>NC_088272.1:4553654-4869120 GCF_036013445.1 Caloenas nicobarica
AGACTACAGATGTCCCATCCCTGGACACTTTGGGCCAATCAGACCCAAAATGTCCCATCCTTGGAACACCCAGGCCAAGATGTCCCATCCCTGAACACCTTGGGCCACCAAGACCTAAAATGTACCATACCTGGACTCTTTGGAACACCCAGGCCAAGATGTCCCATCCCTGGACAGTTTGGGGCCACCAAGACCCAGGTTGTCCCATCTCAGGACCCAAGATGTCTCATCTGCAGCCATCTTGGGCCACCAAGACCTTAAATGTCCCAACCTTTGGACCCCTTGGAGCACCCAGGCCAAGGTGTCCCATCCCTGAACACTGTGAGGACACCAAGACCCTGGATGTATCATCCCTAGACCCTTTGGGGACACCAAGTCCTAAGATGTCCCATGTCCAGCCCCCTTGGACCACCCAGACCAAGATTTCCCATCTCTGGACAACTTTGGCCACAAAGACATAAAATGTCTAATCCCAGACCCCGGATGTACCATCCCTGGAGACTTTGGGTGATCAAGACCTAAAATGTGCCATCCCTGCACCCCTCGGACCATTCAAGACCAAAAATGTCCCATCCCTGGACCCCTTGGGCCACAGAGAGCAAGGGTGTCTCATCCCAGACCCCAGATGTCCCATCCCTGGACATTTGGGCCAACCAGAGCAAAGAGGTCCCATCCCTGGACCCCTTAGGCCAAAGAGACCAAGATGTCTCATCCCTGGACACTTTGGGCCAACAAGACCCAGGATGTCCCATCTCTGGACACAATATGTCCCATCTCCAGCCCCTTTGAGCCACCAATACCTAAAATGCCCCAATCCATGGACCACCCAGGCCAAGATGTCAATTCCCTGGACACTTTGAACTACCAAGACCCAGGATGTCCCTTTTCCGGACCCCTTAGGCCACCAAGATATAAAATGTCCAATCCCAGACCCCAGATGTCCCATCCCTGGACACATTTGGCCACCAAGACCTAAAATGTCCCATCCCTGGACACTTTGGGACACCCAGGCATAGATGTCCCATCCCTGGACACTGTGAGGCCACCAAGACCCAGGATGTCGTATCTCCGGACCCCTTTGGCTACCAAGACCAGGATGTGCCATGTTCAGCCATCTTGGGAAACCAAGACCAAGATGTCCCATCTTTGGACTCCTTGGGCCACTGTGAACCAAAATGACCCATCTCAGAGCTCCAATGCCCCATCACTGGAAACTTTGGGCCACCGAGACCAAGATGTCCCATCCCTAGATCCAAGATGTCCCATCTCTGGACCCAAAATGTCCCATCCCTGGACACTTCGGGCCACCAAGATGCAGGATGTCCCATCTCTGGAACTTTTAAGCCACCAAGACCCAAAATGTCCCATCTCCAGGCATCCTGGTCCACCAAGACCAAGATGTCGCATCACTGGACCCCTTGGGCCACCGAGACCAAGATGTCCCTTTCCTGGAGTGAAGATGTCCCATCTCTGGACCCAAAATGTCCCATCCCTGGACTCTTGGGGCCACCAAGACCCAGGATGTCCCAACCCTTGGACCCGTGGAGCTCCCAGGCCAAGATGTCCTATCCTTGCACTGAAGATCTCCCATCGCTGGACACTTTGGGCCACCAAGATGCAGAATGTCCAATCTCCAGCCCCCTTGCTCCACCAAGACCAAGGTTGTGCCATCTCTGGACCCAAAATGTCCCATCTCCAGTGCCCTTGGGCCATCAAGAGCCAAAATTTCCCACCCCTGGATACCTTGCGCCAATCAGCGCAAGATGTGCCATCCCTGAAACCCTTAGGCCACCGGGACATAAAATGTCCCATATCTGGACACGTTGGGCCATCAATACTGAAAATGTCCTAAACCGGGACCCCTTAGACCACCAAGACCCAAGATGTCCCATCCTTGGACACTCTGGGGACAATAAGACCAAGGACATCCCTTCTCTGGACTCAAGATGTCCCATTTGCAGCCATCTTGAGCCATCAAGATGTTAAATGCCCCAACCCGTGGACCACCCAGGCCAGGATGTCCCATCCCTGGACACTGTGAGGACACCAAGACCCAGGATATCCCATCTCTGGACCCCTTCGACTACCAAGATCAGGATGTCCCATCCCTGGACCACCTGGGCCACCCAGACCCAGGGTATCTCATCCCTGAACTCAAATTGTCCCATCTCCAGCCCCCTTGGGCCATCAAGAGCCAAAATTTCCCATCCCTGTATCCTCTGGGCTACACAGAGCAGGATGTCCCATCCCTGGACCCTTTAGGCCAACAAGACCTAGAATGTCCCAGCCCCGGACACTTCGGGCCACCCAGGCCAAGATGTCACATCCCTGGACCCTGTGAAGCCATCAAGACTCAGGATGTCCTATTCCTGGATACATTTGGGACACCAAGTCTTATAATGTCCCATCTCCAGCTCCATTGTGCCACCCAGGCCCCGATGTCCCATGTCTGGACCCCTTAGGCGAACCAGAACCAAGACCTCAACATCTCCCCCAACTTCGTCCCACCTTATGTGGAGAGTATTGAACTCCAAGACCTCAAAACTTCTCCCCAAACTTACCCCCTCCTCACCTGGGGATGTTCAACCCTAACCATCTCCCTAACTTCACCGCACCTCATCTAGAGGATGTTGGACCCCCAGACAAAACATCTCCCCCAACTTCACCCCACCTCACCTGGAGGAGGTTGAACTCCAGCTGAGACCAAACATCTCCTCCAATTTTGTCACATCTCGGGAATAGTGAACCCAAGACCCCAAACACCTCTCCAACTTTGTCCCACCTCATCTAGAGGGTGGAGAACCCCAAGACAACAAACATCTCCTGCAGTGTTGTCCCACGTCTTCCAGAGGATGTTGAACCCCAACATCTCACCCAATTTTGTCCCATCTGGAGGATATTGAACCCCAAGACCCCAAACACCTCCCCAACTTCATGCCTTCTTTACCTGAAAGATGTTGAACCCCAACCAAGACTCCAAACATCTTTGCCAACTTTGTCCTACCTCATCTGGAATGTGGAGAACCCAGGACTCCAAAACATCTCCCGCAGTGTTGTCCCACCTGAGGGATGGAGTACCCAAGACCCAACCATCTCCCCCAACTTCACCTCTCCTCATCTAGCCGGTGGAGAACTCCAAGACCCCCAACATCTCCCTCAGTGTTGTCCCACCCGGAGGATGTTGAACCCCAACCAAGACCCGCAAACATCTCCCCAACTTCATCCCTCTTCCCCTGGGAGGATGGAGAACCCAAGACCTCAACCATCTCCCCCAGTGTTGTCCCACCTCACACTGACAACGTTGAACTCCAAGACTCCAAGATCTCCCCAACTTTGTCCCACCTGGAGGATGTTGAACCCCAACTGAGACCCCCAAACATCTTCCCAACTTCATCCAACCTCATCTGGAGGATGGAAAACACAAGACCCTAACATCTCCTGTCAACTCCTCCTGATTGGTGAGTGGAGGGGGTGGGGCCTGTGGGTGGGGTCTGTGGGCGGGGCCTGCCAGGGGCAGTGGCCACTGCTGCTCTCCCAGGGAAGTTCATCTGGATCCATTTTGGGGCCACCAGGAAGTTGGTGTCGCCCAACAAGATGTGTGAGTGGGCAGAGGGCCCAGCAGGGGGCATCTAGTTGGCCGGCGTCTACTTGTCCATCATCCATCTGTCTATCCATCCGTCCCTCCACATGTCCATCCCTCCATCTCCTCATCCCACCACCCACCTGACCCTCATTCTCCATCTCCTGGTGTCTCCACCCTCATCTGTCCATCTGTCCATCCCCATCTTCTCACCCACCTCCTGGTCCCTCCATCTCCATCTCCTGGTGTCTCCATCTCCTCGTGTCTCTGTCCATCTGTCCATCCCGAGCTCCTCACCCACCACCCACCCGACCCTCCCTCTCTTGGTGTCTCTATCTCCTCATCCATCCATCTCCTCACATCTCCCTCTCCTGGCCCCTCCATCTCACAGAATCACAGAAATCAGGGACTGGAAGGTGTAAGAGTCAGTCCGAAGAACAGTATTTGCCTGAACATCGCCATCAGGGACTTGGAGAACAGATGTTTTCATAGAAAGAATTGGTCAATGACTTGGAGAGAGGCCTGACGAAAAAAATTGTCTTGTACAGGTCTCTCCAACCTGGGGGCTACAGGTAACAATGGCTGCTGTACGGATTCCACCTGCTGCCGCAGCCAGACTTGCCCCCACCTCCTAAAAGGAATTGTGTTCTACAGGTGTCTCCCACCTGGGGACTACAGCTGCTGTGCAGAAGATGGATTTTCACCTGCTGCCTCAGCCAAACTTGCCCCCACCTCCTCCCTGCTACTAAGGCCAATGAAGAAGAGCATGCACAGAGGCTTGACGAAGGTCTTGAGGTCACCCAATGGACCAGTAAGAGACCCCTGAACCGAGGCGATGCAGGCACAGACGGGTTCTGGCAAGCGAAGCGGGGACTCTTCAGGCCTGCGCAGTTAAGCCTGGATTGCGAAACAAAGGCAGAGATTGGCCTCAATCCATGGGAGCGAAGCGGGGTGAAGAAGCATGAAAGATGATTCCTGCCAGGACATCTTTGAGCTCTCCCCACCAAAGGATCACGGATCACAACGGAGAACCGGCAGGACTCTTCTCACAGCACCTGAGACCATAGGGACGCCTTTGGATCTCGTAGTGGTAGCCAACCCTTTTTTTTCCCCGTTTCTTTTCTTTCCTTTTTCTCCACTCTCTCTATCACGTGCCACTTTACACGCAAAATAAATAAAGAAATATTGATGATTGAATTACAACCTCTTGGCTTTTTGATTACCTTAATTTTGCACTTCAAGATCAAGGTGAATGAAGCATCACGATTCCATCACCGAAAGGACCGTAACAGGCCTGGATCACAAGTCTTAAGAGGAGCAGCTGAGGGACATGAGGCTGTTTAGCCTGGAAAAAAAGAGACTGAGGGGAGACCTTATCGGTCTCTACAACTACCTGACAGGAGGTTGTAGCGTGGTGGGTGTTGGACTCTTCTCCCAAGCAGCAAGTGATAGGACGAGAGGAAATGGTCTCAAGTTGTGCCAGGGAAGGTTCAGATTGGAGATTAGGAGGCATTTCTTCATGGAAAAAGTTGTGAAGCAGTGGAACAGGCTGCCCAGGGAAGTGGTGGAGTCACCATTCCTGGAGGTGTTTAGAAGACATTTAATTGGGTTTCTTAGGGACATGGTTTAGTGCTAGAGTTGGGTTATGGTTGGACTCGATGATCCTGAAGGTCTCTTCCAGCTGAAATTATTCTATAATTCTATTGACAAATCAAATTCAGGGCGGTTATTCCCTTTAATGCCAGTTACAGGCCTGCAGTGTTACGTGAGGTGCCAAGGCTCTCACACACCCCTACATGCACTGGGCAGGGACAGCGATGGTCCTGTCCAGGGCAGCCATCCCCATCCACAGTGAGTGTGGGACAGACACCCCAGACAGCACTGCAGA
This sequence comes from Caloenas nicobarica, assembly GCF_036013445.1. Taxonomy (NCBI): domain Eukaryota; kingdom Metazoa; phylum Chordata; class Aves; order Columbiformes; family Columbidae; genus Caloenas; species Caloenas nicobarica. The sequence continues at coordinate 4,559,123 of NC_088272.1, forward strand.
CAGATTTGGTGCCTTTGTGCAAGAAACTCATTCCCACCTCTGAAGCATCGGAAGATCTGTCCCTTCTCTATCCAGTAGATGTAGGGCAGCCCTTGAATAGGAAGCGCTTCACACCGCGGTATCCATGCGTATAGCAACACTTCCAAACCTCCTTTTTTTCTTTTCACCAAACCTGTTCTCACCCCCTTGATAACATAATCAAGGAACAGACAAACCATTGTCACATTGGGCCTGTCAGCAGCACCTTGTCATTCCTAGAGATCAGTGACACGTCTGCCCAAGTACCTCAGGGGCAGCAGAGACGCCACTGACAAAACACACGTTTCCTTCCAGGTCTGTCATTCCCAGCCCTGTTTCTCTCTGGCCTTGGGGACAGCAGGGCTTGCTCACTCTCCTGTTGCCCAATTTCAGCCCTAACTTTCCATCTGCCAACCGCTGTGACATTGCTCTGCTCTGAAGTCAAACCTTTGCACACATGGGGACCTGGATTCTTGAGACCAACCAGATTTCCCTAAGACTCTCAGAGCTTGGCCGGGTGCTACAGCTGAGGTGCCACAGCCCAACTGTGCACTGATGCCCTGAGCCAAGGGCACAGCCAGGACAAGCTGCAGCCTGTGCTGTTTGACACCCATGGAGTCACCGCCAGGCGTGGTGGGACAAGTCACACAGCTTGGGGTGCTGCAATGGCTGGGTACAGGCTTTTCAGGAGAGACGGGCTGGAAGGGTCAGCAGTGGGATTCCCTCAGAGTGAAGAAGTTGCTTGGATGTATGGAGCTCCTTTATGTGGGGAGTGACAAGATGGGTTTTCCCTTGTGAGTGAGGGCACCAATGACAAAGCCCTGGGGCTGTGGGGGCACATGGCCATGCCCCCAACAATCTGGTGCCACCGAAAGTGGGGCACAGCAGTCAGGGAGAGGCACCAGCATAAGGAGGAGAAAGCAGCACTGAAAGACTGTGCTAGGGAAATTGGAAATTATTTCCTTTTTCTTGAATAAACTCTTGATGGAACCCTGCTACTGCTGCCATTTTAGTGGCCACTTTCTGGGCTCAGGAGAGTCCTGGAGGCTGAGGCCCCTTTTCTTTAGGGGGCACCGGGGGCTCCCCGGGCGAGCGGTCCCTGCCCTGGCTGGAATTGGAGGGACTGCGGCTGCAGCAGCCCAGGGAGTATCCAGACCTAGAGAAATTTGGGGTTCCACCACCAGGAATCTCGTCAGTTTTAAAAGGAAAAATAACCAATTCTTTATCAGGGCAGGAGAACAACCCCATACATCAGAACAGAGCAGGACCTGACACGCTGAGCAGGGACCCTGAGGAGAAGGGCCTGGGCACTACAAGGGCCGCCACACAAGCCCGTGCTGCACGCTCACCATGAACAAGGCAGCTGCACACGGGGCTGCATGAGGAGGAGCGTGGGCACCCAGACACCTGGAGTTCTCATCCCCTTCGGTTCAGCACTGGTGTGACCCCACACACACGGGTGTGTGCCAGTGTGCGGCTCCCAGTTTGGAGAAGCAGGGAGGAACTGGAGAGTGCAGGGCTGTGCCAAGGCAGGGGTCAGGACCTTGTGCACATGGTGTGGGATGCTGAGGGACCTGGGCTGCTTTGGCCCAGCAGCGCTGGGGAGGCTGCAGCAGTGTAGGAGTAGCCTGAGAGTGCTGGAAGGGTGGTTTTAGAGATGGTGGAGGTTTTCTTCATAGTGGGAAAGCGCATGAGAAAGAAATAATGGCACAAAGTGCAGCTGGGGAGGTCCAGGCTGGAGATGAGCAGCAAGGAATGTGAGTGGAAGGGCAGTGCTATGGTGGAGCAGGTCACCCAGAGGGAGTCTGCATCAGCCCAAGGCTTTGTGCTTCAAGGAACAGCTGGGGAGGATGGAGAGAGATCAGCAAAGGAAGGAAGATGCTCAGACAAGAGCAAGATGGGGCAGCAGGGGGGATGTCTCCAGCCTGCAGGGAAAGAGGTGCAGGGGATGCCACAGCATAGGACACGCTGTCGTGGAGAGGATCAAGGGATGTAAAGAGGTTTAAAGCCCCCAACAGACATGAGCACCTTCTCCTCTTGGCTGTGGCTGTTGTCTCCAGCTCTGATGCCTGTGAGGAGACACCTTGTCCTTACAGCACAGGGGCCTCATGGCCTCCTTGTCCCCAGCCAGGAACCTGGGAGGTGTGGGACCATAGTCCTGCCCTTGGCCTTGCACAGCCCCACATCACACTGTCCCAGGAAGGGCCCTGGGCAACGTGGGAGGGACAGGATCTGCCTTCCCAGGGCTGGGGGTCAGGGCTTGGCCCTTTGGTTAATGAAACACATCCAGGTTTATTCAGCATCAGAGAGACCTTCACATTGCTTGTCCGGACCTGTCATCTCTGCCTCCAGTTTTCTTCTCTAACCAGACCCTGGCGTCAGTTCCTCAGTAGTGTTCCTCAGTGGGACCCATTAACATTACAAGAAACTTTGGAGTTTGAATCTGACTTTTGACTTCTTGAGAGGTTTCTTCAACTTCCTCCAGGGTCTGAGGTTCATAGCCTCAGCACCAAACCCACCAGAGGGGTCATTAAAGCGCCTTGGGCTGCTCCTGTGCTGCTGAGCTGGGCTGGGCTCCTGGGACAGAGGGAGCTCATGGCAAGCGGCAGCGCTGCAGAGAGACAGCTCTGCCCAGGAGCAGCTCCTCTGCAAAGCGCAGCAGGGCTGAGGGCTCTGCCTGGGGATCTCAGGGAGACGAGCAAGGCAGAGAGAGATGAAAGGTGGTCAGGATGGGGAGGATGACTGAGAGCTCACTGGAGGAGAAATCTTTGCAGCCCTTGCCATGGTAAGTCTCTGGGTGCAGGGCAACGCAGCTGCAGCTCCTGGAGGCATCTCCTCAAGTTAGCACAGGCACAGCTTGAGGGATCTGTAAGGAGGGGGCTCTTGTCAGGCAATTTTGAACAGCTGTGAAGCTGGGTGAGCACCCAGGGGTGCCCAGGGCTGTCCTGCAGAGCAGGGTCCCTGCACCCCAGGGCTGTGCCGGGGCAGGGACTCTGCCGCCTGCCAGGGTCAGCGCTCAGCCTGCCCGGGGAGATCCCCATAGTGCTGAGGGGAGAAGCTGTGGGGGGAAGGAGCGACCCCTGGCAGGGCAGGAAAGGTGCTTCTGCTGTTGGGTTCTCCGTGGGTCAGGGCTGCTCCTACAAAAGGAGGTTTCAAGGAGAAGAGCTGTACAAGTATTACTATAAAGATATGGAGCTTTCTCAAATCTGTCCTTTCAGTTTCCATTTCCAAGACTTGTGGTGGGGTATAGGAAAAGATAAATGAAAAAGGAGCTCTCAAGTTGTAAGCAGTCACTGATACGCCTGAACTGCAACTCAGAGTCACCAGTACATCTGCCAGAAGCCTCATAACATCCCTTCAGCTGCTGCTCTGCCTGTGCACAGCACCTGCATCACATCTGCTGAACCCCTCAGCCTTACTCTGACCTGTCCTGTTTTCCAACCTGCAAACATGAAGATGCCCCCAGGCAGTGCCCTGTGAACAGGCAGGATCTGTAGGGCCAGGGTGAGGGCACAGAGGGTGGGATGGTCTGTGAGTGCTGACAAGGAAGAGACGTGGACAGGGAAACACCTCCCAGGAGGAGAATCTCCAGACAGCAGGGAAATGATCAGAAATGAGAGGAAACTAAACCCAGAATTGTTATCAGAAGGAGAACAGAGAAAAGTCCGTATGATCCCCTGCAGTGCAGATCCCTCCTGTGAGCAGCCCCCTCGCCTCCTCTCCCACCCAGCAAAGCCTCTGCCCTCAGGGCCGGGGGCTCCAAGGCATGAAGCAGCTCCTGTGCAGCCAGAGCTCCAGTTCCCTCTGCAGAGCACAGGGGCTGAGAGCAGCTGCCCGGCAATGCTGGTGTGTGGGAGGTGGCTGCACAGCTGGGGAAGGGTGACGCTGTCTGAGTGCCCGGCTGCCTCTGCCCTGGCCTCTCTCACACCCACCCTCACCGCAGTTTCCTTCTTGCTCCACTGCTCTGGGTCACTGTTGGTGTGATCTGGTTCTTGCTGTCAGGCTCTCTGGGGATGGGAGTTTCAGCTGCAGAGTCACAGCCTGGTCTTGTGGGTCCTTTCCTGCAGCTGTGTCCATGGGAACACGTGTCCCAGCTTTCCTCTGACCTGTGGGGTTGTGGGCAATGCAGTGTGTGGGGCTGGGGAATGAGCTGAGTCTCCCTGAATCAAATGCCATCGTCAGGACACTTGGCTGTCTCACTGAGGTTTTCTTCCAATCCTGTCCTATAGCAGCTTTTTGTTATCTGAAACCCCTATGGAGAAACAGAGAGATGCTGTGACAAATAAAATGCTGTTGAGTTTGTGAAATGAGCCGTGTGTATCCTGGGCTAGAAGTGGAGAACTGCAACCTTAGGAGAGGGTGAGACGTGTCATGGTCTGAGGTGGATCCCTCTGCTCTCAGCAGTGCCTGGTGGCTTTTCAGGGTAACATGGCAGTGTGATCACCATCTCAGAAAGGTGCCAGCCCAGGGCAGCTGGAGCAAGACAGAGGGACAGAGCAGCTGCCCTCGCTCTGCACTGACCCACAGGCATCCTCTGGTCTCGCAGGACTCGCTCTGTTCTCCCTGAGTGCAGCAGAAATGCTGAGGGTTTCTGACACCCAACAACACTCTCCAGGGGAGTTGAATGGTTGGACTACATGATCTTTCAAGGTCCCTTCCAATCCCTAACATTCTGTGATTCTGTGAAGCTGTCAAAACCCCAGTCATTTCAAACTTCATTTTACCATCCTGTTCCATTCTCTGTGACAGTGCAGATGCTGACAGGCCCTTCTGCACCAGCAGCAGTTTCAGATGACAACTTTGAACCCCAGGTCCGTCCCCTGCCCCCCGTTCCATGACCCCTGCTGCAGAGCAGGGCTGACTCCTGGGCAGCCAGCGGGCACAGGCCCTGCCCCTCACGGCACCTCCAGCCAGCGCCACCCAGGGCTCAGCCACGGACCCGAAGGAAGGTCTGGAAAAGGAGAAGAGGTGTGGAGCAGGGGGAAGGCATATGTGAAATGGCTTTGATTTTGCTCAAAGAAGTCTCCCCTAACGTGTCGCTTTTATTCCCTCTTGTGACAGTGCCCCATGCCCAGAGACAGCAAATGTCCAACAGCAGCTGCATCACCCAGTTCCTCCTCCTGGCGTTCACAGACACACGGGAGCTGCAGCTCTTGCACTTCTGGCTCTTCCTGGGCATCTACCTGGCTGCCCTCCTGGGCAACGGCCTCATCATCACCACCATAGCCTGTGACCAGCACCTCCACACCCCCATGTACTTCTTCCTGCTCAACCTCGCCCTCCTCGACCTGGGCTCCATCTCCATGACTGTCCCCAAATCCATGGCCAACTCCCTCTGGGACACAAGGGCCATCTCCTACACAGGATGTGCTGTACAGCTCTTTTTGTTTACATTCTTGATAGAAGCAGAGTATTATATACTCACCATCATGTCCTACGACCGCTACGTTGCCATCTGCAAACCCCTGCACTACGGGACCCTCCTGGGCAGCAGAGCTTGTGTCCACATGGCAGCAGCTGCCTGGGCCACTGGGTTTCTCGTTGCTCTGCTGCACACGGCCAATACATTTTCACTGCCACTGTGCAAGGGCAATGCCCTGGACCAGTTCTTCTGTGAAATCCCCCAGATCCTCAAGCTCTCCTGCTCAGACAGCTCCCTCAGGGAACTTGGGCTTATTGTGGTTAGTGCCTGTTTAGTTTTTATGTGTTTTGTGTTCATTGTGCTGTCCTACGTGCAGATCTTCAGGGCCGTGCTGAGGATCCCCTCTGAGCAGGGACGGCACAAAGCCTTTTCCACGTGCCTCCCTCACCTGGCCGTGGTCTCCCTCTACGTCACCACTGCCTTGTTTTCCTACCTGAAGCCCCCCTCCATCTCCTCCCCATCCCTGGAGCTGGTGGTGTCTGTTCTGTACTCAGTGGTGCCTCCAGCAGTGAACCCCCTCATCTACAGCATGAGGAACCAGGAGCTCAAGGATGCCCTGTGGAAACTCATATCTAAGTGTTTTCTGAAGCAATAAACTGCCCATCTGCTTCTGCATAGGAGTTGTAATTAATTACAGGTCCAGCCTGTATCTGTATTATATGTCGTTATTGGTTGGGTTTTTATTGTTTTATTGTTTTTATTCTCCCTCTACTCTGCCCTGGTGAGACCTCATCTGGAATATTGTGTCCAGTTCTGGGCCCCTCAGTTCCAGAAGGACAGTGAACTGCTGAAGAGAGTCCAGCACAGGGCCACAAAGATGATGAAGGGAGTGGAGCATCTCCCTTATGAGGAAAGGCTGAGGGAGCTGGGGCTCTTGAGCTTGGAGAAGAGGAGACTGAGGGGTGACCTCATCAATGTTTATAAATATATAAAGGGTGGGTGTCACGAGGATGGAGCCAGGCTCTTCTCGGTGACAACCAACAGTAAGACAAGGGGTGATGGGTTCAAGCTGGAACACAAGAGGTTCCACTTAAATTTGAGAAGAAACTTCTCTCAGTGAGGGTGATGGAACACTGGAACAGGCTGCCCAGGGAGGTTGTGGAGTCTTCTTCTCTGGAGATATTCAAAACCCGCCTGGATGCCTTCCCGTGTAACCTCACCTAGGTCTTCCTGCTCTGGTGGGGGGATGAGCTTTTGAGGTCCCTTCCAATCCCTAACATTCTGTGATTCTGTGATTCTGTGATTCTTCAAAAGGTTTGCTCAAGAACATGCCCAAGAAACTGGCCCACAGATGAAACACCAGTGTCCAGCTGCACAGTGTGTGTGTGCAGGGCTGGGCACACAGCAGTGTCCTCTCACAGCCAGGCCTCCTGCCAGAGACCTGCAGGACCAGCAGAGCAGGGGCTGGGCTGTGCCCCTGTGCACTGGACACCCCTTCAGAAGGAGCTTCAGGTCAATCATCATGGACTGGCCCCTCACAACAACCCTTTCCCACCCTGTCCTCTCACCCCAGCTCACAGAGGTTGTTCTTCCCTCCATGGATGGACACTGAATGAGTAGGTCAGCAGTCCGTGCTTGCGTTGTATAGGCGAAATGTAAGCATGCACATCATGTATCTGAGGCGACACGAACAAGAGTGAACACAAACACTATCAACAATTCCTTCTGGTTCCATGATGGCCTGTGGCACAGACAAGATCATGAGGTCACCGCATGTTGGGAGGAACACCCCATGGGAAACCACCTGAATGCAGCACTGGGATGTGCTTCCTTGAACTGAGGTCCCCGTGTCCATTCCTCATGACGTGGGACATCTCAGATGAGTGCAGAGCAGGGTGACACACCACAGGGCTGAGGTGTCTCCTGTCCTTTGGGAGTGGCAACAGGAGGCCTGAGAGACACTGTGAATCCTGCCTCTGTGTGTGAAAGGGACAGACTCTGTCTCTGATCATCCCTGGGTGCATAAGGAGTTCACAAGGCTGGCTCAGATGACAGAACCTGACAGAACCTGACATTTCTGTGTGTGACTCCAGGAACAAACCCCACTGGATCAGTGAGATTCATCTCAGCTGCCTTGGACAGGCTCATTGGAAGTCCTCCAGTCTGCTATGTCATCCTTGCCCGTGATTCTGGATTGTGCTGTCCAAAGTACCATAGAAACCAGAATGGATCTGGGGTCCTTAGAAAATGCAGACCTCAAACCCATCTTCAAGAAGAGCACAAACAGGAACTGGGAGAATAACAGGCTGGCCACCCTACCTCCATCCTTGGGAAGGGGATGGGACATGTCCTCCTGCAGCCATTTCCAGGAACGTGAAGGGCAAGGAAGGGATTGCTGAACACAAATGGACAGGGGAAAGAAAGGCATGTTGTGTACAGGGCGTTTGCAAGGCCTCAGACATGGTCTCCTTCTGGGCAGAGTGGTGCTGATGGGGCTCAAGAAGTGGATGCCGGGTGGGAAGTTGGCTGAACCATCAAACCCAAATAGCATGAGTGGTACAAAGTCCTCCGAGCAGCCAGTTACTAGTGTCACCTCTCAGTGACAAGCACTTGGGCCAACACTGTTGAACGTCTTTATTCTCCCCTTCTATGATGTAACAGAGTGCACTTTCAGCTCCTTTGTGGATGATGCAAACTTGGGAGGAGGCCTCGAGCAACCTCCCCTGGTTCACCCTGCCCTGAGCAGGAGAGTGAGACAAGATGAGTGAGACAAGGGCTCTCTTCAAACCTGAGTTATTCCGTGATTTGAAATAATTTGTGACTTGGAGATGTTTCTGGAGAGACAATAGGTAGAAGAATAGTAAAAAAATTTAAAAAGGCAGAAGAGGAGATATAGGAGATGTTAAAATAAATACAGCAGTTCCAGTGAGGAATGCTTTTCACCCACATTGTTAGTAGGAAATATATTTAAGAAATTTGAACAAGGAGAGGAAGCGAGATGGGTGTCTAGAGCCTGCAGGGAAAGAGGGGCAGGTGTAGGAATGTGTAGAACACGCTTCAGTCTTGGTCAGGTCCTGGTTGCTAAGGAGGAGGATGGATGGGTGTGGTATTATGAGGTCAGTTGTGTCTCAGTTCTGTCTCTGGAGGTGACAGCCCAGCAGCAGGAACATGGCTGGGAAAGAACCTCTGCATCAGTACCCACAGGGTTCTCATGTCCATTCCACCTGAGAACATGACGGGGCAGCAGCAGGGACATGGCTGTGTCTATCAGAGAAGCTGAAAGGCCCGCATAAGTCCTGGTATTTAGAAGATCATGGTGAGGTGACTTCTCTCTGGTCAAGTAAAAGACCACAAGAAGCCTAACGGGTTGGGTTCCTTGCTTGAAGAGCAATTTTTGAGATGGTTGAGTTTTCCTTAATAGCAGAAAAAAGCAAGAGAGAGAAAAAAAAGTCATAAAATGCAACTTGGAAGATGGAGACTGGAAGAAATGTCACTGGAAGGGCAGTGCTGTGGTGCAAGAGGTCACCCAGAGGGAGCTGGATCAGCCCATGGTTTGTGTTCCAAAGAACAGGCAGTGAGGGTGCAGACACATCAGTGAAGGGACAGAAATGCTGGGGTGAGAGCAGGTGGGGAAGCAGATGGGTGTGTGCACCCTGCAGGGAAAGAGGGGCAGGTGTAGGACCGTGTAGAACAGCCTGTGATGGAGATGGCAAAGGGCGCTGGTGAGGCTGGAAGGGACCAACAGAACCCAGGTCTTTGTCCCCTTGGCCATGGCAGTTGTCTCTGCCACTGAGGCCTGGGAGAAGACATGTTGTCCTCACGGCACTGGGGCCTCGTTGCCTCCTTGCAGCCCCATGGGGAAGCTGGAAGTTGCTGTACCAGTGTTGTCCTTCCCTCGGCCTTGCACACCCACATCCCACGGTCCCAGGAAGAGCCCTGAGCCGTGTGTGAGGGACAGGATCCCCCTTCCCATTGCCTGGAGGTCGTGGCTTCTCCTTTCTGCTGCAGAAAGCAAACCAAGGGGTTTCTGAGCATCAGAGCTGAAGAAAACACTAAAAGGAGACCTCATGGTGGCTAGAGCTTCCTCACAAGAGGAGAAGGAAAGGTAGGTACTGAGCTCTTCTCTCTGGTGACCAGTGACAGAACCCAAGGGAATGGCAGGAAGATGTGCCGGGGGAGGGTGAATTGGACATGAGGAAAAGGTTCTTCACCCAGAGGTGCTGGACACTGAACAGGCTCCCCAGGGAGGTGTCACGGCCCCAATTCTGACAGTGTTCAAGAAGAAACGGGACAACATCCTCAGACACATGGTGTGAACTGTGAGGTTGTCCTGTGGAAAGACAGGAGTTGGACTCAATGATCCTGGAACACAAGAGGTTCCACTTCAATATGAGAAGAAACTTTTTCAGAATGAGGGTGACAGGGCCTGGAACAGGCTGCCCTGGGAGGTTGTGGAGTCTCCTTCTCTGCAGACATTCAAAACCCGCCTGGTTCCTCTGTAACCTCACGTGGGTGTTCCTGCTCCAGCACGGGGATTGGACTAGATGATCTTTTGAGGTCCCTTTAAATCCCCAGCATTCTGCGATTCTGTGATTCTGTGATCCTTGTGGGTCCCTTCCAACTCAGGACATTCTATCATTCTATGAAATACTAGGTCAAAAGTCTGTGTTTTCATTGTACAGATGAGTTGTAAACATACACATCATGTGCATGTCCACTGTGTGCATGTGATAAGATGAACCCAAGGGAGCACAAATGCTATCAGCTCTTCCTTCAGGTGCCATAAAGGTCAGTGGGACAGAGATGGTGTTCAGGGGTCTCTTCCAACCCGCCTTATTGTAGGATTCCATGAATCTTTTCCTTGGAGAGCTCTTTCATGTCAGAATAGACAGAGGAAGAAGAAAGAAAAAGAGGCAGAAGCAGAGACATAAAATGCCCCAGTGTAAATACAGCAGCTCCTCTGAGGAACGTTTCTCCCCTCAAACCCTTGATAGGAAATCTATTAGATACATTTGATGAAACCAGCTTAGTTTTACCTGCTCACACACTGGAGCACAAGGAGGGCGATGGCTGGGTACGATGCCATGTGCTCAGCTGTGTCTCAGGAACTCACAGTCCAGTAGGAAGCCAATGGCTGTGGAGGGGACTGTGAGTCACTTGTGCCTCTGCAGGGGACAGGCCAACAGCAGGAACAGGGCTGGGAAAGGGACTGGGAGGTCACACATACGAGACGAGCAATCGGGCCCAATCAGCATGGCTTTATGAAAGGCAGGTCCTGCCTGACCAACCTGATCTCCTCCTGTGACAAGGTGACTGGCTTAGCAGATGAGGATAAGTCTGTTGTGGGGGAGTGAATCCGCCACACAGGCTGTGGATGTTGTGCACTTAGACTTCAGTAAAGCCTTTGACACCGTATCCCACAGCATCTCCTGGAGAAGCTGCAGCTCGTGGCCTGGATGGTGTATCTGCGATGGATAAAGAACTGGCTGGAGGGCCGGGCCCAAAGAGTTGTGGTGAACGGAAACAAACCCAGTTGGCGGCCGGTCACGAGTGGTGTCCCCAGGGCTCAGTATTGGGGCCAGTTCTGTTTAATCTCTTTACCAATGATCGGTATGAAGGGATCAAGTGCACCCTCAGTAAGTCTGCAGATGACACCAAACTGGGTGGGAGTGTTGATCTGCTGGAGGGTGGGAAGGCCACACAGAGGGACGTTGGCTGACTGAGGCCAATTGTCTGAGATTCAACAAGGCCAAGTGCCGGGTCCTGCACTTGGGTCATAACAATCCCCTGCAACAACACAGGCTTGGGGAAGAGTGGCTGGAAAGCTGCCTGGTGGAAAAAGACTCGGGGGTGTTGATGGACAGCAGTTGAACATGAGCCAGCGTGTGCCCAGGTGGCCAAAAAGGCCAATGGCCTCCTGGTGTGCATCAAGAATAGTGTAGTGGGCAGAACCAGGGCAGCAATCGTTCCCTTGTACTCAGCGCTGGTGAGGCCACAACTCGAATCCTCAGTTCAGTTTTGGGCTCCTCACTATAAGAAAGACCTTGAGGTGCTGGAGTGAGTGCAGAGGAGGGGACAAGGCTGTTGAGGGTCTGGAGCACAAGTCTTCTGAGCAGCAGCTGAGGGACCTGGGGGTGTTTAGCCTGGAGAAAAATGAGACTGAGGGGAGACCTTTTCACTCTCTACAACTACCTGAAAAGAGGTTGTAGCATGGAGGGTGGTGGTGTTCTCCTGAGTAGCAAGTGATAGGGTGAGAGGAAATGGCCTCAGCTTGTGCCAGGGAAGGTTCAGAATTGATATTAGGAGACATTTCTTCATGGAAAAAGTTGTGAAGCAGTGGAACAGGCTGCCCAGGGAACTGGTTGAGTCACCATTCCTTGTTCCTTAGCCCAGCTTCTAGGAGGATCTGTTCCATGATCTTCCCAGGCACAGGTCAGAGGCTGACAGGTCAGTAGTTTTCAGGATCCTCCTTTCTCCAGCAGAGAGAAACACGGCCACACAGCGCAGCTTGGAATGGACATGAGGAGGAAGAAATGTCACTCAAAGGGTAGTGCTGTGGTACAAGAAATCATCCAGGAGCATGGGATCAGTCCACCTCCTTGTGTTTCAAGGAACAGAGCACGAGAGTGGAGACACATCAGCCAATGTATGGAAACACCAGGGTGAGAGCAAGGGGAGGGAGCGAGATGGGTGTCTACAGCCTGCAGGGAAACAGAAGCAGCTGTGGGACAGTGGAGGACAACCCGTGGTGGAGATGGCAAAGGGCACTGGCAAGGCTGGATGTCGCCAAGAGAACCCGAGTCTTTGTCCCCTTGGCTATGGCAATCATCTCTGCCACCAAGGCCTATGAGGAGCCATGTTGTCCTCAGGCACTGGGGGCACCTCGTGGCCTCCTTGCACACCCCAGTAAGGCTGGGAACTGTCACACCATTGTCCTTCACTCAGCATCACACAGCCCACATCCCCCTGCCCCAGGAGGAGCCCTGAGCAACGGGTGAGGGACAGGATCTGCCTTCCCAGGGGCTGGGGGTCAGGCCTTGGCCTCTCTGCTTCGTCCAACAAAACCAGGGTTTTCTCAGCACCTCAGCTGCCTGCACACGACCCTTTGTTTATCTGCCAGCATGGCCTCCAATTCTCTGCTCTAACGAGCCCCTGGGGAGGCTTTGCTGGTACTTGCCCTCAGTGGAACTCATTAATACTTCAAGGGACTTTGTACTTTTTTCCTCTGACTTCTAGAAAGGTTTGTGCAATCTCCTCTCAGCACCTGAGGTTCAGGGACTCAGCACCAAATGCGCCATGGGGCTCATCACACTGAAGAAAGCTCTAAGAATCCATGTCTCGTAATATTCTTCTAGTCTTGTACAGTTAATTAGAGACATTTCCTACTGTAGTTATGGAGAGTGATTTCAAAAACATTCTAATAAAACTGACTTTTTTTTTTAATTTCATAAAGGATATAGTTTATTTTTTTTCAGTGTGGAGAAGAGGTGATTGCAGCATTATCTGATATTGACCCAGGGTCTCTCCTAAGGAGGTCTGGACTGGTTGGAGAAGCTGTCCCTTGAGCTCTGACACCGTGTGGACAACCTTGCTCCTCACCTCCCCAGCCCCATCATTTCTCTCATTGGCCACCTGGCACTTGCATCCCTTTTCCTTACCCCAGACTTCTCCATTGCAGGCTGCAGCTGGATGTTCCAGCTCCTTTGCACCAGCTCCCACCTGCTCTCCTTGGAGACCTGGCTGCACACAGGCAAAGAGGGACTTCTCCTTACTTTTGAACAAACAAAATAAACTGATAAGAATCATGGTTAAAAGAAAACACATTCCTCAGCTGTATGCCAAGGAAAAACCGCCACCAATGAGGTTCACTGTCTCCAAGGCATAACCATGCAAGAAATGATTTAGACAGAAAGGAAATTAGAAAATAAACACAATAAAAGAGTTGGCTAAAGACAGAATTAGACAGACTACTGAAAGACAAGGAAGCTTTTAAGTCCGTGAAGCTGAAAGCAGCAACTGGATTGTTGAGAAGTGTCTGAGTGATCAAAGAGTAAGGGGAAGGGCAATCCAGAGACCGATCACAAGTGCTTGTGTGCAGATCAGCTGCTGGAAATGGGACTTCAGACATGGTCAGTTTAGTTAGGGCAGAGGAAATACCTGAACGATGAGGGAGATCAGATGCACAGCCTAACAGAGTGCTGACAAGGCAAATCTTGTGGAAGAAGAGAAGTTCTCTTCTTGCTCTTAATGCACATCCAAAATAGTGTCATTTTGATGTCATGGGAAAACACTGGTATTTAAAGTATCAAAACAAAGAAAGGAGAATTACAACACCAACAACGTTTGATGCTTAAAGTTGCAAGAAGACATTTCCTTCACTCTACATCTTTCATTTTGTTTCTTTTTCCCTCCATTTTTAGAAAATGTTCTCTAGATTTCTGTCCCACCAAAGCCTACAGCATTAAGAAAGATAATCCATGTGTCTTGCACAGAGTCAAAGGCACCAAAAAATCCACTGCCCTGGACTGTCAATGCCACTTTTTACTCTTGGCATGGCGTGAGTCATGCTCGAAGCTGTTGGCCACTCTTGCCTGATGGAGGAAAGAAGAATATAAAGGTTAATTGAACTGTTCTCTTTGTAGATGGTCATGTTGACAGTGATCTCAACAGACCTGTGTTAGCTGTCTTTCTATGTGAGTATAAGGAAAAAGAAATATTTATGTAGAGGTAAATGTATAGTAAAATGCATAGGTGCGTCCAGTTACTCAGCAAAACACATTTCCTACCAGCACTCTCAAAGGAAGAATCTTTCTTCTGAGAAATTGCTGTTTCGATACTGTCTTTGTCACTCTGTCCCCTGCCCCACTGGCCACTGGGACCAGGGTTCCCTCAGCTGCCTTCCTTGTGCTGACAATATCTTTGGAGAAGCCCTCCTGGGTGCGCTCCCCTTGCATGGCCACTTCAGCCACTGCTCAGCGCTGGCTTTGCTGGCTCCATCCCTGCACCCCCAGGCCAGGTGTCTGTCTGTCTGTCTCCTGGGCAGCCTGTTCTCCTCCAGCCTCCCTGCACGTCCTTCTGCTGTTTGATCTCCTAAGTCAGAGGGTCGCTGTGCACCCATGCTGACCTCTTGCCAGGCCCTGCTCGACTCCCTGACCACCAGATTGGCTTCTTCCTGGGCTTTGAGGATGTTGTCCCTGAATATCCAAGAGAGCCCCTTTGTTCTCCAGGACAGCCCAAGGAGATCCTCCGGTAACTGAAATCAGCTCTCCTGCAGGACTGCACTGTTGTTCTGCAGTTGCCCTGCTTCTCCACCATCTCACGGTCACTGCAGCCATGGCTGCCCTCATCCTTACATCCCCAGCCTGATCCACCTTGTCTGTCAGTAAGAGACCAGCCCTAGTCAGCTCGTCCAGTGTTTGTCTCAAAATGCTGTCTTCCACACCCTGCAGGAACCTCCTGGGTTGCTTGTGCCCAGCCCTGCTGCCCTCCCAGCAGATCGAGAGATGGTCCAACTTGCCATGTAGTCGAGGGCCTGTGACCATGAAGCTCCCTCCAAGGCAAGGGCTGTGCACGCCGGACTCCCCTCTGCACAGAGCTCATCTCCACCTCCTCATCCACCCGCCTGCCTTCCTGAGGAGCCCTGCCCACCCATGGCTGCCCTCCCACCACCGAGCTGTCCCACCAGGGCTCTGCAGTCCCCATGGGGAGCACGTTGCTGCCTGCCCAGCAGAAACGACAGTGCTGGGTAGCAAAGAGGAGAGGCAGGTAAAGGGGCAGTGTGTGGGAGGTTGGCTGGGAGGTGACCCCTGGTGCCAGAAGAGGATGATGCAAGGTGCATCATGGGAGGGAGGTGGATTTTGAGGTCACGTCTTTGGAAACAACCCAACTGGGCATGTGGTGAGACAGGCCTGGTGATGTCACCTGGATGCTGGAAAACACCCCCAGCAGTGCTGAGAGCCTGGGAGACGGGAGATGCAGGAGAAGGGGAAGATGACACGGCTGGAGGTGGGTTGTGATGCCACTTCTATTGCAGTTACCTGGGGTACATGTGGACAAAGCCAACATGGCCAGATTGTTACTTGTGATGTCACCTCATGACAGCAATGTGATTGGCCAGAGGTAGGCAGGTATCATGAGGTCATCAAGGACACCAGACGGGAAGGCTGCAGAAAGATGAGTGAGCCCCTGGGGAGGCCCTGCCCTGGGCTGAAACCACCTGTACGTGCCACGGGAAACTGTGGCACATGCATGAGAAGCTGAGGGATGTGAGAAGGGACCAGCAGTATGGGCAGCTCCGTGTGTGCCAGCTGGGCCTCACAGGTGGCTGCAGATGTGACCAGGTTGGCCAGACTGCACAGAGGGGAGCACTGGGGACTGTCTGGGCAGTCAAGTCTTGCAAGGCCATCAGTGCCTGGAGGAGCCACCAGTGATGCCACCAAAGTCCCAGAGGACCAAGGCAATGGAATCCAAACTATCAAATTTGAGTGCAAATGGAGAAAACCTGAGCCCACTGGGGAAAAAGTAACTGATGATGGTTATGAATTGTGAGGAGATCGGGGCAGAGAAATTTGGATCGTGGAAGAAGCAGCCTGTGGAAGAGTGGGGAGGAGCGGGGTTCAAGAAACAGGCTGCCCGTGGGGAGGTGGCTGGTCAGTGCTGGTCTGGCCAAACTCCCTGTCTGATCACTATGGCCTGTCCTGCTTATCATACTGGTTTCAGTTGGGATAGAGTTACTTATCTTCATAGCAATTTGTATGAGTCCATTTTACATTTGTGATGGAAACAGTGTTGGTCCCACCCCGATGTTTCAGTCATTGCTGAGCAGTGCTTGCACAGTATCAAGGGGATTTCCACTTCTCACACCAACCCCACCAGCATGGGGGCTGTGGGTGCGCAAGAAATTGGGAGGGGACATGGCTGGGACAGCTGAACCAAACTGACCAAAGGGATGTTCCACAACATATGATACCGTGGTCAACAATAAAATCCGGGAGAAGAAGGGAAGGGAGGACATTCGGGGTGATGGCATTTGTCTTCCCAAGTAACCATTACATGTGATGGAGCCCGGCTTTTCTGAAGATGGCTGAAAACCCTCCTGCCGATGATGCAGTGAATGAATTCCTTAGTTTTCTTTGGTTACATGCATAGATTTTGCTTTGCCTGTAAAACCGTCTTTATCTCAACCCACAAGTTTTCTTTTGTGTTTCCAATCCTCCGCCTTATCCTGCTGTGGGGCAGTGAGTGACAGACTATGTGGTGCTGAGCTGTCTGTCAGCGTTAAACTACAAAACTAATCAAACTCTGCTCCTGGCTCTTTGCTGTGTGAGTGGGCTCACTATTGTGTGTGCGTTTGGGTGTGATGGCACGTACACACCTTCTTGGTCAATTCTAAGTGAGGCTAGCAAGGAGGAGGAGGACACCAGGATCTGGAGAACCCCAGGGTTGGAATGTCCAAGTGGGTAATATCTCTGAGTCTGGGCTGACCCAAACCCCAGGTCCACATGGGAAGGACCACAGGGGTGTGTGAAACTGCAAGTAAGTTCTACCTGGGATGTACAGACCACTCGTGCAACCTTCACACCAGATCAGTCTGAGAGGGGCAACAGGACAGGGTCAGTTGTGTTGCTCATGGTTGTGTAAGTGCTGCTGTTGGTGTGGTGGCTGTGAGGGTGCTGTTGCCTGTTGGAGTTGGTCTGTGTCAGATTGTCTGTGTCCATCTCTGCTTCCCTGCAGATACCTGCATTTAGTGCTTTCCCTTTGATGACTCCACCGTGGGCCATGTCTCACTCTGTGGGGTCCTGTCACTGCCCACCTCAGGCACAGCCGGTCCGTGTGTATCTCACGGGCTCTCGGGCAGCTCCAGATTCCTCTCCTGGAGGATTGTCCTCTGCCCCATCATGCACTGGGACAGCCCAGTCTGACTGTATCTCATGACCACTCCCCATCTCCACTGTCAACAGACAGCAAGGGTTGTGTCTTAAATCACAACTCTCTTGTGAATCAGCTTCCAAGGTGACATCGAGCTTTTTCCTCAGGCCCTTTTGAGGGAAATTCCTGGGCCTGTTGTTGAAAACAGCTTTGGAAGAACAACCAAATCTTGAGGAACTGCACTCTGGAGATGTCGTTTTGTTACAGAGATGCTATGGGAGACTAAGCTCTGACACAGTGTTAGAAAAACATTTATACAGGTTTCAGGTGTTTTAAAACTATTTATAATGGGTTCATTACTCAGGATAGTGAGCTAAACATGAACAGTTATGTACCAACATAATAACCATAAATAACAATATGGGTAATGCTAACAAAGTAAAAGGGATAAAACAGGGTACAGGCCTGCATTGGGATACAATTAGACATCATTTGTGGACAGTGATGGAAAGATGGTCAGTATTGACAAACGCACATGAAATCACTTTCCTAATGGACTCCTTGAGCTCCTGGTTCCTCATGCTGTAGATGAGGGGGTTCACTGCTGGAGGCACCACTGAGTACAGAACAGACACCACCAGGTCCAGGGATGGGGAGGAGATGGAGGGGGGCTTCAGGTAGGCAAACACGGCAGTGCTGACAAACAGGGAGACCACAGTCAGGTGAGGGAGGCACGTGGCAAAGGCTTTGTGCCGTCCCTGCTCAGAGGGGATCCTCAGCACGGCCCTCAAGATCTGCACATAGGATACCACAATGAACACAAAACACCCAAATGATAAACAGACACTAACCAAAATAAGCCCAGCTTCCCTAAAGTAGGACTGTGAGCAGGAGAGCTTGAGGATCTGGGGGATTTCACAGAAGAACTGGTCCAGGGCATTGCCCTTGCACAGTGGCAGTGAAAATGTATTGGCCGTGTGCAGCAGAGCAACGAGAAACCCAGTGGCCCAGGCAGCTGCTGCCATGTGGACACAAGCTCTGCTGCCCAGGAGGGTCCCGTAGTGCAGGGGTTTGCAGATGGCAACGTAGCGGTCATAGGCCATGATGGTCAGAAGAGAATACTCTGCACTAATCAAGAAACCTACAAAGAAGACTTGGGCAGCACATCCTGCAAAGGAAATGAGCCCGGTATCCCACAGAGAGTTGGCCATGGATTTAGGGACAGTGATGGAGATGGAGCCCAGGTCGAGGAGGGCGAGGTTGAGCAGGAAGAAGTACATGGGGGTGTGGAGGTGCTGGTCACAGGCTATGGTGGTGATGATGAGGCCGTTGCCCAGGAGGGCAGCCAGGTAGATGCCCAGGAAGAGCCAGAAGTGCAAGAGCTGCAGCTGCCGTGTGTCTGCGAACGCCAGGAGGAGGAACTGGGTGATGGAGCTGCTGTTGGACATTTGCTGCCTCTGAGCATGAGGACCTGTGCAAGGAGGAAAAGACAGTGACGGTTTAGATGAGACTCCTCTGGGAAAAACCAAAGCCATTTCCCACAGACCCTCCCACAAAGAGACCCTTTTCTTTTTCCAGGAGAACGTCCTGGCTGGAGCCCTGGTCGGTGCTTGATGAGTGTGCAATGAAGAGCAGGGTCTCTGCCCAGGGGCTCTTGAGGAGTCAGCCTGACCCTGTGTGGTGGGGTGGGGCAGGGGCCAGTCCTGGGGTTCAGCTTTGTCAGATGGAACCGCTCCTGCTGCAGAAGGGACTGTCAGCATCTGTACCCCCCGACCTGAGAAACTGTGTTTGAGAGGTTTGGCGTTTCTACAGCTCCTTCTCCCCTCACAGCCTGGGAAGTGTTGTTGGGTGTCAGAAACCCTCAGCATTTCTGCTGCACTCAGGGAGAACAGAGCGAGTCCTGCGAGACCAGAGGATGCCTGTGGGTCAGTGCAGAGTGAGGGCAGCTGCTCTGTCCCTCTGTCTTGCTGCAGCTGCCCTGGACTGACACCTTTCTGAGATGGAGGGTGATCACATTGCCATGTTACCCTGAAAAGCCACCAGGCACTGCTAAGAGCAGAGGGACCCACCTCAGACCTCGACATGTCTCACGCTTTCGTCAGGTCTCAGCACCCCACTTCTGTTCCAGGACACACTCGTCTCATTTCACAAACCAAACAGCATTTCTTCCATCATAGCATCTCTGCACTTCTGCATGACTAATTCAGATAATGCTAACGTGCTATAGGACAGGTTTGCATCCTGGAGGGAAGCTCACAGCTTGGAAGAAAAACTCAAGGAGACAGCCAAGGGTCCTAATGATGGCATTTGATTCAGGGAGACTCAGCTCATTCCCCAGCCCCACACACTGCATTGCCCACAGCCCCACAGGGCAGAGCAAAGCTGGGACACGTGTTCCCATGGACACAGCTGCAGGAAAGGACCCACAAGATCAGGCTGTGACTCTGCAGCTGAAACTCCCATCCCCAGAGAGCCTGACAGCAAGAACCAGATCACACCAACAGTGACCCAGAGCAGTGGAGCAAGAAGGAAACTGCGGTGAGGGTGGGTGTGAGAGAGGCCAGGGCAGAGGCAGCCGGGCACTCAGACAGCGTCACCCTTCCCCAGCTGTGCAGCCACCTCCCACACACCAGCATTGCCGGGCAGCTGCTCTCAGCCCCTGTGCTCTGCAGAGGGAACTGGAGCTCTGGCTGCACAGGAGCTGCTTCATGCCTTGGAGCCCCCGGTCCTGAGGGCAGAGGCTTTGCTGGGTGGGAGAGGAGGCGAGGGGGCTGCTCACAGGAGGGATCTGCACTGCAGGGGGTCATAGGGAATTTTCTCTGTTCTCCCTCCCGCAGCATTTCTGGTTTTGATTTCCTCTCTTTCCCAGATCACATCCCTGCTACCTGAAGATTTTCCTCCTGGGAGGTGTTTCCCTGTTCATGTCTTTTCTCTGTCATTGCTCACAGACCCCATCCCACCCTCTGTGCCCTCACCCTGGCCCTACAGATCCTGCCTGTTTGCCTGGGGGCATCTTTCTGTTTGCAGGCTGGAAAACAGGACAGGTCAGGTTAAGGCTGACGGGTTCAGCAAAGGTGATGCAGGTGCTGTCCACAGGAAGAGAGGTGGTGAAGAGATGTTATGAGGCTTCTGGCAGATGTACTGATCATTCAAACTTGCAGCTCAGGAGTCTCAGTGACTTGCTTAAGCATGAGAGCTCATTTTCCTTTTATCCTTTCCTGCACTCTCCAACCGTCGGGATAGGAAACAAAAAAGGCAGGCTCAGGAAAGCTCCTTATCTGTCTAGACAATCCTTGCATTAATCTTCTGCTTGAGGCATCCCCTTGGAAAAATCCTGGGGGTGATCTGGAGCTGTGAGCAGCCCTGACCCACACAGCATCCTCTCCACAGCAGAAGCACCTTTCCTGTCCTGATAGGGGTCGCTCCTTCCCCCCACGGCTTCCTCTCTCAGTGTTGTTGGGATCTCCCCGGGCAGGCTGAGCGCTGACCCTGGCAGGCGGCAGAGTCCCTGCCCCGGCACAGCCCTGGGGTGCAGGGACCCTGCTCTGCAGGACAGCCCTGGGCACCCCTGGGTGCTCACCCAGCTTCACAGCTGTTCAAAATTGCCTGACAAGAGCCCCCTTCTTACAGATCCCACAAGCTGTGCCTGTGCTAACTTGAGGAGATGCCTCCAGGAGCTGCACCTGCATTGCCCTGCACCCAGAGACTTACCATGGCAAGGGCTGCAAAGATTTCTCCTCCAGTGAGCTCTCAGTCATCCTCCCCATCCTGACCACCTTTCATCTCTCTCTGCCTCGCTCGTCTCCCTGAGATCCCCAGGCAGAGCCCTCAGCCCTGCTGCGCTTTGCAGAGGAGCTGCTCCTGGGCAGAGCTGTCTCTCTGCAGCGCTGCCGCTTGCCATGAGCTCCCTCTGTCCCAGGAGCCCAGCCCAGCTCAGCAGCACAGGGGCAGCCCAAGGCGCTTTAATGACCCCTCTGGTGGGTTTGGTGCTGAGGCTATGAACTTCAGACCCTGGAGGAAGCTGAAGAAACCTCTCAAGAAGTCCAAGTCATATTCAAACTCCAAAGTTTCTTGTAATGTTAATGGGTCGCACTGAGGAACACTACTGAGGAACTGACCCCAGGGTCTGGTTAGAGAAGAAAACTGGAGGCAGAGATGACACGTCAGGACAAGCAAGGTGAAGGTCTCTCTGATGCTGAGTAAACCTGGATGTGTTTCATTAACCAAAGGGCCAAGCCCTGACCCCCAGCCCTGGGAAGGCTGATCCTGTCCCTCCCACGTTGCCCAGGGCCCTTCCTGGGACAGTGTGATGTGGGGCTGTGCAAGGCCAAGGGCAGGACTATGGTCCCACACCTCCCAGGTTCCTGGCTGGGGACAAGGAGGCCATGAGGCCCCTGTGCTGTAAGGACAAGGTGTCTCCTCACAGGCATCAGAGCTGGAGACAACAGCCACAGCTAAGGAGAGAAGGAGCTCATGTCTTGTGGGGGCTTTCAGCCTCTTTACATCCCTTGATCCTCTCCACGACAGCCTGTCCTATGCTGTGGCATCCCCTGCACCTCTTGCCCTGCAGGCTGGACACATCCCCCCTGCTGCCCCACCTTGCTCTTGTCTGAGCATCTTCCTTCCTTTGCTGATCTCTCTCCATCCTCCCCAGCTGTTCCTTGAAGCACAAAGCCTTGGGCTGATGCAGACTGCCTCTGGGTGACCTGCTCCACCACAGCACTGCCCTTCCACTCACATTCCTTGCTGCTCATGTCCAGCCTGGACCTCCCCAGCTGCACTTTGTGCCATTATTTCTTTCTCGTGCTGTTTCCCACTATGAAGAAAACCTCCACCATCTCTGAAACCACCCTTCCAGCACTCTCAGGCTACTCCTACACTGCTGCAGCCTCCCCAGCGCTGCTGGGCCAGAGCAGCCCAGGTCCCTCAGCATCCCACACCATGTGCACAAGGTCCTGAACCCTGCCTTGGCAGAGCCCTGCACTCTCCAGTTCCTCCCTGCTTCTCCAAACTGGGAGCCGCACACTGGCACACACCCGTGTGTGTGGGGTCACACCAGTGCTGAACCAAATGGGATGAGAACTCCAGGTGTCTGGGTGCCCACGCTCCTCCTCATGCAGCCCCGTGTGCAGCTGCCTTGTTCATGGTGAGCGTGCGGCACGGGCTTGTGTGGCGGCCCTTGTAGTGCCCAGGCCCTTCTCCTCAGGGTCCCTGCTCAGCGTGTCAGGTCCTGCTCTGTCCTGATGGATGGGGTTATTCTCCTGCCCCGATACAGGACTGGCCGCTTCTCCTTTTGAAACTTCAGAGATTCCTGATGGTAGAACCCCAAAGTTTCTCCAGGTCTGGACTCTCCCTGGACTGCTGCAGCCGCGGTCCCTCCAATTCCAGCCAGGGCAGGGACCACTCGCCCGGGGAGCCCCCAGTGCCCCCTAAAGAAAAGGGGCCTCAGCCTCCAGGACTCTCCTGAGCCCAGAAAGAGGCCACTAAAATGGCAGCAGTAGCAGGCTTCCATCAAGAGTTTATTCAAGGAAAAAGAAATAATTTCCAATTTCCCTAGCACAGTCTTTCAGTGCTGCTTTCTCCTCCTTATGCTGGTGCCTCTCCCTGACTGCTGTGCCCCACTTTCGGTGGCACCAGATTGTTGGGGGCCATGGCCATGTGCCCCACAGCCCCAGGGCTTTGTCATTGTGGCCACACTCACAAGGGAAAACCCATCTGTTCACTCCCCACATAAAGGAGCTCCATACATCCAAGAAACTTCTTCACTCTGAGGGAATCCCACTGCTGATCCTTCCAGCCCGTCTCTCCTGAAAAGCCTGTACCCAGCCATTGCAGCACCCCAAGCTGTGTGACTTGTCCCACCACGCCTGGCGGTGACTCCATGGGTGTCAAACAGCACAGGCTGCAGCTTGTCCTGGCTGTGCCCTTGGCTCAGGGCATCAGTGCACAGTTGGGCTGTGGCACCTCAGCTGTAGCACCCGGCCAAGCTCTGAGAGGCTTAGGGAAATCTGGTTGGTCTCAAGAATCCAGGTCCCCATGTGTGCAAATGTTTGACTTCAGAGCAGAGCAATGTCACAGTGGTGGGCAGATGGAAAGTTAGGGCTGAAATGGGGCAACAGGAGAGTGAGCAAGCCCTGCTGTCCCCAAGGCCAGAGAGAAACAGGGCTGGCAATGACAGACCTGGAAGGAAACGTGTGTTTTGTCAGTGGCGTCTCTGCTGCCCCTGAGGTACTTGGGCAGACGTGTCACTGATCTCTAGGAATGACAAGGTGCTGCTGACAGGCCCAATGTGACAATGGTGTGTCTGTGTGTGGTCTGAATCTGTCTGCAGTGCTGTCTGGGGTGTCTTGGCACCTCACGTAACACTGCAGACGTGTTACTGGCACTAAAAGGAATAACTGCCCTGAATTTGATTTGTCAATAGAATTATAGAAAAATTTCAGCTGGAAGAGACCCTCAGGATCATCGAGTCCAACCATATCCCAACTCTAGCACTAAACTATGTCCCTAAGAAACCCAATTAAATGTCTTCTAAACACCTCCAGGAATGGTGACTCCACCACTTCCCTGGGCAGCCTGTTCCACTGCTTTTCCATGAAGAAATGTCTCCTAATATCCAATCTGAACTTTCCCTGGCACAACGTGAGAACCTTTCCTCTCCTCCTATCACTTGCTACTTGGGAGAAGAGTCCAACACTCTACCATGCTACAATCTCCTTTCAGGTAGTTCTAGAGACCGACAAGGTCTCCCCTCAGTCTCTTTTTTTCCAGGCTAAACAGCCTCATGTCCCTCAGCTGCTCCTCATAAGACTTGTGCTCCAGGCCTGTCACGGTCCATTCGGTGATGGACTCGTGATGCTTCATTTACCTTGATCTTGAAGCGCAAAATTAAGGCAATGAAAATGCCAAGGGGTTGTAATTCAATCATCAATGTTTCTTTATTTATTTTGCCCGTAAAGTGGCACATGATAGAGAGAGTGGAGAAAAAGGAAAGGAAAGAAAAGAAAGGGGGAAAAAAAAGGGTTGGCTTCCACTACGAGATCCAAAGGCGTCCCTATGGTCTCAGGTGCCGTGAGAAGAGTCCTGCCGGTTCTCGGTTGTGATCCGTGATCTTTTGGTGGGGAGAGCTCAACGATGTCCCGTCGGGAATCGTCTTTCATGCTTCTTCACCCCACTTTGCTCCCATGGATTGAGGCCAATCTCTGCCTTTGTTTCGCAATCCAGGCTGAACTGCGCAGGCCTGAAGAGTCCCCGCTTCGCTTGCCAGAACCCGTCTGTGCCTGCATCGCCTCAGCTCAGGGGTCTCTTACTGGTCCATTGGGTGACCTCAAGACCTTTGGAGAGCCTCTGCCCATGCTCTTCTTCACTGGCCTTAGTAGCAGGGAGGAGGTGGGGGCAAGTTTGGCTGAGGCAGCAGGTGAAAATCCATCTTCTGCACAGCAGCTATAGTCCCCAGGTGGGAGAGACCTGTAGAACATAATTCCTTTTAGGAGGTGGGGGCAAGTCTGGCTGCGGCAGCAGGTGGAATCCATACAGCAGCCATTGTTACCTGTAGCCCCCGGGTCAGAGAGACCTGTGCAACACAATTCTTTTCGTCAGGCCTCTCTCCAAGTCATTGTCCAATTCTTTCTATCAGGGCATCTGGTCTCCAAGTCCCTGATGGCGATGTTCAGGCAAGTACTGTTCTTCGGACCGACTCTTTCACCTTCCAATCCCTGATTTCTGTGATTCTGTGAGATGGAGGGGCCAGGAGAGGGAGATGTGAGGAGATGGATGGATGAGGAGATAGACACACCAAGAGAGGGAGGGTCGGGTGGGTGGTGGGTGAGGAGCTTGGGATGGACAGATGGACAGAGACACGAGGTGATGGAGACACCAGGAGATGGAGGTGGAGATGGAGATGGAGATGGAGGTGGAGATGGAGGTGGAGATGATGGAGATGGAGATGGAGATGGAGGTGGAGGTGGAGATGGAGATGGAGATGGAGATGGAGATGGAGATGGAGATGATGGAGATGGAGATGGAGGTGGAGATGGAGATGATGGAGGGACCAGGAGGTGGGTGAGAAGGTGGGGATGGACATACGGACAGATGAGGGTGGAGACACCAGGAGATGGAGAATGAGGGTCAGGTGGGTGGTGGGATGAGGAGATGGAGGGATGGCCATGTGGAGGGACGGATGGATGGACAGATGGATGATGGACAAGTAGATGCCGGCCAACTAGATGGGCCCTGCTGGGCCCTCCGCCCACTCACACGTCTTGTTGGGCGACACCAACTTCCTGGTGGCCCCAAAATGGATCCAGATGAACTTCCCTGGGAGAGCAGCAGTGGCCACTGCCCCTGGCAGGCCCCGCCCACAGACCCCACCCCACCCCACCCCCTCCACTCACCAATCAGGAGGAGTTCGCGGGAGATGTTAGGGTCTTGTGTTTTCCATCCTCCAGATGAGGTTGGATGAAGTTGGGAAGATGTTTGGGGGTCTCAGTTGAGGTTCAACATCCTCCAGGTGGGACAAAGTTGGGGAGATCTTGGAGTCTTGGAGTTCAACGTTGTCAGCGTGAGGTGGGACAACATTGGGGGAGATGGTTCATGTCTTGGGTTCTCCATCCTTCCAGGGGAAGAGGGATGAATTTGGGGAGATGTTTGCGGTCTTGGTTGGGGTTCAACATCCTCCGGGTGGGACAACACTGGGTGAGATGTTGGGGGTCTTGGAGATCTCCACCGGCTAGATGAGGAGAGATGAAGTTGGGGGAGATGGTTGGGTCTTGGGTACTCCATCCCCCAGGTGGGACAACACTGCGGGAGATGTTTTGGAGTCCTGGGTTCTCCACATTCCAGATGAGGTAGGAAAAAGTTGGCAAAGATGTTTGGAGTCTTGGTTGGGGTTCAACATCCTCCAGGTGAAGAAGGCATGAAGTTGGGGAGGTGTTTGGGGTCTTGGGGTTCAATATCCTCCAGGTGGGACAAAATTGGGTGAGATGTTGGGGTTCAACATCCTCTGGATGACGTGGGACAACACTGCGGGAGATGTTTGGTGTCTTGGGGTTCTCCACTCTCTAGATGAGGTGGGACAATATTGGAGAGATGTTTGGGGTCTTGGTTGGGGTTGAACATCCTCCATATGAGGTGGGGTGAATTTGGGGAGATGGTTGGGGTCTTGGGATTCTCCATCGGCTAGATGAGGTGGGACAAAATTGGGGAGGTGTTTGGGGTCTTGGGTTCACTATTCCCCAGATGGGACAACATTGGAGGAGATGTTTGGTCTCAGCTGGAGTTCAACCTCCTCCATGTGAGGTGGGGTGAAGTTGGGGGAGATGTTTGGTCTGGCGGTCCAACATCCTCTAGATGAGGTGCGGTGAAGTTAGGGAGATGGTTGGGGCTGAACATCCCCAGGTGAGGAGGGGGTAAGTTTCGGGAGAAGTTTTGAGGTCTTGGAGTTCAATACTCTCCACATAAGGTGGGACGAAGTTGGGGGAGATGTTGAGGTTCTGGTTGGCCCAAGGGGTCCAGACATGGGACATCGGGGCCTGGGTGGCACAATGGAGCTGGAGATGGGACATCATAAGACTTGGTGTCCCCAAAGTGTCCACGAATAGGACATCCTGAGTCTTGATGGCTTCACAGGGTCCAGGGATGTGACATCTTGGCCTGGGTGGCCCGAAGTGTCTGGGGATGGGACATTCTAGGTCTCGTTGGCCTAAGGGGTCCAGGGATGGGACATCCTCCTCTGCGTAGCCCAGAGGATACAGGGATGGGAAATTTTGGCTCTTGATGGCCCAAGGGGGCTGGAGATGGGACAATTTGAGTCCAGGGATGAGATATCCTGGGTCTGGGTGGCCCAGGTGGTCCAGGGATGGGACATCCTGATCTTGGTAGTCAAAGGGGTCCAGAGATGGGACATCCTGGCTCTTGTGGCCTCACAGTGTCCAGGGATGGGACATCCTGGCCTGGGTGGTCCATGGGTTGGGGCATTTAACATCTTGATGGCTCAAGATGGCTGCAAATGGGACATCTTGAGTCCAGAGAAGGGATGTCCTTGGTCTTATTGTCCCCAAAGTGTCCAAGGATGGGACATCTTGGGTCTTGGTGGTCTAAGGGGTCCCGGTTTAGAACATTTTCAGTACTGATGGCCCAAAGTGTTCAGATATGGGACATTTTATGTCCTGGTGGCCTAAGGGTTTCAGGGATGGCACATCTTGCGCTGAGTGGCCCAAGGTATCCAGGGATGGGAAATTTTGGCTCTTGATGGCCCAAGGGCGTTGGAGGTGGGACATTTTGGGTCCAGAGATGGCACAACCTTGGTCTTGGTGGAGCAAGGGGGCTGGAGATTGGACATTCTGCATCTTGGTGGCCCAAAGTGTCCAGCGATGGGAGATCTTCGGTGCAAGGATAGGACATCTTGGCCTGGGAGCTCCAGGGGTCCAAGGGTTGGGACATCCTGGGTCTTGGTGGCCCAGAGAGTCCAGGGATGGGACATCTTTGCTCCAGGAATGGGACATCTTGGTCTCAGTGGCCCAAGGGGTCCAGTGATGCGACATCTTGGTCTTGGTGGACCAAGATACCTGGAGATGGGACATTTTGGGTCTTGGTGGCTTAAAAGTTCCAGAGATGGGACATCCTGCACCTTGGTGGCCCAAAGTGTCCAGGGATGGGACATTTTGAGTTCAGAGATGGGACATCTTGGATCTAGGGATGGGACATCTTGGTCTCAGTGGCCCAAAGTTTCCAGTGATGGGACATCGGAGCTCTGAGATGGGTCATTTTGGTTCACAGTTGTCCAAGGAGTCCAAAGATGGGACATCTTGGTCTTGGTTTCCCAAGATGGCTGAACATGGGACATCCTGGTCTTGGTAGCCGAAGGGGTCTGGAGATACGACATCCTGGGTCTTGGTGGCCTCACAGTGTCCAGGGATGGGACATCTAGGCCTGGGTGTCCCAAAGTGTCCAGGGATGGGACATTTTAGGTCTTGGTGGCCAAATGTGTCCAGGGATGGGACATCTGGGGTCTGGGATTGGACATTTTATATCTTGGTGGCCTAAGGGGTCCAGAAAAGGGACATCCTGGGTCTTGGTGGTTCAAAGTGTCCAGGGAATTGACATCTTGGCCTAGGTGGTCCATGGATTGGGGCATTTTAGGTATTGGTGGCTCAAAGGGGCTGGAGATGGGACATATTGGGGCTGGAGATGGGACCTATTGTGTCCAGAGATGGGACATCCTGGGTCTTGTTGGCCCAAAGTGTCCAGGGATGAGACATCTTGGTCTCTTTGGCCTAAGGGATCCAGGGATGGGACCTCTTTGCTCTGGTTGGCCCAAATGTCCAGGGATGGGACATCCGGGGTCTGGAATGAGACACCCTTGCTCTCTGTGGCCCAAGGGGTCCAGGGATGGGACATTTTTGGTCTTGGTGGTCCGAGAGGTCCAGGGATGGGACATTTTAGGTCTTGATCACCCAAAGTCTCCAGGGATGGTATATGCAGGGTCTGGGATTGGACATTTTATGTCTTTGTGGCCAAAGTTGTCCAGAGATGGGAAATCTTGGCCTGGGTGGCCCAAGGGGGCTGGAGATGGGACATCTTAGGACTTGGTGTCCCCAAAGGGTCTAGGGATGAGACATCCTGGGTCTTGGTGTCCTCACAGTGTTCAGGGATGGGACACCTTGGCCTGGGTGCTCCAAGGGGTCCAAAGGTTGGGACATTTTAGGTCTTGGTGGCCCAAGATGGCTGCAGATGAGACATCCTGGGTCCTGAGATGGGACAAACAGGGTCTTGGTGGCCCAAAGTGTCCAGGGATGGGACATCTTGGCCTGGGTGTTCCAAGGATGGGACATTTTGGGTCTGATTGGCCCAAAGTGTCCAGGGATGGGACATCTGGAACCTGGGATGGCACGTCCTGGGTTTTGGTGGCTCAGTGGGTCCAAGAAAGGAACATTTTAGGTCTTTTGGTGGCCTAAGGGGTCCAAAGATGGGACATCTTGGCCTGGCTGGCTCAAGGGGGCTGGACATGGGACATCTTAGGACTTGGTGTCCCCAAAGGGTGCAGGGATGGGACATCCCGGGTCTTCGTGGCCTCACAGTGTCCAGGGATGGGACATCTTGGCCTGGGTGGTCCAAGGGGTGCAAGGGTTGGGACATTTTAGGTCTTGGTGGCCCAAGATGGCTGCAAATGGGACATTTTTAGTCTAGGGATGAGATATCCTGGGTCTTGGTGGCCCTAAGTGTCCAGGGATGAGACATTTTAGGTCTTGGTAGCCCAAGGGGCCCAAGGATAGGATATTTTAGGTCTTGGTCACCAAATGTGTACAGGCATGGGTCATCCTCTGTCTTGGTGACCTCATAGTTTTCAGGGATGAGACATCTTGGCCTTGGTCACCTAAAGGATCCAAGGATGGGGCATTCTGGCACCTGATGGCCTCACAGAGTCCAGGCATGGGACATCTTGTTGGCCTAAGGGGTCCAGGGATTGGATATCAGGGGTCTGGTTGGCCCAAGAGGGCTGGAGATGGGACATCTTGGGTCCAGAGATGGGACATCTTGGTCTTCGTGTTCCAAAGTGTCCAGAGATGAGGCATCTTCATCTTGGTGGCCCAAAGTGTCCAGGGATGGGACATTTTAGTTCTTCGTGGCCTAAGGGATCCAGAGATGGGACATCCTGGGTCTTGGTGGCCCAAAGTTTCCAGGGACGGGACATCTTGGCCTGGGTAGCCCAAGGGGGCTGGAGATGGGACATCTTGGGTCTAGGGATGGGACATCCTGCGTCTTGGTGGCCCAAAGTGTCCAGGCATGAGATATCTTTGATCCAGGGATGTGACATTTTAGGTCTTGGTGGCCCAAAGTGTCCAGGAATGGGACATCTTGATCTTGGTGGCCCAAGGTGGCTGGAGATGGGACATCTTAGGACTTGGTGTCCCCAGAGTTTCCAAGGATGGGTCATCCTGGGTCTTGGTGGCTTCATGGGGTCCAGAGATGGGATATCTGAGCCTGGGAGGTTCTAGTTTTCCTGTTTCTGGGAGAGACTTTCATGCTCGGTGGAGGAGGGAGCTGAAGGTATAACGGGTAGGACTTCTTTCATGCTCTGTGAATGTTCTTTTTGATTACGCCACCTTGATACCAGTTTACTCAGTTTATCAAGGGGTAAGCCCTTTATTATATCTCTGGGAACTCCCTTTTTAATTCCTAAAAACCACCATTGTTGTCAGATCTTAGGTTTTTCTCCCTTTCCTCTTTTAATATGTGGATGCTGCTTTCTCGCAGCACTGGTAGCAGCAGCAGTACCAGTAGAAAGGGGCAGATTCTTTCCTTCAATATGATGGATTGCTCTTGACCTTTCATCTAGGATTTTTACAGGGCCATATTTCCTATTATATAATGTATCAATTCTTGTGCTACTTCCCCCCACGTCCACACCTTTTTAGTATTTGGTTGGTTGGGGGAAGTCGGGGCAGGGGTGAAGGGTGAATCAATGGCAGTGTCAGCTCCATCCCTCTGGCTCCCACTTCTGGTACCCTGGCTTCTAATCAAACCTTCCAATCTTTCTACTGGGCTCATCAATGCGATTGTCCTTTGAAGGTTTAAGTGACTCTGGGAGTCCCCTTGTCAAGGGAGTCATCATGTCAGGACTCACCGGCAGCATCATTGAGCATTCACATTCGGGAATCAATTTTCATTCATGTATCATTTGCAAGCAGGCTGCTTTGTGTGCACTTTCTAGCAATTGATCAGGTGTGCCAGTGATTGCCAGGGGCTCTCCCCTATCTAAAGGGTTTAGCCCTCCAGCCCAATAAGCAGCTCGCTGGGTTAGGGACCATGAGGCACGTCTGTCACCAGTTGTTAAGAAAACCTCACGCCTCCAGTAACCATGAGCTTCCTGTTCACTTAACTGAATTTGGTCTCCCCCAGTTAGGGATATGTGCCACACGTGCTCCGTTTCAGATTCTTTAGGGAGGCGCCCATACTCTCTCTTTAGCTTGGCCAGCTCGGTGGCAGTGTAAGGTCTTTGGTTAGTTGTAATGTGAGGGTCAGTATCCTCCTCATTTGCATAAAAATATTCTGTTTTCACTAAGGGTCTCACGTGTGGGTATTCCTCATCACGTTTTCTCGTCTCCTCCAATTCTTTCTGAGGGTAAATTTGATTTATTTGTTGGATACTTTTCTCCTCTAGCTCCCGCTCCCTCAGCACTCCTGTGTTTCTTAAACATTCTTCCTTTAGAGTAGCTTTTAATGAGCGGTTTTCTTCCCTCTCTTTTTCTAATTGTTGTGAACAATTTTCTAATTGTTCTAAATTGGATATTGTTTTTTGCAAAATCTGCACCAGATTTTCAAGGGATTCTATAATTTTGCTTTCATTACTACGTTGCCTGAGGCGATCTTCAATCACTGTGACTAGGCTGGCTCGTCAGACAGCACAGGCTGTAGCTTTGCTGTTATCTGATCTAAATATAGACTTAGTCTGTAGAGAAATCACTCGGTCCACTACACTCTGTAAATCAGCCCAATTATCACGAGCCCAATCTTCTCCAGGTACGGAGGGTCGAGCCCCATACTTTGCTAAAAGTGTGTAGAACAAGTCTCTATCTTTCCCTAACCAAAAATCTTGATTATCAGCCTTTTCAGTCATTCTTATTATGAAGGGACCAAACCCACGTCGGGAAGGGACAACTTAGTTATACAAAAGCACAGCAACTGCTGTGTCACCCTTCTCATTCCCGAGTGGTTGAAGGGGCCAAAAATCTGCTATGGGAAGGCTCAACATAGTTACGCGAAGACACAGGATTGCCCCTTCACTCTCTCTAGCAGGCAATTCTCATCAACATGAGAACAACACCCTTTTTTGCACTTTGAGATCCCAGAGACAGAGCCCTCAACTCAAGTTTGGAGCACTCAACACCAAGGCGTGCATGGTGTGTGGGAAATCTGAATCGCCCCCCCTTGCTTTCTGGACACCTCTCACCTTATCGGGTGTAGGGCCAGGTGTGGATGGAGTGAAACTTTCTTCCCCTATTACAGACCATACAGTACTCCTTTGTTTTCTCAGAATCCTGTCCATGACACAAATTTAATGTCACAGTCCATTCGTTGATGGACTCGTGATGGTTCATTTACTTTGATCTCGAAGCGACCAAAATACCAAGGGGCCATAATCCAACCAAACAGTGTTAACTTTATTATTTTGTCTGTAAATCGGCACGCGATAGAGAAAGTGGAGAAAAGAGAAAGAGAAAAAAAAAGGGGGAAAGAGGATTAGCTACCACCACGAGTTCCAAAGGCGTCCCTATGGTCTCAGGTCCCGAAAGCAGTGTCCTGCCGGTCCTCCGTCATGACGCGTGATCCTTTGGTGGTGTGAGCTCCATGATGTCCAGTTGGGAATTGTCTTTTATGCTTCTTCGCCCCACCTCGCTCCCAGGGATTGAGGCCAATCACCGCCTTTTTTTCGCCATCCAGGCTTAACTGCGCAGGCCTGAAGAGTCCCCGCTTCGCTTGCCAGAACCCGACTGCGTCGCCTCGGTTCAGGGGTCTCTTACTGGTCCGCTGGGTGACATCAAGACCTTTGTCAAGCCTCTGCGCATGCTCTTCTTTGCTGGCCTTAGTAGCAGGGAGGAGGTGGGGGCAAGTTTGGCTGAGGCAGCAGGTGAAATCCATCTTCTGGACAGCAGCTATTGTCCCCAGGTCGGAGAGACCTGTACAACACAATTCCTTTTAGGAGGTGGGGCCAAGTCTGGCTGTGGCAGCAGGTGGAATCCGTACAGCAGCCATTGTTACCTGTAGCCCCCGGGTCGGAGAGACCTGTGCAACACAGTTCTTTTCCTCAGGCCTCTCTCCAAGCCATTGTCCAATTCTTTCTGTCAGGGCATCTGTTCTCCAAGTCCCTGATGGCGATGTTCAGGAAAATATTGTTCTTCGAACCAGCTCTTATAGGAGGTCATGGAGAACACGCAGCCAGGCTCTTCACCATGGTGTGTGGTAGAAGCACAAAAGAGAATGGGTGGAAGGTGAGAGAGGTTCAGCCAGGACATAAGGAAAAGCTTTTTCCCCAGGAGCTCAGCCAAGTGCTGTCTCAGGTCACCCAGAGAGGCTGCACAGGCTCTGTCTTTGCAGGTTTTCAATCTCTGATTGAATCAAGGCTTGAACACCTTGGTGTGACCCAGTTTCTGACAGGTTGGACTGCAGACTCCTGAGGTCCCTTCAACCTCAGTTCTCTTACAATCCCATTGTGATGTTGGGCTCTGTTTCTAACTGGTCAGAGCAGACGATTATGGGCCATGAGTCCACCTGTGCTGGAGGTGACCATCTAAACCATCATCTCAACCAGTGAACCAGTCAACAGCTCAGTATGACTCGCTCTGGGCAAAGTGTGAGGAGTCCTGGGCAGGGAAGGTTTAGAGGGCATGGGGTGCTATGCAAGACACAAAATAATCTTGGCTTAATACCTGTAGGCCCATCAGATGTCAGTTAATGTCAATGCAAATTAAAATAAGAAGAACTGAAGACAAAGATCCAAAGCAAAGGAAGGTGTCAACATACTTGTCTTTATTTTTCCTTTTTTCTTTGGGAGGGTTTCTTTTCTTTGAAAAGCAAAGAGTTTTCCAGAACTGGGAATGGATTTAGGACACAAATGTCTTCAGCTCCAGGGACACAGACACCTGGTGTCAGTGTAGATGCCCCAGGAACCCCTGCCCAGGCTCCACTGCATCGCAAGGTGCTCTGGTCTCCCCCAGGTCCTCTGTGATAGATGCCAATCCCAGGCCAGCACCTCAGGTGCACTGGGGCCCCTCAAATGGCCCTGGCTGTTTATGGTGAGACAACTGATGACTGATGTCTGCCTGGAAGGGTGCACTTTCTAGTTGGTGGTGGTGGTTTGGTTTGGTTAGGTTTGGTTTTTTTGGGGTTTTTTGGGTTTTGCTTGTTTGTTTTGTTTGTTTGTTTGTTTCTGGGGGTTTTTCTTTGGTTGGTTTTTAACATATTAAAACAAAAATTCAACAAACAAACAAAAGAACACCCACCAGAAACACAAAAAAATGCTAAACAGTGAATTACCAGGAAGTGTACTAAGGGTACGAAAAGAAATATTGGTCTTCTCCTGTACTTTTATTTCCAGCACTCTATTATTTCAACTCCCTCGTCATTCAGGAGTTTCCACCTCTCCTGATTAAACGTCCATGTCAAAGGACAACTTTCCAGCAGACTGTCTGGACGTTTGCCCTTCCCAGTGCTCTCAGGTTTCCTCCTCCACTTGCTCTTTGGTCATTCAGTTGCCTCTCAACTCTCTGGTTTCTGCTTCAGAGCTTCAGGGAGTTACAAACTTGCCCCATTCTTCAGAAGTCTAATTAACATGGTAGTTAACGTGTTAATTGTGTTTATTTCTATCCTTTCCTATCTCTCTGTCTAAAACAGTTCTTGTGTGGATGTCCCTTGTGGATGGTGGACCTCATTAGATCCAGCTTACACACAGTTGAGGAAAGTGTTTAGTTTATGAAATTGTGTAGTGTTTACACAGGAGAGCAGGTGGGAGCTGGTGTGCAGGAGCTGCAGCATCCACCTGCAGAGCTCAGTGCAGAAGTCTGATGTGAGGAAAAGTGATGCCAGTCCCAGGTGGCCAATGAGGGAACGGGCAGACTGGGGGTGGGGGGTGAGCAGCAAGGGTGTCCATACAGTGTCCAGCCTCAAGGGACTGTTCTCCTGCCTGTCCAGATGGCTTCAGGAGACCCTCTGGATCAATGTCCATTGCAGAATGCTGCTGTCACTTCTTCTACACACTGAAAAATGACAGAAAGTACCCTTGAAAGAAAAACCCCTCCTTTATGAAATCTTCTTTGAAATCTTCATCAGTAAGTGTCCCATTGAAACCTCTCCAGTTAGTTCTACAAGTCTTGAAGATTGGAAGAAAATTAGGAAGGAAACATGGCTTGTTAGGGCTTTCTGTGTTTTAATGAGCCCCATGGCGTATTTGGTGCTGAGTCCATGAACCTCAGATACCAAGGACAGACTGAAGAATCTCCTCAAGAAGTCCAAGTCAGAAGCAAAGCCCAAAGTACCTTGAAGCATTAATGGGCCCCACTGAGGGCTGTTACTGACAAAGCCTCCCCAGGGACTCGTTAGAGCAGATAATTGGAGGCAGTGATTGCATCAGGCAAAGGCAAAGTGCAGCAGCTCTGATGCTGAGAAAACCCTTGATTTGTTTGATGAAGGAGAATGGCCAAGCCTTGAGCCCCTGCCCCTGGGAAGGGAGATCCTGTCCCTCACGTGTGTCTCAGGGCTCTTCCTGGGGATGTGGGGATGATGCCCAGTGCAGGACAATGGTGTGACACTCCCTGGGGGGTGCAAGGAGGCAATGGGGCGCCATGGCCATGACAACCATGTGTCTCCTCTTTGGCCTCGCTGTCGGGGACATCAGCCATAGCCAAGGGGACAAAGACCTTGGGTCTTTCAGGGACATCCAGCCTTGCCAGCACCCTTGGCCATCTCCACCACGATCCATCCTACACTGTCCCAGGCCTGTGGCTG
Organism: Caloenas nicobarica; assembly: GCF_036013445.1. Taxonomy (NCBI): domain Eukaryota; kingdom Metazoa; phylum Chordata; class Aves; order Columbiformes; family Columbidae; genus Caloenas; species Caloenas nicobarica. Next base: position 4,594,872 of record NC_088272.1, read on the forward strand.
TTTCCCCACAGGCTGCAGACACCCCATGCGCTTCCCCAGCTTGTTCTCACCCCGGTGTGTCCCCACCTGTGCTGCTGAACAGCTGATCCCAGCAAGAGAGAGCAAAAAGGCAACAGGCAGAAAGACCCAAAGGCCAACTGCAAAATGGCAGAACGGCAAAAGGCCGAACTAACATCGAACTCCTGACAGAATGAAACTTCTGAATGGAACTAATCAAACCAGCTGGAAAACCCAAAATAACGGATGTAACAAGCCCTAAAAGCCAGCTCTGGCTTTATACTGAGCATGACGCTAATCATAGGGAATATTTCATTGATCAGCCTGCATGTAATCCAGGTGCTGTCCTGTCTGTGTCCCCTCCTGCCAATTTGCATCTGCAGCTGGATGGCCAAAGAAGTCCTTGGTTTCCCTGGCAACAGCCAAGATATCAGTGAGTTCTGACATTCCTTTCATACCAAATGGCAAACTCCGTAAAGCTGCTAAAAGAAAAAATTAAATCTATCCCAGGGAAGAAACAGTGTTATTATTCTCATAGCAAATCTAAACAAAAGACTGTAGTAGCTATGAAGGAGAGAGATTCAAAATGCATGAAGAAAATTAACTCAATCTCAGTAAAAACAGCACGTTTCCTCAGCCTCCACTTCACCAGGCTAAAGAAGTTTGGGTCTCTGAACACCTCCACACATGACCCAGACTGTCTCTGGCCACACGACAGCTCCTCCCCGTTCCTCCAGAATGGGGAACCTCCCACTGGGACACCCCGCTCCAGATGTGACCACACCAGTGCGGAGTCAAGATGGACAATAACTGCCCTTGGCTGGGTGGCCACGCTCCTCCAAGTGCAGCCCAATGTGCTCATGGGCATATTCCTGTTTAGCACCACTGAGAACTGACTGAACAGCCAGGCTCAGAGGGTTGTGACCAGCGGCACAAAGCCCAGCAGGAGGTACCATGAGGAGCACTGAAGGACACCGTACTACCCAACATCTCCTCCCCACAGGTGTCTCTTGGGTCCCTGGAACCACCTCAGTGACAAGGGGGAGAGCACTGCCTGTATGGGGTGGAGGAGATGGGGTCTGGAATGAGGGTCCTGGGGCAGTTTCTCCTGGTTGTTCATGCAGCAACAAGCTGGGCTGGGTATTTGGAGAGAGGAACTCTTCCTAAGGGCCTCCAATGGGCTTGGGGATGGTCTACAGTTTCCTGCATGCTGCCTTTTCTGGTGGAGATCACAGAGGCTGCCGGCCCTTTAGAGGGCCCAGGACAGGCCTTGTCCTTCCTCTGGTCACAGCTGGACCCCAGTTCTCCAGCTCGGCCCCAGCTCAGGAGCCTTGTCTAGGGGTGACTTTTGGGGTAAGGTTGACAAGAGGGGTGCATAAGTTTGTCTTAAGGACATGTGATGAGCACCAGGACTGAAGTACCAGAGCAAAATGATGTGGCTTCTGGGTGAATACTTTCTTCGGTGCAAATCCTGAAACAGAGTCCCAGACTTGCTTTCCATGCCACCCTTCACGAGGGATGATGCACTAAGAGATGGCAAGTGGGGGACACCGATCCTTCTCCAGCTACTTCCAGGGCCTGGTGAAGCACCAGGACAGCAAGGACTTCTGGCCCTGCACCCTGAACTCTGGGTATTATCTTGGGGAAGCTGAACACCAGCATTTTTCTCTCCAAGGCAATTTCCAGCCCCGGTCAGCTCCTGTCTGATCTCCCCCCATCCCTCCTCTGATCTGGTCTGGTGCTCCTGGCCCCTTCCCTGTGCTCCCCACAGGGCCCCAACCTGGCACTGATGCTCTACAGAGCAGGTTGGCTGCAGGACCATGGGGTGACTCCACACTGGTTGTGCTGCTCCGTGAGGGACACAGATGCAACTGCATGGGCTGCACTGTCACTGAGCTCTTTCCCGGGGGTCTAAAGCTCTGGAACGGGTTCAGAGCATTTCTTGGGACTCATTGGGTTTTCTGCTCATTTTGGTTCAGCAATCCCTTCCTTGTCCTTCAGGTGCCTGCAGATTGGTGCAGGAAGATGTGGCCTATCCTGTTCCTAGGGACGGAGGTTGGTTGACCAGCCTGTAATTCTTCAAATTCTCCTTCTTGTCCTTCTTGAAGATGGGTTTGACATCTTCCTTTCCCAAGGACCTCAGAACTCCCGTGTTTCTGCTGTCACTTATGAAAGCACAGTCCAGAATCATGGGCAAGGGTGATGTAGCAGACAGGAGCATTTGCAATGAGCCTGTCCCAGGCAGCTGAGATGAATCTCAGCCACTGAGGTTTGTTCCTGGAGTCACACACAGAAATGCCAGGGTTCCATCAGGCATCCGTGTCTGAGCTGGTCTCAGGACTGCTTATGCACCCAGGGATGTTCAGAGACAGAGTCTGTCCCTTTTACACACAGAGGCAGGAGTCACAGTGGGTCTCTGGCCTCCTGTTGCTACTCCAAAGGGACGGGAGGCACCTCAGCCCTGTGGTGTGTCACCCTGCTCTGCACTCATCTGAGAAGTGCCATGTCATGAGGAATGGACACGGGGACCTCAGTTCAAGGAAGAAGATCGCAGTGCTGCATTCAGGTGATTTCCCATGGGGTGTTCCTCCCAACATCAAGTGACCTCAAGACCTTGTCTGTGCCACAGACCTTAATGGAAAAACAAGGAATAATTGATGGTGTTTGTGATCACTCGCGTGCGTGTCACCTCACGTACATGATGTGTGTGCCTACATCTCATCTGTACAAAGCCAACATGGACTGCTGAGCTACTCATTCAGTGTCCCACCAAGGAGGGAAGAGCAACCCCTGTGAGCTGGGGTGAGAGGCCAGGGCTGGAAATGAAGGTTGTGAGGGGCCAGTCCATGATGATTGTCCTGAGACTTCTTCTCAAGGGGTGTCCAGTGCACAGGGGCACAGCCCAGCCCCTGCTCTGCTGGTCCTGCAGGTCTCTGGCAGGAGGCCTGGCTGTGAGAGGACACTGCTGTGTGCCCAGCCCTGCACACACACACTGTGCAGCTGGACACTGGTGTTTGCATCTGTGGCCATTTTCTTGGGCATGTTTTTGAGAGAAGGTTTGGAAGAAGAGCTAAACCTTCAGGCCCTGCCCATAGGAGATCACTCTTCTTTCTGGAAAGGCTGCTCTGCGGCCAGCTCTGTCACAGCAGTGCCCATGGCCTGTCCCTGCCTGCGCTCACAGGACTGACACACAGCAGGACGGTGACCAGGCTGCCAGAGCACTCAGGCCTTGCACCAACACAAGGGATGAGAAGGAGAGTGTGGGAGTGGAACGAGAACAGCTCTGGAAGGCCAAGCGCTGGTGCTCCCTGGCAGTGCTGCCAGGCTGGACTCTTTTCCCCTCCTCCCATGCACACAGGAACTGTCCCTGCAGCTCCAAACAGGCCTTGCAGGAAGGATATATATTGAAAAACAAGTCACTACAGGACCCTTTATTTTGTTTAAATACACACAGATCATGGCTCCTCATTTACACAACCAGTGGTTATAAAAGAAAAGCAGAAAGTAATTTAGAAAGGGGATGACAATGGTATCACAATTAAAAAAAACATCAATAACAACAGAAAATAGAGATGAGAGGCTGGGCCTCTAGGTAGTTACATTAAAACTGCTATGTAGAAGCAGATGTGCAGTTTATTGCTTCAGATAACACTTGGATATGAGTTTCCACAGGGCATCCTTGAGCTCCTGGTTCCTCATGCTGTAGATGAGGGGGTTCACTGCTGGAGGCACCACCGAGTACAGAACAGACACCACCAGGTCCAGGGATGGGGACGAGATGGAGGGGGGCTTCAGGTAGGCAAACATGCCAGTGCTGACAAACAGGGAGACCACGGCCAGGTGAGGGAGGCACGTGGCAAAGGCTTTGTGCCGTCCCTGCTCAGAGGGGATCCTCAGCACGGCCCTCAAGATCTGCACATAGGACAGCACAATGAACACAAAACACAAAAAGAACAAACAGACACCAAAAACAACAAGCCCAGATTCCCTGAGGGAGGCATCTGAGCAGGAGAGCTTGAGGATCTGGGGGATTTCACAGAAGAACTGGTCCAGGGCATTGCCCTTGCACAGTGGCAGTGAAAATGTATTGGCCGTGTGCAGCAGAGCACTGAGAAACCCAGTGGCCCAGGCAGCTGCTGCCATGTGGACACAAGCTCTGCTGCCCAGGAGGGTCCCGTAGTGCAGGGGTTTGCAGATGGCAACGTAGCGGTCGTAGGACATGATGGTGAGAAGAGAATACTCTGCACCTAACAAGACAGCTAAAAATAAGACCTGGGCAGCACATCCTGCAAAGGAAATGGCCCTGGTATCCCACAGAGAGTTGGCCAAGGATTTGGGGACAGTGATGGAGATGGAGCCCAGGTCGAGGAGGGTGAGGTTGAGCAGGAAGAAGTACATGGGGGTGTGGAGGTGCTGGTCACAGGCTATGGTGGTGATGATGAGGCCGTTGCCCAGGAGGGCAGCCAGGTACATGCCCAGGAAGAGCCAGAAGTGCAAGAGCTGCAGCTCCCGTGTGTCTGTGAATGGCAGGAGGAGGAACTGGGTGATGGAGCTGCTGTTGCACATTTGCTCTGCCTGTGAACATGAGGACCTGTCATAGGAGGAAAAGACAGTGACAAGTTGGCGGAGACTTCTCTGAGAAAAATAAACATGCCATTTCTCACGGAAAACCTCATCCTTGATGGAGGCATGTGTCAGCTAATTCTCCTTTTCCACCAAATGACAAACATGGGTCATCACAGCTTAAAATGCAGCTTGGGCACCTAATTTCCATGAATGCACCTCTGGGGCAAGACCCCCTGGGTTGGTGTCAGAACTGAAACGGACCCACATTCCCACCCCAACCACAGAGAGTCAGAGCACGAGGGACAGGTGGAGAAACAGGGAAGAAAACTGCAGTGCTCCTGAAAAATAAAGCAAGGACAGAAAGGCAGACGCACATGATGTGAAACCTTCTTACCTGGCTGTGCTGCTGCCACTCACATGATGACATTGTAGAGCAAGTATTTCAGCACCTTTTTTGTGTACCACATTCCAGAAACCCTTCACCTGGAGGTCCAGCTGCTGAGGTGGAGACTCGTTACCTGGACCCCATGGCTTTGGGGCAGAGGCTCTGCTGGGGAGGAGAGGAGACCAGGGGGTTGCACTGGGAAATGTGTCTGCACTGCAGGGGATGGCAGGGGGGTTCCCGGATCCCCTCCCCAGCATTTCTGATCGCAGCACCCTCTCCCTGCCCATGTCTCTGCTGCATGGAGCTGCCCCTGCTGGGAGCTGTTTCTCTGTCCCTGGGTCTGCTCCCTGTCAGTGTCACAGAGCCCGTCCCCCATGCTCAGCTCTGTCCTGCTCACACCTCCTGGCACCAGGCACTGCCCAGGGGCAGCTCTGTGTGTGCAGGGGCTCAGGAGCAGCTCTGACAAGTCCTAACGAGAACTGGGGTCTTAGCGCCTTCTCCAGGGCAGAGAAATAAATTCCCATGTCCCACTGCCCACCCAGATAACCAAGAGTGGAAAAAACTAAAAACTTATAATCATCCCTATGAGATAAATGCTTCCTCAGTGTCCTTCATAAGGAACATCTGCAAATATCCTGGGGGTGAGCTGGAGATGTGAGCTGTCCTGACCCACGCAGTTCCCTCTCAACAGCAGAAGGACCCTGCCCTGCTGAGGGTCGCTCCTTCCACCCACAGCTTCTCCCCTCAGTGTTGTTGGGATCTCCCCGGGCAGGCTGAGTGCTGACCCTGGCAGGCGGCAGAGTCCCTGCAGGGACCCTGCTCTGCAGGACAGCCCCGGGCACCCCTGGGTGCTCACCCAGCTTCACACCCCGCAGCTGGGAAAAGGCAGCTGTCATGCCCTGTCCATGCAGGGAATCCCTGTTGAGGAGCAGATCCTTGTCCTCCACACCAGCCATGGGATGTGCCAGCTCTGCGAGATAATTGCAGGATCCTCATCTGCACCACCCTGCACCCAGAGACTTACTGTGTTAAGGACTGTGAAGATTTCCCTTCGAGTGATCTCTCAGCATCCTCCCACCCCAGACTGCGCTTCCCTCTCTCTGCCTGGCTCCTGTCCCCTCGGTGCTGCAGGCAGAGCCCTCAGCCCTGCTGCGCTTTGCAGAGGAGCTGCTCCTGGGCAGAGCTGTCTCTCTGCAGCGCTGCCGCTTGCCATGAGCTCCCTCTGTCCCAGGAGGCCAGCCCAGCTCAGCAGCACAGGAGCAGCCCATGATGTCCCTTCCTCTGTCCCCTCTGGGCTTCCTCCACGTGTCCGTGGGCCTCTGGGGGCACATCCTTTGAAACAGCTCTCAGGTTCTCTCTGACCACAGGAATAATTCACGTGAGGTGCAGGGCTGCTTTACAAGTTCCCGCAAATAGCCCTGACCACATCTTGTGCATCCCTTTTCCTTTGCCCCCACCCAGGTTCTTCTGTTTTGCTGTCCTCATGCTCACCTTTTTCATCCTTTCAGAGCAGGTTGCTCAACAGGTGTCAGCATCCATGTACAGAGTCTGCACACCAGCCAGGCAGCAAAGCCATCGTTACAGAAATGGAGACGAGGCTCTTGACCAGCTCCTTGCACCAGGAATCGGCATTTCTTGTCTGCAGAGATTCCCATGAACACCTGAACTTTAAGTGCAGAGCATGCGAGTCCTCGTTGGGTATCCTGGCCTGTCTCCTGACCCATGTGGTGCTTCAGGCTGTGAAGAGAATCAAAACCAACTTTTGGCTGGGGTAGTTTCATTTTACATGTGTTACAACGGGCAGATGAAGGGAGCTCAGAACTCCAGTCCCTGCTGCACTGTTGGGATTTCAGAGACTGGAAATGCAGGTGACGGTGAGTGTCAGTGCACACCACATAAACATTCTGGATGCCTTTGTGCCTTTGCACCAACCTGGGATCTGTTCCTTGGCCTTCTTTGCCTAAAAAAGAAGTAATCTTCCCTATGTCACCTCCCCTCACACCAGAAAAAAAGGGGGAAAAGTATGAAAGAGCGCTGATTTCAGGGCAATCCTGTCCTAGGAAGTACTTTTTAAATGATGAAACTAGTAGAAGTGAGAGAAAAAGATCTTAAAAAGAACTTCATGCAAGAGGTTAGCTACCGAGATGTAGCACCTGTTTTGAGAAGCAAGAACGACTGTTGGGAATGAAATTAAAAAACTTTAGTTCATCATCATCATCAACAAGAATAAGGAATTCCCTGTTATTCTTATTAGTGATTGTACCACTTTTCAAAAACATCCTTGAGATTGTCTCTATTTTTCGCTGGCTCCAAAACTGAGCCTGCTCAGATTTTGAAAGGACTGCTTGAAATCTCTGCAACTCAGATCTCTACAACTGTCTCTCATTGAAGATCTTTTACCCCAGAAAGGGGAAAACTCCCAATGCAGGCACCAAACCAGTACCCAACCTGCCTGGAGAGCCAGGACAGTTATGCCACACAACAGCCAACCTCGGGGGAAGCTGGAGGTGATGGGAATTGAAATGGTTTTGACTCAAATCATGATTTAGGTTGGAAAAGACCCTTAAGGTCATAAAGTCCAATCGTAAATACGACACTGCCAAGTCCACCCATTACACCATATCCCTAAGTGCCATGTCTACACATCTTTTAAATACCTTCAGGGATGAAAGCTCCAATCCTGAGCTGGCAGGACAACACTGTCTGCAGATAGACATAAGATACCTGTCATGGCTGTGACTTCAGAGTTTCTCACAGCCTTCACTGAGCAGGGCAGGTGTTGGGAGATGGGCGCACACTTCAGTTTCCAGATGCCAGGACAGAGCCCAAGCCATCCTGCCCTTGGCCTCTGGCATCCCATTTCTTGAGATGCAAAGCTGCTGGGCCTTCTGTGGATAATCATGTTAAAAGGCATCAATAATCATTCAAGTCTTTATGTAATTTCTCTAAGAGTGTCAGTATTAAAAACAGTAAATATCTGTAACACAGCAGTCTGCATCTGTGGTAGCCCCACTGGCAGTGCCAATCAAATAGGTATTTGCAGTATAAGGCACGACACCCCATCCGTAAGTACATATCTAAGTGGGTCAGATGAAGGGTGGTCTGGCAAAAATCACCCTGTTCCTCCCCAGGTGCACGGACACTGCTCATGTGCCTCTCCAGAGAGTGGCAGAAGCTGGATCCCCTTCTTGGGACAGACTCCTTCCAGGAGAGACACAGCAATGGGGGTAACTCATCAGGTCTTCATGGCATTTCACTTGGCATCAGTTTTTATGTATTTGTTTTTTTCCTGAGACTACACTTTCTGCACAAATGCTCACAAAAAGACACCCATTTAGTAAAACATTATCATAAAGGTGCTGTTATGGACAAGAAATCTCACCATGAGCTCTGGAGGGAGGGAGGAAGATTATAACAAGCACCAGGAAGAACCAAGGAGCTCAAGGCCTCTTCTTGATAGTGAGAGGCCCTGAGCAGCAGTGAGCAGCCATGTGTGGTGTGGGAGGGTCAGGGGATGTGAGGTAGAGGAGGGTGATGGCTGATGACTTCAGCAAATCCTTACAACCATGTCTGAGCCTGCAAGTGGGATGTGGCTGATGTCTGCAGGTGGAGGAGGAATAGGAGAAAGACTTTGGGGGATCCTGGAAAGAAGGCAGGCTTCTCTTGGACTAGTCATATATGGCAGTGACATTTGCATGCTGTGGGCATGGCTGTGCCTGGGAGATGGGGAATGGCTGCTGCTGGGGGTGGCTGTGCTCAGGCATGGCCCGTGAGCTGACCTTGCTCTGCTCCTCTCTTGCACTGCCCATGCTTGGATGGTCCTCAGGAATCATCCATGAGCCCGGAGGAAGCACCAGCCTCCTGGAGTGTTGGCCCATTACTGGAGGACAAGAGTGAAAGGTTCGTGAGACACATGGGAGTGCAGGAAGAGATGGGTCTATGCGTAGTAGTAAATGTGTTAAAGAAGAAGACCCGAAGAGCATGGTCTGGTCATGCTAATGTGGAATAGATTGATTTTTCTTTTTTATTTTAGGGCAGCAGAAGAAGGAACGTGTGCATTTCAGTGCTGGGGCATGGATCCAAAGAGCGGATTCAAGCAAGTTTGGGTCCGGGACAGCTCAGGTGATTGGTGACCATTGCAGGTCTATGAAAGAAGCTGCATGGGCTTGGGGAACCTCATAGGCATTGCCAAACCCTCAGAAAACTAGAGCCCTGTGGTTAAAGCAACAGCACTTGGCACCAAACCCACACCCAAATAATAAATACCCTCCCAGTGACCACGGGCAGAGCCTTGAGAAACATTTGACTGAAAGGGTCTCCTTTGCCAGGCCCTGGGGGTCAGGGCTTGGCCATTCTGATGCTAAACAACCATGAAGGGCTGACAGGGCACCAGAGCCACCTCCACATCGCCTTTACCACCTCTGACCATTGTCTCCAGGCTTTTCCTTCAGCAGCCTCCAGGGACAGGGACTGCTTGTGTCAGCGATGGCCCCTCGTGGGGTCCCAAACAGCCTCAGAAATTTGGGGTTTGTTTCTGCCTTTCACTTCATTAGAGGTTTGTTCATTCTTTCAGTAGCTGCAGCTCAGGACCATGGCAGCAGAGGGCTCATTAACAGCCAAAATGCTCTTACAAGCCAAGGCTCTCTGCAGCACTTGCCTAAAGGCGTCAAGTCTGGTGTGGATGATTAGACAGATTTCAGAACTGTAGCCAAACAGAGAGCATTTCCATAACAAATACTAATTAAGCCAAATTTCTTATATTTCCGTCCCCCTCCCAATGCCCTCATTTCCAGAACAGCTGATATCAACAATCTCCAATAAATATTGATCTAGAGAATCTCCTGATAAAGACTGAATGTGTCAGAAAGTTGGGTGCCTGACGCACCACTTGAGCGAGGAGACAGGCCAGGACACCTCAAGAGGAGTCACCCTCCTCTGGACAAAAAGGTGGGTGCTCCTGGGAATCTCAGGTGCCACAGCACAGCAATACGTGTGTTCAGGGAGCTGGTCAAGTGTCCCATCTCCTTTTCTGTAATGGTGTCTGAGTTTGCTCAGGTAACCCCTGACTGGACCCCCATCCACTCCTGGGTGTTCTCCAGACTCCTGCCTTCAGGAACAAAGTCCCAGGAGACCTTGCTGGTGGAGATGGAGGCAAAGAAGCCATGAAGTACCTCAGTCCTGTCTGATTGTACTCGTACGAAGTTCAGCAGCAGGCCCACGTTAGCCTTGTCTATTCTTTTACTGTAAGGAAGCTGTGTCAGCTGTGTCAGCCTCAGGGTCTGCTGCCAACCTGCCTTCAAATCATCTCTTCCCAGCTGGAGTCACTGCCAGTGTTGCTGTTCTCCTTCGGGCAGCGCGGTGCTCACCCAGCACAGCCAGAGCTGCTCCTGCGCCAGGAGGAGATTCACACAGAGCCTTGGCCGATGGTGACAGTTCCCACCAGCCGTCCAGCTCTGGAAGGTCCAGATGCCACAGAGGGGACACGGACCGGTTGTCACTTCTCTTGCAGGAACAGGATCGAACAGCAGAGGGGAGGCAGGATGAGGGTCCATGAGGTCAGAAAGCACATCAGACAGCTGGTACAGTCGCAATGGCAGCAGAGGGAGAAGAGAAAGAGATGCAGTGATCTGGCTGGGACAGTGCTTCTGACGTGACACCTGCCACACAAACACAGAGACAGATACATCACCACGTAATGCCGAAAGCAGAAGTTAGAACACATGAAGCACCATGGATCAGCTAGGAACCATCCAAATGATATGTGGGAAGAATGATATACCCGGTGACAAGAACATCATCTGCCAAAGGATGCAAGAGGAGAGCACTCAAAAATGAAAGATTAGATAATCTGGAGCAACGACTGACCTAACAAGATCAAAACTAAATACAAATTCTGGATGGTTCCCTATGGACATAACAAGATGTGTAGAAGGCAACTGAACAGGGAGAATAAATAAATTCATATAATATGTGTGAAATGTCAGTGGCACACAGAACACACCCTCCTGGTAGAAACTAAAGCCACACTATTTTTTAAATAATGCAGTACATTTATTATAAACATTCAGAAAGGGAAAAGTTAGGGTTACCCTTCCCCTTAAAAGTGTTTTTATTTCATGCGGTGATTTGATGGCATCAGTGTGGAAAGCTTTTCTTTCCTTTTAGTCTCTATAGAGACAGACAGAAGCCTTGGTGGTTTCCTGGAGGAAGTGGGAAAGGTGCCGGGGAGGGGGGAGAGCATGGGACGGAGGTGGAGACAGAGCAAAGAGCCGGTGCTGGCAGTGAGGACACTCCTGCTGTGCAGGTGCTGCTGAGGTCACAGCCCCCAGAGCAGGTGACAGATATGAACGGGCCACTGGCTTGTGCTGGTCCCCGTGGAGCAGAAATGCCCCTGCAGCCTCTGGAGCTCCACGCAGGAGCAGTGTCGCCACCACGACGGTCCTTTCTCCTTCCCTTCTTCCACCCCATCAACATCAGGCTCATGTCCCACATGATCCAACACGTCCTCACCAACCACCGCTCCCCTGCCCACCCTTTGCTGTCACACACACACAGTTGCCCTCAGCCCATGGGCCGCCCTGTGAAACGTCCATAAATGTCACAACTCCCCGTTGAGCTCATGGAGTCCGTGGCTTTGGGCTCCGTCTGTTCCGTGGCCACTCCGGACAGCACAGGTGTCTGTTCCGTGGGGTCACGGGCACCGAACCCAGCTCGGGTGGGAACCAAGAGGGTCCCCTCGTGTTCAGGGCCCAAAGCGCCATCTGCAGCACCTGCCCGTCCTTTTGAGTGCCCAGAGCCTCCTTCTTGGGGCCCAGATCCTCATGTTTAGAGTCCCAACGTTTTTTATCACCCACGGCCTCTGATCAGGGCCCACAGTTTCAGTTTCAGGTGGAGCTCGTTGCCTGGCAACAACCACCCAGAAGTCAGTGAGGAGTCAGTGGACCCAGGACAGCCAATGGCATTTGAGGAGGCGGGGCAAGTCATGTGATTGATATGTAACCAGCCAATCAGGCTTTGAGGCCTGCAGGAAAGGTGGCAGGCGTTGACCAATCTGGGCAGCGTTCAGGGGCGGGCTGTACTGGCTGCACCAATCACGGCTGGTGGGAGTGCAGCACATGGATGATTGACAAGTGGTCTGACCCATCACTTGGTAGGGGGGGAAACGAGAGATCCCACCCGGCCAATCACAGGAAACATTACCTCAGCGCAGGGCGGGCACTGTGGGGGGAGCGACCCCTAAGGCAGCCAATCAGATCCAGGATCACCTCAGGGGAGGAGACTGACAGCCCTCCCACCCAATGGCGGCGCAGCCCAGGCTGAGGAGGCGGTGGCTCTGCGGGCGGCCAGGCTGAGCTTTGCCGTGGCGCCCCTGGAGCTGCCCCAAGGCTGAGCAGCCCCCGGCCCAGCACTTCCCTCCCCTCCCTTCCCTTCCCTTCCCTTCCCTTCCCTTCCCTTCCCTTCCCTTCCCTTCCCTTCCCTTCCTTTCATCCTTCTCTATCTGCTGATTCTTTCTCCACCTCGATCCTCTTCCCTGCACCTTTTATCCTCTCACTCTTGTGGAGTGTCTTACAGACACTCATCTTGACTTACTGCAACGACCTTGACCCAAATAGAATGACAAACCACAATGGTTTTCTACAAGAAAAGATATTTACGATGTGTCAGCCAAACTGCCGGAGCGTGTGAAAGACTAAGCAGACCAATCACAAGATAACTTTGAGCGCGTGCACAGCTGCCGTAAGCCAATTACAGCAGAAAGTTCAATGCGTGTACAACAGCTACTAACTATAAATGTAGGTGTCTCTTGGTTCACCTGCACTGAGAGTCCGTGCCGTTAATCCCTCACGCTGTCCCTTTGTCCTGCTGTCTGTCCCCATCTTTTCTGTATTTATTCTTCCCCGCTACCTGTCCCATTTCCTCTGGCAATGGACCCTGTCCAGCTGGCTCTGCCTTCTGTTTCTCCTCTCTTCCTCTTTCCTGCTCCTCAACCCTCCTTTTCCTCCAGCTCACTGTGGGTTTTCTCCCTTTGTCAGTCTCTCCATCCCCATCTTACCTTCGCTTTCTCAGTCCCTTTGTTCTGCTCTCCTACCTTCCTTTTCTCCATCTGTACATACCCCTCCTTGTCCCTGTCTTTCTCTACCCAACCTTCTTTCTTCTTCTTCTCTCCATCCCCCGTTCCTCTGTCCTGTTCCTCAATCCTCTTCTTTCTTCCTCCCTGTCTTGTCGCGGCTCCTCGTCCCTGTTTGTCTTGATCTCTCCATCTCTCCAGCCTTTTCCCCATGTGTTTCCTTCTCTCTTGGCTCCTCTGTCTTCTCTCTCGTCTGATTTACCTCTGTCATCCCCAGCAGCTTAAGCTGAATGACCAGGTGTCCCTGTGTCCTGGTATTTCCTGAGCACTGCCCTGGGGAAGATCTGTGTCTGCAGGGCTGGGGGTCATTTAGGAGCTGATCTCCTTCTGCAGACGGCAGAGCCGGGTGTAGTTGTGGCAGTAGTTATGTGAACTGAACTTGTCCTGATGTACTCAAATATACTGGCTGAATATGCTTTTCTTTGCAGCTCCAATTCCAACCTCCGTGCTCTGCACTGAAGAACAAGAGACCTTGTGCTGTTTTCAAGATGTCAGCAGCAGCGAATCAGCAGAGAACATCACTGCCTTAGTGATGATGCTTTTTAGTTGTTATTTTCTAACACTGTCTGAACTTTGGTAAGCAAGAAGAAGAGTGGTTGACAGAGTCTGTTTTCTGAAGTAACATGTTCCTGTACCTTTCCCCCATGGTGAAGGATTTCTTCCCTTGCAGAGAGGACTGCAAGACCCGCTCCTATCAGGCTGGACTTTGCCTCCAAACGTGGCGCAGCCTCTTCCATTGTGACATCACCCACTGCCGTTGATGTCACAAAGCAGCATCAGCGCTGAGGTGGGCACAGCAGGGTATAAAACCAGGGGTCTCCCTGCGCCTTTGTCACTCTCGATCTTGACGGAACAGAGATCGCAGAGTTCTTGGCTCACTTCTGAGCAAGCAAGATGCTTGTTACCTGCACCTCAGCAGGTACCAAGAGCCAGCCAGAGAAGGTCGAAGGTCTGAACAGGTATGTTTTAAAAATCCTCCTCCCCTTTGCCCAGGTGATTTTTTTCCACCTCGTCAGCTGGGGTGGGTGGCAGGTGGACAGGAGAGGAACATGAGGGCAGCCTGAGAGCTCGGTCTGGAGCTGGTGGAAGGCAGCAGCCGCCTTTCAGTCTCTTCATGACCACAGGGGCAAGGCCCAGAAAGCCTTTGATCTCTGCAGAATGAGGGACAGGTCTATTTTGAATCGCATGGATGGAGTCCCAAGCGGTGGCCCCGATACAGCCTGCCGTAGTAATTGTGAGAGCTCAGCTCAGTCCTGTATTGTGCTCTGCAGGGTGGGTTATGGCCCTGAGCCTGCTTGGTTTTCCTCTCCACTCGGACCAGAAGGACACCAGCATGTCCTCTGTTGGCCATGAATTTGACTTGTGTTCCTGACAGAGGAGGTTTCTTTCAGAAACCCAGTCAGTTCCTCACCAGGGCTCTGCCTTAGGAAAGGGGAACATGATCCTCTGAAGGGTGCAAGGAGTTCTCTAGGAGAACAAAAGGGGATTGTTCATTCCTGATGAAGTGTACGCTGTGAGCCTTTTGAGAGCCTCCTGGAACAAGCAGGAGGAATTTCCCCCTTGCAGAGCGCTGTGTGCTGTGTCTTGGCAGATCAGGCTCAGGGCAGCAGGGCCCAGCCAGCAGAGTGCTTCTTTGGTGCTTCCTTGGTTGCCCGTTGCTTGCCAGCACGCATTGACATTCGGCCTCCCTCCCTCTTTCCCCAGTCTGCATTTCTCTGCAGTTATGCCAAGAGAAGGGCCAGAGATAACGCGGCTGCTAAAGAAATGCTGCGGGAGGGGAGACACACACCCCCTGCCCAGCAGCTGTTGAACTGTAGGGGCACAGGCTGAACCTTCTCTTGGGAGGGTGGAGAACAGGATCAGCACAAGTGCCGATGGGATGGTGGGCAGGAGAAACAGGTGTTCGTTGTGTCCCTTCCGTTTCCAAAGAATCCCTCTCCAGCCCCACAGACATGTAGTGTGGCAAGAGCTCCCGTTGCAGCTCCTGCTCTTAGTCCGGAGTCAATCTTGAGCCCTTTGTCCCTAACGAAACAATCGCTGCCATGACAAATCCCCCACTGGTGCAGCTGCTGATAACCCCAGCAGTGACTCGAGCTGGTGCAGGACCAAGCCAACGCACACGCCAGGAACGCCAGGCTCAAGGGCTGCAGCCCCTGCTGCTGCTCTCTGGCCTGCTGCTGATCTGCACGGGAACCGCCAGCTTCACCAGCCTTTTCCTCCTTGCTGCTCTGTAGGATGATGATGGCGCTGAAGACAGTGATCCTGGTGCTGATTCTCGGTCTGTTCTCTTTCGGTGAGTCTGTGCAGAGCTCCGACCTGTGGACAGTGCCTTAGGAGGTACTCGGGGCTCCATTCTGTCCTGTTCCACTTCACCTGCCGTGACCAGAGGAGCTCAGCTAAGAGCAGAAAGTCCCCGACAGAGCTGTGCCAGTCCCTGCTCCAGCGGGACGGGTGTGGGGGTGAGGAAGGGCTGACTTGCCTTCCCCAGGAGGGCTGAGCCAGTTCTCTTCAGCCGAGGGAGAGGCCGTGGCTGAGCTCTCCTGCCCCAGGGGGTGAGAATCTTCTGCAGGACAAGGAGCACAGTCCAGGGCAGGGAACGTCCATCTATTGCACAGCCCATACGCCATGATGGCCACTGTCAAAGAGCAGAGGAGAGGCAGCTATGGCACTTGGGAGAGACACAGAAAGGGGAGTGGGCAGCCCGAGGCATAACCCAGCCTTAGACCGAGTTCTAAGCTCTGGTTGTGTGTCTGACAGGTCTTTACCACGTGGGACGACTTGGCGCAGAAAGCCTCTGGAGCACCTCAGCAGAGTTAGAAGACCTGAGCAAAACCCTGCCCCTGCCAGACCAGCTCCATAAGCTGCAGGAACAGCTTTATCATCTGCGCTGGAGCGCAAAGGATGTCACTGAGCGGGCTCTACAGGAAGGCGTGAAGCAGGGAAAGCTCCCAGGCTTTACCGGACGGGTAAGGGCACAAGGCAGAAGGATCTACTCAGAGGTTTTATCCTCCCTCCGGCACGTATCCTACTCCATTCACTGCCATGGCCACGCTTCCTTTTCCTGTTGCTCCACACTTCCTTATGGAGATGAGAGAGACCTGACGGGAATGACAGCTGAGTCGTTCCTTCCTCTGTGTCCAGATCTTGGATCCTCCTCAAGGGAGGACTGGAAAGAAAGAATGGTCTCAGAGGTCCAGAGTTAAGCCAGTCCTATCTCATGCCCAGAAGGCTTGTCTGTCCGTGCTGCCTGGCCTGGGGCCTCTCCACAGGAAAAGCCTCTTCCCACAGCTCCAGCATTCAGAGCACTGGAGTGAGCAGCCCCCCATTCTGATCCCCGTCAATCACAGCAGAGCAAACCTGGGAGGCTTCCAGGCAATTTGGGTGTTCCTTCCATCTGATATGGGCCCTGTCCCTGTTCACCTTGGCTGGCCTTGCAGGGGAGCTGCTTGCCCCATTCCTTTTCCTTCCAACAGCCGCTCTCCTTTGTGTTCCTTCCCAGGCTGTTCAGGAGATCATCAATCAAGCCCTGGAGAAGCTGGAGGAAATCCGGGTCCCAATGCCTGATTACGCCCTCAAATCAGCAGGTGCTGTGACATTGTACATACAAACCAGTTTTAAAGCACTTCTTGCCCAGATTGACAAGATGGGCATTGGAACGTGCCCAGGGGTAGGAGAGAAGGGGTGAGAAGTCAAGGGTCACCTCGTGCCCTAAAAGTGCCCCCACTGACAGAGGCTGTAACGGGCCAGACCCCATGGGAAGCACAGAAAGCCTGGCTCACGTTCTTGTCTTTTTCCACGGCCCCATACGACAGTTTGATGACTCCCTGCTGTGAGTTGCAGAGGGGTCGTGCCAGTGAGAAAGAGGGGAACCCACTGTAGGACATGGATGACAACTGAGGAGCTTTTTCCAAGTCAACAGTGTAATATTGCTCTGACACTGCCTGATGATCTTGCTCATGTTTTAATTTCCAGGGGCTGCCATCATTCGTTCCAGGACTTCTCCAACCCTCCAGACTGCCAAAGCAAAGGTCTTCTTGTATTCCCTGCCGGTGATGGATTACATGAGGTCCCCTGAGCTTATTCTGGAGGTAGGAGCACCAAGAAGCAGTAAAACAAAGGTCTGGAGAATGAGCCACACACGCTGCTCAGAGGAGCGTGAGCCAGGACAACTTTCTCCATGTCAATGTAGTTTCTTCTTGTCCTTTCAGCCAGAAAATCATCCTGGAAACTGCTGGCCCTTCCCAGGAAGTCAGGGACACGTCTTCATCAAGTTGTCTGTGCCAGTCATTCCCAGGGCAGTCACCATGGACCATGTCTCAGGGACAGCGTTCCATGGAGAAAGTATCTCCTCAGCTCCCAAGGACTTTGCTGTCTATGTAAGTGACTTCTCTAGACTGGGGGCAGGGGCTTGCACAACATTTCTAAGCAGAGGGTGAAGATGGGTCAAAGAGTCCAGTGGCCTGAAGCTTCCTCCTGGCTCTCGGAAGAAACAGGCTCCTTGGAGTTGCTTCCTTCCCATTATATTCCCCTTTTATTCTATGTACCACTCAAAAAAAAAAGCTTCCGGGGCAAGATGCTACTCCAGGAGCCACAGGGAAAAGGAGCTGACATAGTGCATGGTCCTAGACCTTCTTTGCTTCCAATCCCAGTGACATTTGTGATCCTCAGGTTTCCTTGCTCTCACTGGGAGCGTCTGCTCCTTTTCTGACTGGCAGCCTGGACTCGTTGAGTAGGCAAGTGTGGCGTGCTGCCCACCTGCAGCTTCTCGTCTTGTGCTCATTGTCCTTGGACTACATAGTTGAAATAACCCCGTACTTCACCAACTGAAGTTCAGTCTCCCCATAGTGATACCAGACGCTCTTGTTTTCTCCACCCCTGTCTTTCTGTAGGGCTTCAAGGAAGAACACGAGGAGCAGGGAACGTTCCTGGGACAGTTCACCTTCCTGGCGGCACTGAACCCCAGTCAGACCTTCCAGCTGAAGGTATGGGGACAAAGAGGGAGGAGAACTGTAGGAGAGGAGGAGAAATGCGGCTGGATGGGGAGAGGCTTCCCTGCCAAAGGGCTACAGGCAGCCCTGTCCTTGAGCATGTGCCACGCTGGCCTTTCTTCTGCTTTAACTTCCTGGTGGCAGATGGCTGGACTGCCGCTCTTCTTCTCTTTCATTTTGGGTTTAAACTTCAGCACTTAGAAGCGCCACAGTTGAAGCTGGAATCAGCTTGACTGTCTGGAGCCCAAGTGCACACAAGAGGCCACATCCCGTAGGATGCACGACTGCTGGTCTGCCAGTTAAAGACCAGAAATACTGGGCTTCCTGAGGATTCTGTTTGTGCTGGCAGTGAGTAGTGACAGGGGGGCCATTCCTTTTCTGTGGCTTCCTAGAGAAGACAATGAGGCATTTTCCTGATACCACCACTGGTTCTTCTGACTGTGGAAGCCTGTGCCCCAAAGCAGGCGAGAACTTTCCAGCGTATTTGCTGAGGCATCTGGGTGCTGCTTCTTCCTTTACTAGTTCTCATGGCCCAATGAGGTGGAGCAGGATAGAACGTCTTGACCACGACTGTCAAAAGCCTTCGCGGGGCAGCAGGAAGGAAGCTGTTGAACGAAGCCATCGCTGCGGCACTTCTGTCAGTGCTCACGTACCAGAGAGGAAAAGGCGACTCATTTCTTCTTGTCGTTTCAGAACGAGCTCCCTGGGGTCGTGAATTACATCCAGCTGCAAGTGCTGAGCAACTGGGGCCACCCGGACCACACCTGCCTGTATCGGTTCAGGGTGCACGGTGATCCGCCCAAAGACAGGGGAGAGGTGCCAGTTTATTCCGTCAATAAATTCCATTGATTTTCACCAAGTTGAGTTCCAGTCTGCTTTGCCTGTGATGCTGATTGGTCCTCCCTGAGCTAACTGCAGCTCCCCGTCCTTCTCTCGAACCACCAGCTTATGGGAGACTTCAGGAGTCCACAGAAAGATTGTCCTTATTAAAAGAAACAGGAAAACTCAGTCACAAATCTGCAGAAAGCCTGACAGCCACAGACTTGCTGCCTACGCAGGAACATCAGAAAGGCCCTGCCTGTACACCAAAGATTAAATTAAGGGAGAGGTTTCCTGTGCAGGAAGCAACTGAGGATGAATGGAACCATCTGTTGTTACCTGTTTACACAAGAGGCAGATGCTGCTTCAGCGTCCATCTTTCAGTCTGTTGCCCATGAGAAAATGGAAGTGTGTGTTTTTGTAAGAAGGAAACCTTAACTGGAAAGTTGGTTCATGGCTCATTTGCCTCTCTGTGCCTATAATCGAATTAATAGCTCAGCAGACGTTACAGAGTGATTAGCAAAGCAATCCCAGGACACTTAAGATACCCCATAACCACATGAGTCTGTCTTTCCTTTTGACCCTGAGTTCCCCAACCCCAAGGCAGGAGCAGGCAGGGCAGTCGCGCGCTCGGGTCATACTGGGGAGGAGAGAGCAGGAGCAGCGCTTGGCACCCAGGGCTGGGAACAGCACTTTGTGCTCTAAGCTGGGGCTTAGTCCATGTGCAAGCCCAGCACGGATCCAGACACCAACCTGAGGGTGTCAGTTCATCCCCGCTGCCACACACACGGCACCTTCTTCCATCGCCTCCTCCTGATGAGCTGTTTTCCAGCCCCTTCCACCTCAGCCCAGCTCAGACACCTGCACTCTGGCCCAGGGCTGACTGGGGCTGGTGACCCTCGGGGCAGCAGCAGGAACCGCTCTGACCCTGGTTGTGGGGCTGTCCCTGGGCTGAGCCCTCGGGCCCAGGGCTGCTGAACTGGGCCATGGTGGGGCCAGGGGTGCTGAGGTCGACAGGTCCGTCCAGCCTGTCCGTGCTGGAGACACCTGCTCCTGCAGCACCCCGGTACTGATCCCGAACCTGGTCCATCCTCATCCAGAAGTACACGTTTGTTTGTTTGTTCATTTGTTTGTTTCTAAAAATGAAGATAATTCAGGTATAGGGAGAGTCTGTTTAGAAGTTTTATTAATTTGGGGACAGAGGCCAGTTTGGGGCTTGGGCCCTTGGAGTTTGGGGCTATTTCTACCCCGTGCCCTTGGCCTGGCGCTCACAGCTGGGAAAGGACTTTCCAAAATCCTGCTGGAATGACACAGATGTGGCCACCCCTGGCACAGCCTCAGGGTCTGCTGCCAACCTGCCCTCAAATCATCTCTTCCCAGCTGGAGTCACTGCCAGTGTTGCTGTTCTCCTTCTGGCAGCGTGGTGCTCATGGATGATTGACAAGCAGTCTGACCAATCACTTGATGGGAGGAGCCAGGGGGAAATCCCAGACAGCCAATCAGAGGAAACAGTGCCTCGGGGGGGGGGAGGGGGGGGGCGGGGGGAAGGGCGGGCACTATGGGGAGGCCCGACCCTCCAGGCAGCCAATCAGGGAGAGCATCACCTCAGGGGAGGGTGGGCCCCAAACCAGGCAGACTCATGGCCCAGGCAGCCAATCAGCTGCAGGATCAGCTCAGGGGAGGAGACTGACAGCCGTACCGACCAATGGTGGTGAAGACCAAGGTCAGAATCATAAAATCATAGAATGTCCTGATTTGGAAGGACCCACAGGATCATGGAGCCCAACTCCTGTCCCTGCACAGGACACCCCACAGGTCACCCCGTGTGTCTGAGGACGATGTCCAGTCTCTTCCTGAACACTGTGAGGTTGGGCCGTGACCCCTCCCTGGGGAGCCTGTTCAGTGTCCAGCACCTCTGGGTGAAGAACCTTTTCCTCATGTCCAGCTGACCCTCCCCTGGCACGTCTTCCTGCCATTCCCTGGGTTCTGTCACTGTCACAGAGAGAAGAGCTCAGCCCTGCCCCTCCTGCTCCCCTGCTGGAGCTGCAGCCCCATGAGCTCTGCCCTCAGTCTCCTCTGCTCCAGCTGAACAAACGCAGGGACTTCAGCTGCTCCTGATACAGCTTCCCCTCCAAACCCTTCCCCAACTTCGTAGCCTCTTCTGGACACTCTCCAGCAGCTTTACCTCCTTTTCTCCTGTGTCCCCAGCCCTGCACACAGTGAATGCTCCAGGTGAGGCCGCCCCAGCGCAGAGCAGAGCGGGACAATCCCCTCCCTGCCCGGACCAACACATTGGAGGGACCCAGAAGTCCCGGATCCACATCTGGGGGGACTCAGGAGTCCAGGACCCACATATTGGAGGGACCCAGGAGTCCGGGTCCCACATATCAGGGGACCCAGGTGCCTGGGAAGGGTGTTGGGTCATGGCAATAAAGTTGTGTGTGGAAAGGAACTCTGGAAACATCTGGTTTCACCTGAAAACTGGGGGCTGGGGTGATCACACCTGGACCCCTGCACCCTTCAGCTGGGGCCAGTGACCCCCAGGTTGGTCCTGGCCCCACAGCGGGGGGTTCCCTCCCCTCTTGCCCCCAAATTGGGGCTTTTTATTTTTCCTGAAGTCGCTTTCATTTCAATCAATCAACATTATAAAAGGGGACGGGGGGAGGGGCAGCCCCAGATGCTGAGCTCCACGTCCCCTCCCCGTTCACATGTTGTCACACATCACCCCACAACTGCCAGAAACTGCCCCATATTGCCCCAGGGGCACCAGAATCACCTCAGGGCTCCAAACGGCGGCCAGAGGGACACAAAGGCCTGGTGCTGCTGCAGCTTCTCTTCATTTCTGGAGCTGCTCCTGAAGCCGTGACAGCTCGTCCTTCCACGCGAGTCTCAACTAGATGAGAGCTCTGGCTTCCCTATAACCAGCCCTATCTCTGGATTCGTCTTTCTTTCCATCCTTGCGTCCAACTCTCAGACGCTTCCTCTGCCCTGCGGAGCTTCCCTGGGAGTTTCCCGTTTCTGGAGCGGCCCTCCCGACAGCTCTGCTTGTTCTGGCTGTTGCTAAAGCACACAAACCGGCGATTCTTAGATCTTTCCAGCCCATTCACACCATGAGTCTGTCCAACAGCGATATTTAAGTCTGGGCTCTTCTTGCTGCTTGTGGGATCTTTCACTGATCTCGTATCGGCCTTTGTTTTGTTAAACTGCCAATATTGTTTCTAGTCCATCACCTCGAAGGTTCTGTTCAGTCTGAATAAATCCTTTTCTTCCCAGAGAAGTGCGGAACAGGCCCTGTCATGTCTCCCTTTTAGCCCTGAAGTCGTTATTTTCTCCCCAGTCGATTCCGTTCTTCCCAGCAAAGTGCGAACCAGACCTGATCCCACAGGTGGTCAGGGCAGTCTGGAGCCGTTCTGGTGAATACGAGCGGAATTTTACAGCTTCACATTTCAGCAAATTCAGCTCACTGAGTACCACGAAGCCAAGAGGATATTAAAAATCACACAACCTTATCATTCTGGGTGATTCGTTCTATCTAGGATGCATTTAATTAAGCTAAGTGGTTGATGCAAAACTTAAATTGGGCTCATCGACTGACCCGTGAGCAGTAAAACCATCGCTGTACGGGCAGCTTGCTCAGCAGAGAGCTCCCAGCAGCTCCCCAGGCTGTCCTATTGATGGAATAAAGTGGCTGTTTTGTAGCCCAGTGGCAGACGGTGGGAAAGGTCTGCACGAGTCTCCATGCACCCACTTCTCGTAGCAGTTCAGTGTGTTGTTCTGCATCCTCGGGGGTTTCCCCGCGGGAGTTCTGGGCCCGGCTGCAGCTCCGGCCTTTCCCTCTTCTGGAGCCTGCACCAAACTCCTGCTGGTTTGGCTGGGGGGTCGATGCCTCCGCCAGCTCCCCAACTCGAAGCCACAGGACGAGGCCCAAGTTTGCCCGTCTGCAGCTCAGAACCTGCGCTCGTCCCGTCTCCTTCCCTGCGGGCTGTTGGAAACCGCGTTCCTCCCGCCGTGAACGTCCCCGTTTTCCATCTGGCTCCTCTGCTGAGGGTGCGTTTGTGCCCGGGCAGGCGGCAGCCGTGTCGTCCCAGCGTGTCCCCGCCCTGCTCAGCCCTGGGGAGCCCCAGTGTGACGTCAGAGCCGCCGCTGTGAGGTCAGAGTTGGCCAGCGTGGCCTTCCCGCCTGGGGAAGGAGCCCCCAGCTGCCGGGTGGCTGTTGCCCTGGGCAGGCAGCTGGTGCTGTGGGTGCTCTGGGGCTGCTGGAGCGGTTGGTGCCTGGACGGGCCAAGGGCTGCGCCGACTGGGGAGCCCACCTTTGCCAGCCATGGCGAGGAGAAAGGCATCCCAGAAAAGACGCCAAGGGGCCTCCAGAGGCTCCTCGGGGATCAAGGCCGACCAAGAGCCGGCAGGGGAGGCAGCAGGACCGAGCTGCTGCCAAATGAGCAGGTAAGAAGCTGGGAGCTCCTGCCCGGGGCGGCGGGTTGGGGTGGGAGCTGGGACGTGGCCGGACACGGCCCGTGGGGCGGGGAGCAACGTGGGAAGATGACCGAGACTTCTGGAGAGAGAAATGGAGCTGGGGAAGGGGCCGGAGCACAAGTGGGGTGGGAGCGGCTGAGGGACCTGGGGGGTTCAGCCTGGAGAACAGGAGCTGAGGGGAGACCTGGTCTCTGAACTGCCTGAAAGGAGCTTGGAGCCAGGGGGGTTCTGGCTCTGCTCCCCAGGAACAAGCGCCAGGACGAGAGAAAACGGCCTCAAGTTGCACCAGGGGAGGTTGAGGTTGGATCTTGGGAACAATTCCTTCCCCAAAGGGCTGTCGGGCATTGGAACCGGCTGCCCAGGGCAGTGCTGGAGTCACCATCCCTGGAGGGGTTGGACAGATGGAGATGAGGTTCTCAGGGACATGAGGTAGTGACAGGGGTGGGGTAGCGGTTGGACTCGATGATCGTGAGGGTCTCTTCCAAGCAAAATGGTTCTGTGATTCTATGAAGAAGACCCCGTGGCTTGCGAATCCCCACGTCTGTGGGGAGGGCTCTGGGCTGGACGGCCAGCTCGCTGTCCCGGCCGAAAGCCAGGGTGCAGCAGGGGCTTGTGGGGAGGCCAGGAGGGAGCACGTTCTTCTCTTCTGCACCAGAGACCCTGTGAGAGATCCTGCCAGATCCTGCCAAGTGTGGGATGGACCAGCTTGAGGAGATGGGGAAAGGAGAGGGGGGACCCCTGGCAGCAGCCCAGCTGTGCTGCCTCTGTCCCCGCAGCTGAGACGTCCCCTGCGAGGCTTCCCGAGGCCGAGCTCTGGCCAGGGCCTTGGCTCACACAGCGTGGGGCTGGTGGGCAAGCGGCATCTCCTTTTGTCCTCCCGCAGGAGCCCTGGCACGAGGTTGGAGCTGGTGACACGGTTGTGGAAGTCAAGTCCCGGCTCAGCCACTCAGGGGTCTGCAAAGTGGTGCAATAAGGCCACAAAAATTGCATGTAAGTTCAGCCACTGCTGCTCGCTGTGAAGTGCTTGGGCGTGAGCTCCTGGAGAGGAGACCTCAAGAGACAGGCCTGACTTTTCTCTGTTGTTTGTTTTTTTTTTCCCAGGCATGCTCTTCAGCCTCACTTGCCATGGGGCGGGTGCCCTGCTCTCCCTGTGGACACGTCTGCTGAGCGTGTGCGTCTTCACCGTGTACGTAGTCCAGGTTTCTGCTGTGGACAGGGGGAAGGGGATGTCCAGGGCCGGTGCAAGCTGGAGGTTGGACTCAATGAGCTTTGAAGATCCCTTCAACCCAAACTATTTTGTGATTCCATGTGAGAACAAACCTGCTTTCTCAGCCAAAGAGAGAGAGCGAGGTCCACACCACAAGGCTGCTGACAAGTGTCTTCATTTGCTCTTTATGGATTATTTTCCTTCTCTTTCAGAAGGTGCTCCTGCAGCTCTTCCTCTGGGGAAGAGCTGCCAGTAGTGTTGAGCAGTGTGGACAGAAATCATGTTCCTGCTGGGCACAGTCAGCAGCAAGCTTCCCAAATGGCAGCTTTTCAGCCTAAAAACACAAATCCAGCTGTGAAGGGGTTTGCTTGAGACTTGGCTCCTTGGCAGCCCCTGGACTCCCTCTTTTTCAGGCACAAGATGGAACCAACAAAGAAGCGGTTTGCGATGGACATGCAGACGATGCACTTCCTGAGGGACGTGAGGTTCTTCCGAGTCATCCTCTTGTTGCTCCTGGTGGCTCTTGGCGTTTACTGCGTGACCTCGACGCCAGGGTGGACAACACGGGCAAAGGGATGGATGGAGGTGGGTGACTCCTGCGAGGGAGCACTGAGGACAGCGGCTGGAGAAATCATGGGCTCTTCTGCTTCTGTGCAGGGTGACCCAAAGAAGGAGCAGCTTGTGCCGTGGCTCCTGGGGAAGCCTCCCCTGGGGAGCCCTGGCAGCTCTGGTAGTGGAGACTCTAATGGGGAATTCTTCCCTTTCAGGAGCAGACATGTGGGTCTGCGGCAGAACGGCAGACTCGGAGGTAAGAGATGTCCCCTGAGCTGGAACTGGGTCTGTGCAGAAGCCTCAGCCAACAACTCGTGCTACCCATTTTCCTAAAGCTGGGGCTCCTGTCCTTCCCTCCGGCCTTCGCTTTGCTCAGCCTGGTGAGGAGGGGAGCGCTCGCAAAGCCGGGCGAGCACACGTGTCTGTGCTCCTTGCTGAGCTCCAGCGCTCCCCAGAGGGGATGGACCACTCTCTGACGAGATCTGCTTTCCTGGTCCTTCAGCAATTACCGGGCTTTGTTGGCGGCACAAACCCAAAAGATGCGGCTCCTGCTGCAGGAGGTGGCTCAGCTGAGGGGGGAGCTCCGCAGCGCGAGGAAGGTGAGGGTGCACTTGGGGAAGGAGGTTTGGCTGGGCGGAACCGCCGAGAAAGCCTCTTTGGGCTTGTTGGTGGGCTCGGACTGCTGACCGTGCTGTTTCTCAACCCAGGCAGCGTCCAAGGCGGCTTCGGAAGTCTCCGTGGAGATGTCTGACTGGGCACTGCAGAGCGCTGGTATGGACACAAGCAGCCCAGCCATGCTCCCGGCGCTGCTCTCCAAAGCGGCAATGAGGACAGGACTGAAAAATGAGGAGCTGGCAGCGGCCTCACGAGTTGCGCCTGAGCACCGCGTCCTCCTGATCTGTGGCCTCTTGCAGTCATCTGCCCTCCCTTCCTTCCAGGTGCCACCATCGACACGCAGAGAACTTCCCAGACCTACGGCTGCCAAGGGAAGTGGAGCTGCATGGTTTTATGGCTGTTTCCACCTGCCAACCCTCCTGAGGCTGTTCTGCAGGTATGGCAGCAGAAATCCTCAGTGCTGGCATCTTGCCTTCCTGGCAAGTTGGGGACTGAGCTCAGGGCACTTCCCAGCTGCAGCAGACCCCACAGACACGCCGGTGCCTGCGCTTCAGGCTCCAGGAGCAGTTGTGTTGGCCCCAGCGGTCTCTCACGCTTCATTTCTCTGCTGTTCCCGTTGCAGCCGGATGTTTCCCCAGGGAACTGCTGGCCTTTCCAAGGGCGTCAGGGCCAGGTGGTCATCAGGTTGCCAGCACGAGTCCATCTGAGCGCCGTCACCGTGCAGCACATCTCCAAGGAAGCCTCTCCCTCTGGGTCCGTCATCAGCGCCCCCAGAGACGTCGCCGTCTTTGTAAGTCTCTGCCGGGCGCTTCTGCCTGGGATCTGGCCCTGGGGCAAAGCCGTGACAGCGACTTTGTGCATCCTCTGAGGTTTGTGCCTCACTCTCTCCTGAGCCCGGCTGCGCCATGGCATGATACTTCAAGGGCTCTAGAGATTTCCTCCCTCTCGAGACTTATTCTGGCCAAAGCACCTCAGGGTTCTTCACCAAAACTTCAGGCGGAGACTGAGCTCCAGCCCAATCAGTGCCAGACGAGTGCTGGAGTCCCAGGAGAGGCTGGGAACGGGACGGGGCTGGTCCAGCACGTACGTCTCCTCAGTGCTGGGATGAGTCTGAGCTGCTCTCCTTGTGCTTTGCCCCCGAGGGAGTGGATGCGGATGGAGAAGAGGGGACTCTGCTTGGGACGTTCGTGTACGACGTGGCGAAAGAGCCCATCCAGACCTTCCCTCTGAAGGTACGGTCCACCTGCGGGGGAAAGATGCCAGGGAGTGAAGCAGGTTTGCCTGCAAGTCCGCAGCAGGAAGAGCGTGAACGTTTTCTCGCTGGGCACAGGGGCCCACAGCACTTTTGGGAGCTTGTTCCTGTGCAGGAGCGGGGCTGGCGGGGGCAGAGCCATTGACTGCACTGCTGCTCTTAACGCCTCTGTTTCCTTTTCCCTCTTCACAGAACGCGCCACTTCGCAGAGCCTTTTCCTATGTCAAATTTTTTGTGAAGAGCAACTGGGGAAACCCAAAGTACACCTGCATTTATCGAGTGCAGGTTCACGGGAAGATGGCGAAACCAGAAAGCCTCGGCTGAAACCAGGGCAGAAACAAAGGCAAAAAAAATTAAAAATGGTGTGTCGGTTCAGATCGGTGTGGAAGATTTGCAAATCCCATTCCTCACCCCATGAACGTTCCTGTCCTTGATCTGGCTGATCTGTGTCAGAGGTTCATTTGTGTCAGATTGATTAGTGTCGACGTGGAATTTTGAAGTGTTTCTCCCCTTGTTATTCTGCCCTCCCCTCGGCACTGGCATTCCAGGGCTGGGCAGGGTTGGAACTCCGTGCTCCTGGCAGCTCTAACAGCGTGTAGGATGGGCAGGGGGTCGGGCAGCTCGCTGATGGGCAAGAGTGTTTCCTGGGGGTTGCTGGAGGATTCCAAGGGGCTCCTGAGGGACGGGGCTGGTGAGTGGGCATCCCAGGATGCAGTTGAGGTTCTGCCATTTCATACCATTTAGACCAGCACAATGGGCTAAAGACAGAAGAGGGGAATTACAGAATGGGCGCAGGGAGCCAGCCAGAGAGCGATGGGGAGAGACCAAAAATAGCAATTAGGGGCAAGTGCCACCATTTCTTGAGCTCTCCCAGGAGCTGCATCCCCGGGAGCCCCAAGTGATGTGACCTGGGCCCGATCCTGCACCCTGGCAGAATCACAGAAACACAGAATCACAGAATGTGCTGAGCGGGAAGGGACCCACAAGGATCATCGTGTCCAACTCCTGTCCCTGCACAGGACAACCCCACAGTTCATACCATGTGTCTGAGGACGTCGTCCAGTCTCTTCTTGAACACTGTCAGGCATGGGGCCGTCACACCTCCCTGGGGAGCTTGTTCCAGTGTCCAGCACCCTCTGGGTGAAGAACCTTTTCGTCATGTCCAACTGACCCTCCCCTGGCACATCTTCCTGCCGTTCCTGGGGTTCTGTCACTGGTCACAGAGAGTAAAGCTCAGCCCTGCCCCTCCTGCTCCTCTGCTGAGGAAGCTGAAGCCGCCATGAGCTCTGCCCTCAGTCTCCTCTTCTCCAGGCTGAACAAACCCAGGGACTTCAGCTGCTCCTGATACAGCTTCCCCTCCAAACCCTTCCCCAGCTTCGTAGCCTCCTCTGGACACTCTCCAGCAGCTTTACCTCCTTTTCTCCTGTGTCCCCAGCCCTGCACACAGTGAATGCTCCAGGTGAGGCCGCCCCAGCGCAGAGCAGAGCGGGACAATCCCCTCCCTGCCCGGCTGGCCCTGCTGTGCTGGATGCACCAGGACACGGGGCCCTCTTGGCTCCAGGGACGCTGTTGGCTCATGTTCAACTTGCCGTCGACCAGAATCCCCAGGTCTCTCTCTGCAGAGCTGCTCTCCAGCACCTCGTCACCCAGTCTCTCTGTACAGCCAGGGTTGCCATGTCCCAAGTGCAAAATCCGGCACTTGCTCTTGTTGAACTTCATGTGGTTGGTGATTGCCCAGTTCTCCCATTTGTCCAGATCCCGGGATAAAAGTCAAGGCTGTTCTATACCTTCTGAGCTGTAAGCTGAGATATTACACCATTATAGGCTGGCCATATATGTGCTATCGGTAGAGTTCCTATTTGCTAAATCTTATTTCTTTACCATATCCTGGCACAGGTAAGTAGAGGTGGCAGTGCAGTCTGAGATGTTGGGCTCAGCCTAGAATTACAAGAAGCCCACCCTGACTGATGCAGTAGGAAGGGAAACAGAAAAGGAGCTCGGCAAAGGCAGCCGTTAGAGTAGCGGATGAAAGCCGGTCACTGCCGCACACGAGGTGGGAAGGGGTGGGCTGGAGAGCCAGAGGGCTCTGCTGTCAGCGCTGGCAACAGGTCAGCAGCAGCTCCTCTGCAGAGCAGGTGACGTGCATCGGAGTCTTTCCAAAGGCTTTGAAACTGCTGTGAACTGGGGCCCTGTGACAGTTGTGATGAGGCCATCAGCCTTGCAGCTCTGCAGCAGTTCAGAGTCACTGAAACACTCTTGGTGGCGCATGCTGTTTGTGGGTTTCATTTTGGCTTTTTTTAATCATTTTGTTGAGGTACAATTATTTGTTTGGAATCAGGTGATGGCACTGGCACTCCTCTTTCTGGAGCACATCCTGACATCCTTTGTCATTCAGAGCTCTGCCCTCTGCTCCTGAGAGGAGCGATGGCCGCAATGGGGAACGACTCTGGTGAGTAGCAGCTTCACCAGCAGCCTCAGACTTTGTGAATCCCCAAAGGCAACGGACGTGTCTGGTGCTCCATCCCTGAACGCTGATGTGCTGACGGCCTGGAGTGAATTCTGGGGCATTTCTCGAGAGCAGCCAGACTTACGAGGGTATTCTCAATTAGACACAGGGAAATGTGTTTTGTCACTCCCCCCCACTATGTACCGCGTTTGAAAAGTGTCGTTGATCGCAGCAAGATCTGATGTCAGTAGGGTTGCTTTCTGTGCCAGGTACTTGCTTTTTTCATCAAGTTACAGCCAGGAAAAGGGAAGACTTGACCTGGTGATGCAATTCATGGCTCTAGAGGGAAAAAGCATGTTGCCCAAGGCACAGAAATGAGTTGGGGTTTGTTGGACTTTGGCCAAGCAGGGAGCAGGGGAACATGCTGTTTTCCAAAACTCTTTCTTAAGCAGCAAATTTCAATGGCAGTGCTCGGCTTGCTGCAATGTTTCTGTGTCGGAGGTTAGACCTGGTTGTCCTGGGTGCTCCTGTAGAGAACTCAACTTTTAAAATGTGCTTTCCTGCAGCAATGTCATCTCACCTCTTTTCAAATGTGGTTTCTTGTCAGTCATTGCTGAGGGAATGGCTCCCCCACAGAGGATCCTCTTTCCCCCAGAGAAGATTTGCATGGCCCGGCAGCACAGCCAGAGAGCTGGAGCGGGACTGCGCAACCTGGGCAACACGAGCTTCCTCAGCTCTGTCCTGCAGTGCCTGACACACACCCGCCCTCTGGCCAACCACCTGCTCTCTGGGGAGGTCAGCCAGGCCTGTCAGTACTTTTGTGAACATTTCCTTGTACATTTGTTGGGCACTGCCCAAGGGCTCCCAGAATCTGGAGCTCATTTAGGAGAAAAGCAGCCCTTCCTTGTCACTGCCCGCAGGGCTGTTCTTTGAACACGCAAGCGTAGAACCCGCTTGTTGTGTCTGGATGTGTTCCTCTCCAGAAAGGCACCTCTTCCTGTCCCCGGGTCTCACTCCCCATTCCTGCAAGTTAAACTCCTTTGCTTATTGCACAGAAAACTTCCATCAGTTCAACATCCCTCTGAAGAAGGTTTTCTGTGCACTAAAATGTCCTGTGCTTGTTGGGACATTGGCACCTTGGGTCAAGAGGAGTGGACACCCTTCGTAGAACTTCAAGATCTCCATTAGGTTTCCCGTCACTGTGGATAGTTTGTTGATCTGTGGAGCGTCCCTCTCTCCCTCTTCAGGCAGCCAGGAAGGCTTCTGCATGATGTGCAGAATGGAAGCGCATGTTAACAAGGTCCTGCATTCCTCAGCCAGTGCCATCGAGCCTTGGGCGGTTGTCAGAGTTCTCACCCGTAAGCCATTTCAGGTACTTTGACATGTTTTACGCCATTCTCATAGGAGAGAACTAGTAACTTGTTTCTTAGAAACAGGCAAACATTTCCAGCATGGCAGGCATGAGGACGCCCACGAGTTCTTACACTGCACTGTGGATGGCATGCAGAGAGCTTGTCTGAGTGGAAACAGCGAGTAAGTACAAGCAAATTGTCTTTCCAGCGTTCCAGAGCCCTTTGGACTCCTTGATGTACTCTCCTCAAGGAAAACTATGCCCAGGGCTTTCAGACAAAGCCAGACTCTTGGAGGAGATAACTCTCTGTCTTCCCATTTGTTTCCAGCGTGGACACCTCTTCTCAGTCAACTACCATCATCCATCAGATCTTTGGGGGCTTTCTGAGATCCAGAGGTACTTTTCCACAGCTACTGCTCTCCTTGGAATCATCTGTGCCCTTCTGTCTGCCTGTGACAAACAGCTGATCGTGTGATTGGCGCAGTGGGTGTGAAGAGCATAACCCTGCACAGACTTCCCCTCTTGCTGAACATTTCCATTTGGTTTCCTGGTCCATCAGCAATTACCGGGCTTTGTTGGCAGCGCAAACCCAAAAGATGCGGCTCCTGCTGCAGGAGGTGGCTTGGCTGAGGCGGGAGCTCTGCAGCGCGAGGAAGGTGAGGGTGCATTTGGGGAAGGAGGTTTGGCTGGGCAGAACCGCCGAGAAAGCCTCCTTGGGCTTGTTGGTGGGCTCGGACTGCTGACCGTGCTGTTTCTCAACCCAGGCAGCGTCCAAGGCGGCTTTGGAAGTCTCCGTGGAGATGTCTGACTGGGCACTGCAGAGCGCTGGTATGGACACAAGCAGCCCAGCCGTGCTCCCGGCGCTGCTCTCCAAAGCGGCAATGAGGACAGGACTGAAAAATGAGGAGCTGGCAGCGGCCTCACGAGTTGCGCCTGAGCACCGCGTCCTCCTGATCTGTGGCCTCTTGCAGTCATCTGCCCTCCCTTCCTTCCAGGTGCCACCATCGACACGCAGAGAACTTCCCAGACCTACGGCTGCCAAGGGAAGTGGAGCTGCAGGGTTTTATGGCTGTTTTGTGCTGCCAGCTCTCCTGAGGCTGTTCTGCAGTTACCACAGAATCAGAGAAAGGTTGGGGTTGAAAGGAACCTCTGGAGATCATCTAGTCCAACACACCTGCTAAAGCAGGTACATCTAGAGTAGGGTCACCAGAACAGACCACACGGGATCGTGTCCAGGCGGCTCTTGAATGTCTGCAGAGAAGGAGACTCCATAACCTCTCTGGGCAGCCTGTTCCAGTGCTGTGTCACCCTGAGGGTGTAAAGAAGTTTCTCCTAAAATTCAGATGGAACGTTCCATTATTCAGCCTGTGCCCGTTGCCCCTCATCCTTGATACAGAGAATTAACTAATTAACACTTAACTAATTAATACCTAGAGAACTAACGCTTAAGGAGCTAACGCTTAGAGAGCAAACTCTGTGCCCAGGGCTGGCTGCGCGGCCCCTGAGGGACCCAAGCAAGGAGGAGCTGGCTGAGATCTGCAGCGGTGAGCAGGGAGTGTGCTCGGGAGGGGATGCCTGGGGGTCTCGGCAGACGTGGGAGGTCATCTGGGCTCTGCTGCTTTCTGTTGCAGCCATTCAGCCCTTGGAGGAGGACAGTGAACCCTCCATCTGCTCCCTGGCAGCTCAGACCATCCTCATCCTGAGCAACGCAAGGGAGCAGTCAAGAGCGCGATGGACCCTGCGAGCCCTGTGCTGCTGGCCCCGCTAAGCCCGGCAGAGGTGCAGCTCTTCTCCGGAGAAGGGCTGGATTTTAATAAAGCTGGAGGAGAACGCCAAAGCCCTGGTGTCCTTCAGATGTGCAGCGCCCTGAGCGTGCTGAGCAGACGGTGCCGTTCCTGGCCTCTCCCGCTGCCGCAGGACGTCTGTCCCTCAGCACAGCCTGGTTCCAGGCGTAGTTACGGTGCCGGCGGGCGGGCGCTCGCTGGCCCCCAGGCCCTGCCCTGTGGCGCGCAGGCAGGGGAGGCGGATGGCCGTGCGGGTACGGCAGGCATGGGGGCAGCACAGACACGCAGGTTTAGAGTGGGGCTGGTCCCAGCGCCTCAGGAGCTGTTTCCCACCGTTTTGCCCTCAGCTCCTGCCATTCCCCGAGGCTTTCCACAGCGCCGTCTCAGCGAGCGAGACCCTCGGCTCCGGGCTGCCGGGCCTCGTCTCTCACGCTGCCCTCCCCTCATCGCCAGCAGCTGCCGCCTGGCGCTTTCGCCCTTTCCTGGAGACGCTTTCCCAGCGGCACTGCCGGGCTGAGCCGGGGCAGTGGCGGGTTCATAGAATCACAGAACGGTTTGGGTTGAAGGGCCCTCCCCAGCTCCCCCAGTGCCCCCCCTGCCATGAGCAGGGACATCTGCACCAGCTCAGGTTGCTCAGAGCCCCGTCCAGCCTGGCCTGGGATGTCTCCAGGGATGGTTCATCCACCACCTCTCTGGGCAACCTGGGCCAGGCTCTCACCACCCTCAGGGCCAACAATTCCTTCCTCATGTCTGGCCTCAATCTCCTCTCTTTTAATTTAAACCATCACCCCTTGTCCTGTCTCAACAGACCCTGCTAAAAAGTCTCTCCCCATCTTTCTTCTTGGCCCCTTTTAAGTACCAAAAGGCCGCACTAAGGTCTCCCCGGAGCTTCTCTTCTCCAGCTGAACACCCCAGCTCTCTCAGCCTGTCCTCCCAGCAGAGCTGTTCCAGCCTCGGGCCGTTTCGGTGGCTCCTCTGGCCCCTCTCTGGCAGGTCCATGTCTGTCCTGTTCTTAGGGCTACAGAGCTTGACACGGGACTCCAGGTGGGGTCTCACCAGAGAGGAGACCTGCTGGCCACTCTCCCTTTGATGCAGCCCAAGGTACGATTGGCCTTCTGGACTGCAAGTGTGCATTGCCAGCTCATGGCCCGTCTTTCATCCCCCAGCACCCCCAAGTCCTTCTCCGCACGGCTGCTCTCAACCCCTCCATCCCCAGCCTGGACTGGTACCCGGGCTTGCCCCGACCCAGGTGCAGGACCTCGCGCTTGGCCTTGTAGAACCTCATGAGGTTTGCATGGAACCACTTCTCGAGCTTGTCCAGGTCTCTCTGGATGGATCCCGGCCCTCAGACGTGTCACCTGCAGCGCTCAGCTTGGTGTCATCCGCAAACTCGCTGCGGGTGCGCTCGATCCCACCGTCTGTGTCGCTGATGAAGGTTTAACCAGTACTGGCCCCCGTACGGACCCCTGAGGGACACCACTTGTCACCGGCTGGTCAGTTTGGGATGCCCTGACTCTGTGCCCCCCCAGCCCCAGGGGGTGTGGCTGAAGAACCAGTGGCCATCGGGGAGGACCCCTGGCTCCTGGCCCGGCACAGCCAGGGGGTGCTGACCCCCCAGATCCGCAAACCAGGGACGGGGGCACCTACGGCTGCTGGGCAGTCACTGAGCTGGGGGGGCGCTGACCGAGTGCCGGCTGGAGATCCGGGGTGCAGGGGTGTCCCCCATACCTGAGGGAGGTACCTGATATCTGGGGGGCACCCTGGGCTCTGGGGGAACCCTGGGACCTGGGGGGGCAGTGGCAGTCCCCCAGCATGTGCCTCTCCCTGCACAGTGCCCCAGCGAAGGTGATAGTGAAGCAGGACAGGGCAGGAGGGGCGTGATTTCTGGGGACCTTGGGGGCTTTGGGAAGGGTTAATTGGAGGGCTTAATTGGTGGGGTAGTTTGGGGTGTGTTTAATTAGGGGCTGTGCTTTTGGGGGGGTTGCATGTCTAGCTTTGGGGTGTTTAATTTTGGAGGTGCACTTAATATTGGAGGGAGTTTAATTTGGGGATTGTTTAATATTGGGGGTGTCTAATTCTGCAGATGTGTGTTTAACTGAGGGGGCTGTGAATAATTGGGGTTTGTTTAGTTGGGGGGCTTAATTGGGGAGGTGTAGGTTTAATTAGGGAGCTGTATTTAATCGGAGGGGCTGTGTTTTACTGGGGGGTGTTAAATTACGGGGTGCTTTATTAGGGGCATTAATCCTGGGGCTCCATTTTGGGGGTGCAGCACTCCCTGGGATGCCCTCCCCGCCCAGGGCCAGAGGTGCACGGGGTCGGGGGGTGACGGTGGCACCGGCCGCGCCAGCAGCAGGAGGTCGGGGAGCGGGAGGCCGGGGCTGGGGGCTGCAGTGGCCACTGTCACCTGGTTGGCGGCCTCCCCGCCCTGGGTCACCTGTGGGGACAGGGACGTGGTGAGGGGGGGATGGCGTGGGGGGCAGGGGGATGTGGTGAAGGGGAGACATGGAGGGGGGGCTGTGGGAGGTCGCGGTTGTGGGGACAGGCTGGAGGGGACAGGGCCGGAGATGAGGGGACATGGAGGGAGGGGACAGGGGCAGCGGTGAGGGGACACAGGCAGGGGAGGCAGGGACATGGCTGAGGGGACACAGGGTGGGGGACGGGGCCAGAACTCAGGGGACACAGGTTGGGGGACACAGTCCCATTGCTGAGGGGACAAGTGGGGGACACAGCCCTGAGGTTGAGGGGACACAGGTTGGGGGACACAGTCCCATTGTTGAGGAGACAAGTGGGGGACAGGGCCCCAGGGCTCAGGGGACACAGGTTGGGGGACACGGCCCTGTGGCTGACAGGACAAGCGGGGGACACGGCCCCGGGGCTCAGGGGACCCCGCCGCCCCCCGGGGCCGCCCCTCACGCCCCTCAGCCGCGGGCAGTCGCTCTCCACGAGCGGGCAGGCCCGGCGCTGCCCGGACTCCCCGGGGCAGGGAGCGCGACAGCCGGCCCGGCCGGGGGGCGGCCCCGGGAGGACACGGCCCGGCCGGGGGGCGGCCCCGGGGGGACACGGCCCGGCCGGGGGGCGGCCCCGGGAGGACACGGCCCGGCCGGGGGGCGGCCCCGGGAGGACACGGCCCGGCCGGGGGGCGGCCCCGGCGCTGCTGCTGGCGCTGCCGGGGCGGCCTCGGGCTGCGGGGGAGCGGGACGGGCGGGTCCCGCCCGGGATGGCGCCCGGGGGCGCCGGGCCCTGTCCGGAGCCCGGGACGGCCCTGCCGGGGACGTTCGCGGCTCATGAGGGGCCGGGTCCCTCCCTCAGCGGCCCGGCGGCGCTGCCGTGAGCCCGGGCGGGGACGGGCCTGAGGGGGCGGCTTCTGTGCAACGCCGGGCCGGGAGCAGCGGCGAGGAGCCGGTTCGGCTGCCGGCGGCTCGTTAGCAGCCACCGGGGGCCGTGCCCGGGCATCTCGGTAACTGCCGAGGGGCAGCACGGGCGCTCGGAGGCCGTTGATGCTCGTGAGCTGGGCGCGGCGGGCACTCTGCCCATGGGGGCGGGCAGCGGCGCTGAGCGGGCGCTGCTCTGGCTCTGCCGTTCGTGCTCCTGAGGGGTGGGCACGAGTCTGGAGAGCTCGTTGGCTTCCATGGCGGGGGGTGTCCCGTCCCGGACGCCTGGGTCCCCTGCCCGGGGGGGGCGCCCACCCTGGGGTCCCCAGTGTCCCCCCTTGTCCCGGCCGTGACACTGAGGCCTGCGGGCTCAGCCCGACCCTGGGGCGCTGCCTGGAGCTGGGGGAGCCTGGGGGGGACCCCGAGCCGGTCCCCAGCACCCCCGTGTCCCCACGCGCTCCCCGGCCACACACCCGCTGGCACGTTTGCTCCTGGTGCCCACGCTCCCTGTGCACACACCCCCTTGCACACCCATGGCGGGGAGCAGCTGCGGGTTCCCCATCTGCCCCCTCCCAGCCTCCTGGTCCCCTCCCGATGCTGGGGGGGCTGTGACTAATTGGGGGTGAGTTTAATTTGGGGGGCTGTGTTTAATTCCGGAGCTGTATTTAGTTGGAGGGGGCCGTATTTAATTGTGGGGGGCCGTATTTAATTGTGGTCTGTGTTTACTTGGGGGGGCTGTGTTTAATTTGGGGGTTGTGTTTAATTAGGGAGCTGTATTTAATTGGGGGGGGGCTGTATTTAATTGTGGTCTGTGTTTAACTGGGGGGGCTGTGTTTAACTGGGGGGGCTGTGTTTAATTAGGGAGCTGTATTTGATTGGAGGTGGCTGTATTTAATTGTGGGGGGCTGTATTTAATTGCGGGGGGCTGTATTTAATTGTGGTCTGTGTTTAAGTGGGGGGGCTGTGTTTAATTCCAGAGCTGTATTTAGTTGGAGGGGGCCGTATTTAATTGTGGTCTGTGTTTAACTGGGGAGGTGGTGTTTAATTTGGGGGGTGTGTTTAATTAGGGAGCTATATTTGATTGGAGGTGGCTGTATTTAATTGTGGGGGGCCATATTTAATTGAGAGCTGTGTTTAACTGGGGGGGCTGTGTTTAACTGGAGGGTGTGTTTAGTTAGGGAGCTGTATTTAATTGTGGGGGGCTGTATTTAATCGAGAGCTCTGTTTAACTGGGCTGTGTTTAATTGGAGGGTGTGTTTAATTAGGGAGCTGTATTTAATTGGAGGGGGCCGTATTTAATTAATTGTTATGAAACCAAAAGAAGCAGCAATTCTGCATTGTAAAGCACACCAATCTGAGCAAACTGATAGTGTTAAAGGAAATCACAAAGCTGATCCAGTAGCAAAAATGGGAGCAAACGAGAAAGTAATGGGAGCATTAATTCCTCAAATGACAATAAATATGGGTGAAAAGCACTCCTCACTGGAACTGCTGTATTTACGTTAACACCTTCTATATCTCCTCCTCTGCCTTTCTTTTTTTTCCCTATTCTCTAGCTATTCTCTTTCCAGAAACCTCTCCAAGGCAGGAATTATTCCAAATCACAGAATGCTTAGGTTTGAAGAGAGCCCTTGTCTCACTCATCTTGTCTCGCTCTCCTGCTCAGGGCAGGGTGAACCAGGGGAGGTTGCTCAAGGCCTCCACCCAGCTTTGCATCATCCTCAAAGGCGCTGAAAGTGTACTGTGTTACATCATAGAGCTGGAGAATAAAGACGTTCAACAGTCTTGGCCGAAATGCTGGTCACTGAGAGATGACGCTGGTAACTGTCTGCTCGGAGGACTTTGTATCACTCATGATATTTGGGTTTGATGGTTCAGCCAATCCCCACCCAGCATCCACTTCTTGAGCCCCATCAGCACCACTCTGCCCAGAAGCACACCATGGCTGAGGCCTTGCAAACGCCCTGCACACAACATGCCTTTCTTGCCCCTCTCCATTGGGGTTCAGCAATCCCTTCCTTGTCCTTCACATTCCTGGAAATGGCTGCAGGAGGACATGTCCCATCCCCTTCCCAGGGAGGGAGGTAGGGTGGCCAGCCTGTTATTCTCTCAGTTCCTGTTTGTGCTCTTCTTGATGGGTTTGAGGTCTGCATTCTCTAAGTACCCCAGATCCATTCTGGTGTCTATGGCATTTTTGAAAGCACAATATGGAATCACGGGCAAGGGTGACATAGCAGACAGGAGCACTTGCAATGAGCCTGTCCAAGGCAGCTGAGATCAATCTCACTGGGCCACTGGGGTTTGTTC
The DNA here is from genome assembly GCF_036013445.1 of Caloenas nicobarica. Lineage (NCBI taxonomy): Eukaryota > Metazoa > Chordata > Aves > Columbiformes > Columbidae > Caloenas > Caloenas nicobarica. The sequence continues at coordinate 4,633,112 of NC_088272.1, forward strand.
CTGGAGTCACACACAGAAATGTCAGGGTTCCATCAAGCATCCATATCTGAGCTGGCCTCATCGGCTTCTCATGGACCCAGGGATGCTCAGAGCCTGTTCCTTTTCAACACAGAGGCAGGATTCACAGTGTCTCTATGGGCTCCTGTTGCCACTCCCAAAGGACGGGAGGCACCTCAGCCTTGTGGTGTGTCACCCTGCTCTGCACTCATCTGAGATGTCCCACGTCATGAGGAATGGACACAGGGACCTCAGTTCAAGGAAGAAGATCCCAGTGGGTTGTTTCCCATGGGCTGTTACTCCCAATTTGAGTGACATCGATGTTTGTCCCACAGGCCTTCCTGGCACTCCCAGGAATAGCTGATGGCATTTCTGCTCACTCGTGTTCATCTCACGTCATGTACATTATGTGCATGCTCATATCTCATCTGAACAATGCAAACATGGACTTCTGACCTACTCATTCAGGAAAAAATTCTCAATCTGGTGTGACAGCCCAGTGCTGGAAAGGGAGGTTGTGAGGGGCCAGTCCATGACGATGCCCTGGGGCAGCTTCCGTGGGGTGTCCAGTGCACAGGGGCACAGCCCAGCCCCTGCTCTGCTGGTCCTGCAGGTCTCTGGCAGGAGGCCTGGCTGTGAGAGGACACTGCTGAGTGCCCAGCCCTGCACACACACACTGTGCAGCTGGACACTGGTGTTTGCATCTGCATGTCGCTTCAGCATGTTCTACAGAGAAGCTTGGAAGAAGAGCTAAACCTTCAGGCCCTGCCCATAGGAGATCACCTTCATTATGGAAAGGCTGTTGTGAGGCCAGCTCTGTCACAGCAGTGCCCATGGCCTGTCCCTGCCTGCGCTCACAAGACTGACACACAGCAGGACGGTGACCAGGGTGCCAGAGCACTCAGGCCTTGCACCAACACAAGGGATGAGAAGGAGAGTGTGGGAGTGGAACGAGAACAGCTCTGGAAGGCCAAGCGCTGGTGCTCCCTGGCAGGGCTGCCAGGCTGGACTCTTTTCCCCTCCTCCCATGCACACAGGAACTGTCCCTGCAGCTCCAAACAGGCCTTGCAGGAAGGATATAGTGAAAAACAAGTCACTACAGGATGCTTTATTTTGTTTAAGAGAAAAGGAGAGCACGGCTCCTCATTTACACAGCCAGTGGTTAAAAAAGAAAAGCAGACAGAGATTTAGAAAGGGAATGACAATGTTATCACAATAAAAACCAACTTCAATAAAAACAGAAAATACAAGTGAGAGGCTGGACCTGTAACTAGTTACATTAAAACTGCTATGTAGAAGGAGAGAAGCAGTTTATTGCTTCAGAAAACACAGAGATATGAGTTTCCAGAGGGCATCCTTGAGCTCCTGTTTCCTCATGCTGTAGATGAGGGGGTTCACTGCTGGAGGCACCACCGAGTACAGAACAGACACCACCAGGTCCAGGGATGGGGAGGAGATGGAGGGGGGCTTCAGGTAGGCAAATATGCCAGTGCTGACAAACAGGGAGACCACGGCCAGGTGAGGGAGGCATGTGGAAAAGGCTTTGTGCCGTCCCTGCTCAGAGGGGATCCTCAGCACAGCCCTCAAGATCTGCACATAGGACAGCACGATGAACACGAAACACAAAAAGAACAAACAGACACCAAAAACAACAAGCCCAGATTCCCTGAGGGAGGCATCTGAGCAGGAGAGCTTGAGGATCTGGGGGATTTCACAGAAGAACTGGTCCAGGGCATTGCCCTTGCACAGTGGCAGTGAAAATGTATTGGCCGTGTGCAGCAGAGCATGGAGAAACCCACTGGCCCAGGCAGCTGCTGCCATGTGAACACAAGCTCTGCTGTCCAGGAGGGTCCCGTAGTGCAGGGGTTTGCAGATGGCAACGTACCGGTCGTAGGACATGATGGTGAGAAGAGAATACTCTGCACCAATTAAGAAACATACAAAGAAGACCTGGGCAGCACAACCTGCAAAGGAAATGACCCTGGTATCCCACAGAGAGTTGGCCATGGATTTGGGGACAGTGATGGAGATGGAGCCCAGGTCGAAGAGGGCGAGGTTGAGCAGGAAGAAGTACATGGGGGTATGGAGGTGCTGGTCACAGGCTATGGTGGTGATGATGAGGCCGTTGCCCAGGAGGGCAGCCAGGTAGATGCCCAGGAAGAGCCAGAAGTGCAAGAGCTGCAGCTCCCGTGTGTCTGCGAATGCCAGGAGGAGGAACTGGGTGATGGAGCTGCTGTTGCACATTTGCTGTATCTAAGCATGGGCACTGTCATAGGAGGAAAAGATAGTGACAATTTAGGGGAGACTTCTCTGGGAAAAACCAAAGCCATTTCCCACAGACCCTCCCAGAAAAAGACCCTTTTCTTTTTCCAGGAGAACATCCTGTCTAGAGCCCTCGTCAGTGCGTGACGAGTGTGCAATGAAGAGCAGGGTCTCTGCCCAGGGGCTCTTGAGGAGTCAGCCTGAGCCTGTGTGATGGGTGGGGCAGGGGCCAGTCCTGGGGTTCAGCTTTGTCAGATGGAACCGCTCCTGGTGCAGAAGGGACTGTCAGCATCTGTACCCGCAGGGCTGAGAAACTGAGTTTGAGAGGTTTGGCGTTTCTACAGCTCCTTCTCCCCTCCCACCCTGGGGAGTGTTCTTGGGTGTCAGAAACCCTCAGCATTTCTGCTGCACTCAGGGAGAACAGAGCGAGTCCTGGGAGACCAGAGGATGCCTGTGGGTCAGTGCAGAGTGAGGGCAGCTGCTCTGTCCCTCTGTCTTGCTGCAGCTGCCCTGGGCTGGCACCTTTCTGAGATGGAGGCTGATCACACTGCTTTCATGTTACCCTGAAAAGCCACCAGGCACTGCTGAGAGCAGAGGGATCCACCTCAGACCATGACACGTCTCACCCTCTCCTAAGGTCTCAGCCTATTTAGCTCAGGATACACACGGCTCATTTCACAAACCAAACAGCATTTTGTCTGTCACAGCTTCTCCTTGGAGCCTTCAGATACCACACAGATGCTGTAGGACCGCTTTGCATCCTGAAGGATAGTTCAGAGCATCTATGGAAACCCCCAGGAGATATCCAAGTGTCCTAATGATGCCATTTGATTCAGGGAGACTCAGCTCATTCCCCAGCCCCACACACTGCATTGCCCACAGCCCCACAGGGCAGAGCAAAGCTGGGACACGTGTTCCCATGGACACAGCTGCAGGAAAGGACCCACAAGATCAGGCTGTGACTCTGCAGCTGAAACTCCCATCCCCAGAGAGCCTGACAGCAAGAACCAGATCACACCAACAGTGACCCAGAGCAGTGGAGCAAGAAGGAAACTGCGGTGAGGGTGGGTGTGAGAGAGGCCAGGGCAGAGGCAGCCGGGCACTCAGACAGCGTCACCCTTCCCCAGCTGTGCAGCCACCTCCCACACACCAGCATTGCCGGGCAGCTGCTCTCAGCCCCTGTGCTCTGCAGAGGGAACTGGAGCTCTGGCTGCACAGGAGCTGCTTCATGCCCTGGAGCCCCCGGCCCTGAGGGCAGAGGCTTTGCTGGGTGGGAGAGGAGGCGAGGGGGCTGCTCACAGGAGGGATCTGCACTGCGGGGATCATACGGAGTTTTCTGTGTTCTCCCTCCCAGAACAATTCTGAGTTTAGTTTCCCCTCATTTCTGATCATTTCCCTGCTGCCTGGAGATTCTCCTCCTGGGAGGTGTTTCCCTGTCCATGTCTCTTCCCTGTCAATGCTCACAGACCCCATCCCACCCTCTGTGCCCTCACCCTGGCCCTACAGATCCTGCCTGTTCACAGGGCACTGCCTGGGGGCATCTTCCTGTTTGCAGGTTGGACAACAGGACAGGTCAGACTAAGGCTGACGGGTTCAGCAGATGTGATGCTGGTGCTGTGCACAGGCAGAGCAGCGGCTGAAGGGATGTTATGAGGCTTCTGGCAGATATACCGATCACTTAAAGTTGCAGTTCAGGAGTCTCAGTTGCTTTTTTATGCAGGAGGGCTCATTTTCCTTCTCTCTTTTCCTGTACCCCTCACCGCTTCGGATAGGAAACTGAAAAGAAAGGCTCAGGAAAGCTCCCTATCTGTCTGGTAATCCTTGCATTGATCTTCTCTTTGAGGCATCCCCTTGGAAAAATCCTGGGGGTGATCTGGAGCTGTGTCCAGCCCTGACCCACACAGCATCCACTCCACAGCAGAAGCACCTTTCCTGCCCTGATAGGGGTCGCTCCTTCCCCCCACAGCTTCTCCCCACAGCACCGTGGGGATCTCTCCGGGCAGGCTGAGCGCTGACCCTGGCAGGCGGCAGAGTCCCTGCCCCGGCACAGCCCTGGGGTGCAGGGACCCTGCTCTGCAGGACAGCCCTGGGCACCCCTGGGTGCTCACCCTGCTTCACAGCTGTTCAACATTGCCTGACAAGAGCCTCCTTCTCACAGATCCCTCAAGCTGTGCCTGTGCTAACTTGAGGAGATGCCTCCAGGAGCTGCAGTTGCATTGTCCTGCACCCAGAGACTTACCATGGCAAGGGCTGCAAAGATTTCTCCTCCAGTGAGCTCTCAGTCATCCTCCCCATCCTGACCACCTTTCATCTCTCTCTGCCTTGCTCATCTCCCTGAGATCCCCAGGCAGAGCCCTCAGCCCTGCTGCGCTTTGCAGAGGAGCTGCTCCTGGGCAGAGCTGTCTCTCTGCAGCGCTGCCGCTTGCCATGAGCTCCCTCTGTCCCAGGAGCCCAGCCCAGCTCAGCAGCACAGGAGCAGCCCATGATGTCCCTTCCTCTGTCCCCTCTGGGCTCCCTCCAGCTGTCCCTGGGGCTCCAGGGGCACATCCTTTGAAACAACCTCAAGTAATCAGTGATGTTGATTCTCTCTCCTCTGCACAGACACTTCTTGCCAGCATTGTGTTCTTTGTGTTAAAAAATAAACTGGTGTGACAATCGTCTTTTCGTGTCCCATCATTAGACAGGACACCAGGAAGGTTACAGCAAAGGATCTAATTTCTCCAAGCTGGAAGGGGGAAATCTTCATTTGAAGGAGTTTAGGCATTTTATTCTGGTTTTATACTCCTAGGTCTAGAGAGAAATTCAGCAATCTTTGGCCATCTCATGTCTGTGCTCTGAAGCAAAGCATTTGCACGCATGGGATCTTGGACACTTGGTACCAGGTTTCCATGGGGCGACTCAGAGGTTTCCTGGTGCCACAGCTGGGGTGGTACAGCCCAGATGTGAGGCAATGTCCTCAGCCAGGGACCTGACTGGGGGAGCTGGAGCTGTCAGTGTTACAGACAGAGCTGTGACACGGATGGAATAAACTGCCAAGGCAGGGTGGCAGAAGTTAGTTCATCTGGTCTTCAAGCACAGCAGCCTCCAAGCACAGCAACAGTCCAGAGCAAAACTCTGTCTAGACCTGTAAGGCAATTCAAGGGCCTCATAATGAGCTGTTCCTAGTTCAGGAAAGGAGAAACAAAGACACCTTGTGGCCACTCATTGATTTAATAATGGAAAGAAGTGATATTCTCTGTGTCTCTTGTCCTCCATTTTCACCAGCAAGGTCTCCCAGGCCTCTGTCACTGGAGGCAGAACAACCAGCAGTGGATGGGGATCAAGCCAGGGGTCGCTGGAGCTAACACAATCCTTTCCAGTCTATGGGACAGGAGGGGCAGCATCCCAGGAGCTGAGACAGCAGGACCATGTCACAGTGAGGCCACTCTCCACCTTCTTGGAAAGCTCATGGAGACTGGGGGCACTCCTTGACCACTGGCAGCTCTCACACAGTGTGTGCACCTTTCAAAAATGGCCTATGGGTGAGCAGGGGAACTAAGGGCTGTGCCCCAGAGCATGTTCACTGGGACCCCATTTCTGGGTGTGTGAAAGAGAAGGTGACGGGGTTTACCCAGGGTAGGTTGTGCCTGTCCATCCTCTTTGCTTTCTGTGAGGAAAGGACAGGGTTGCAGGACGTGGGGAGAGCAGTGGTGGTCTGTTACCTGGAAGTCAGCAGGGCATTCAGCATCATCCCCCACACTACTCTTGTGTCCAAGGTAGGATATTATGGTCTGCATTGCTATGCAAGTAGATGTGTAAAAACAATCTGGATGGTTGGGCTTGGAAAGGTGCTATAGAAAGGGAGAAACTTTCCAATCCTGAGGACAGTCAAGCCCTGGAAGCTGTTTCCCAGGGGTGCGCATCCACTCTACCCCAGAAAGTGCCCATATATGTGTTTGGATAAAGTCCTGAGTAATCTGGTCTGACCCTGCTTTGATCATGAGGTTGGTCAAGACACCTCCTGATGTCCCTTTGAGCCTGAATGATGCTGTCATTCCATCCCCTTCATGTTTTCCATTTAGACAAAGCTCTCAGGTTCTCTCTGACCACAGAAATAATTTACATGAGGTGCAGGGCTGCTTTACAAGTACCCCCAAAAAGCCCTGACCACAGAAATAATTTACATGAGGTGCAGGGCTGCTTTACAAGTCCCCTCAAATAGCCCTAACCACAAGTTTTGAATCCCTTTCCATTTGTCCTGACACAAGATCTTCTTTTTTGCTGTCTCAATGCCCTTCCAGAAAGAACAGCCCACCTTGCTAATCCTTTCAGAGCAGGTTGTTCAACAGGTGTCAGCATCCATGTATAGACTCTGCACACCAGCCAGACATCAAATCCATTATTACAGAAATGGTGACGAGGCACTTGACCAGCTTCTTGCACCCAGGAATCAGCATTTCTTGTCTGCTGAGATTACAGTGAACATCTAAACTGTAAGTGCAGAGCATGTGAGTCCTCGTTGGGTATCCTGGCTTGTCTCATGACCCATGTGGTGCTTCAGGCTGTGAAGAGAATCAAAACCAACTCTTTGGCTGGGGTAGTTTCATTTTACATGTGCCACACAGGGCAGATGAAGGGAGCTCAGAACTCCAGACTCTGCTGCACAGTTGGGACTTGAGAGACTGGAAATGCAGGTAACAGTGTTGTGTCAGTGCACACCACATAAGCATTCTGGCTTCCTTTGTGCCTTTGTACCAAAGCTCAGCCTGCTCAGATTTTGGAAGGATTGCTTCAAACCTCTGTGACCCAAATCTCTACAACTGTCTCTCCTCAACAGTCTTTTACCCCAGGAAGGGGAAAACTTCCAATGCAGACACCGAGCCAGTGCCCAACCTGCCTGGGGAGCCAGGACAGTTGTGCCACACAACAGCAGCCTCTGAGGGAAGCTGGAGGCGATGGAATGGAAATGGTTTCAACCCAAATCATAGAATCAGAGAATCAGATAATCATACAATCAAAGAATCATAAAATCATTTAGGCTGGAAAAGACCCTTAAGAACATGGATTCCAACCATAAATCAAACACTGTCAAGTCCACCACTAAACCATACCCCAAAGCCCCACATCTCCGCCTCTTTTAAATACCTCCAGCAATGGAAGCCCAAATCCTGAGCTGACAGGACACCATTGGCTGCAGTTAGACACAAAATACCTGTCATGACTGTGAGTTCAGATCTTGCTGGCAGAATGTCTCACACCCCTCACTGAGGAGGGCAGGGTGTTGGGGAGATGGGAGCATGTTTCAGTTTCCCAGATCACAGGACAGAGCCCAAGCCATCCTTCCCTTCAGCTCTGGCATCCCATTTCCTGAGATGAAAAGCTGGTGGGCCTTCTGTGGATAATCATGTTAAAACCCACCAATAATCAATCAAGTGTTTGTGTAATTTGTCTAGCAATGTCAGTTTTTAAAGAAAAAAAAAGTTTAGCATGCTTATATTTAAATATCTGTAAAATGATACTCTGCATCTGTGGTAGCCCCTCTGGCAGTGCCAATCCAATAGGTATTTGCAGCATAAGGTACGATACCCCATCCGGAAGTACATATCTAAGTGGTTCCTATGAAGGGTGGTCTGGCAAAAATCACCCTGTTCCTCCCCAGGTGCACCGACACTGCTCATGTGCCTCTGCAGAGAGTGGCAGAAGCTGGATGCCCTTCTTGGGACAGACTCCTTCCAGGAGAGACACAGCAATGGGGGTAACTCATCAGGTTTTTACGGCACTGCACTCACTATCAGTTTTGACATATTCAGTGTTTTCCTGTGACTACTCTTTCTGCACAAATGATCATAAAAAGACACCCATTTAGTAAGCCATGGTCATAAAGGGGCTGTTATGGACAAGAAAGCTCACCATGAACTCTGGGGAGAGCGAGGAAGTTTATAATAAGCACCAGGAAGAACCAAAGAGCTCAAGGCCTCTTCTGAAGAGCGGGAGGCCCTGAGCAGCAGAGATTGACCATGTGTAGGTATGGGAGAGGGACAGGGCATGTCAGGGAGAAGCAATGAGATGGCTGATGGTTTAGTGAACCCTTACAGCCATGGCTGAGCCCAGAAATGGAAAGCAGTTGTTGTCTGCAGGTGGAGGAGGAATAGGAGCAAGACTTTCCTGGGAATATGGAAGGAAGGAAGAAAGGCCTCTCTTGGGCTAATCATATATGGCAGTGACATTTCCATCTTGTGGGCATGGCTGTGCCTGGGAGATGGGGAATGGCTGCTGCTGGGGGTGGCTGTGCTCAGGCATGGCCAATGAGGTTTCCCTGCTCTGCTCCTCTCTTACACTGCCCAGTCCTGGATGGACCTCAGGAAATATCCATGAACCTGGTGGATGCATGAACATCCTGGAGTGATGGGATATGGATCCAAATAGAGGATTCAAGCAAGTTTGAGACTGGGACATTGAGGTGATTGGTGACCATTGCCAGGGGTATAAAAGAAGATTGATGAGTTGTGAAGAACTCACAGGCATTTCCAACTCCACAGAAAACCAGAGCCTTGCAGCTAAAGCAACAGCACTTGACATAAAACCCACTCCCAAAACACAAAACACTCACACTGACCACAGGCAAAGCCTTGAAAAACATTTGAGAAAAATATACCAGGTCCCAGGGATCAAGTCTCAGCCATTCTGGTGATAAACATGCATCAAGGGCTGACAGGGCATCAGAGTCACCTCCACATTGCCCTCACCACCTGTAACCAGTGTCTCCAAGTCTTTGCTTCACGAGCCTCCAAGGACAGGGACCTCGACTGGTTGTTTCCTTCACAGCTGTGTCAGTCCTGTCCCTTCATGGGGTCCCAAGCACCCTCAGAAACTTGAGTTCCACTTCTGCCTTTCACTTCATCAGAGGTTTGTTCCTTCTTTCAGCAGCTGCAGTTCAGGATCACGGCAGCAGAGGGCTCATTAACATCCAAAATGCCCTTACAAGCCAAGGCTCTGTGCATCCTTTTCCTAAAGGCTTCAAGTCTGGTCTTGATGATTAGGGAGATTTCAGGAATAGCCAAATAGAGAGCATTTCCATAATAAAGAAGAATAAATCAGTATTTCTTCTATTGTCTTTGCCCCTCTCCCTCCTCCCCGTTTCCCAAAGAGGTGGTATCTTATTGATCTGGAGCATTTTCTGATGAACACAAAACAATATGTGTAGGAAAGTGGGTGCCTGATGCACCACTTGAGTGAGGAGACATGCCAGGACAGCTCAAGAGGAATGACACTCCTCTGGAGCACAAGGCTGTCCTGCAAGGCTTCTCATATTTCCTGAGCTCCTTCACCCTTCAGAGAGACTTCCATGTCACCACCTATATTGGCTGGTGTCCTTCAGTATGTCAAAGTCTTCTCCTCTGGAGCCGACCAGCCTGTGCTCTGCTGCTGGCCTTCCTCCCTCCCCTCTGGTGCCTGGAATCCCACTGTTGCCTGGTCACCACAGCCAAGGTGGACACTGATGTTCACATCCCTCACCAGCTCTTCTTTGTTTCCCAGTTCCAGATCCAGGTGAGCATCACCCTTGTTGTCCCACCAGGCAGCCACGTTAAGCAGTCGGCCCAAGATCTTCTGGACTGTTGATACCCACTGCTTTGCCTGGCCAGTGAATGCCAGGGCAATTACAGTTCCCTATAGGAACCTGCTCATTTCCTGGTGACTTCCTCAGGTTGCTGACAGAAGATCTTTTCCATTTCTTCTCCATGATCAAGTAGTTTGTAACACCCAACACATTGTCACCGTCTACTGGGTTTACATGGCAAAGTCTTGTAACTGGGGATGAGTGTGGGCGTGCTACAGTTGTCACCTCTCTGAGAAGACAACGGGAGTTTGACCGGCATCAGGCAGAGCCAATTTCAGCTGGCTCCAAGATGGACCCACTCCTTGCCCAGTCTGAGCCACTCAGGGATGCTGGCAGCACCTCTGTGATATTGTATTTGAGAAAGGGTAAAAAACACTGCACAACAGCAGGTGGGAGAGAGGAGGGAGGAAATGTGAGAGAAAAATTGCTGCAGACACCAAGGTCATATCCCATGGGACCCAAGCAGGTCCCTCAGCAGGCCAAAGCCTGCTCTCCTGAAATCCTGCTCTTTGCCTTGTTATCATCTCCCAGGAGCCTCAACTCCACTTTCCCATCCCTGACTGTTCCATCCCTGACCAACCCTTTCTGGTTTGTAAGTGTGAAGTCCCACAGGGCACCTCACCTCACTGACTCCTCAGCCACCCGTGTCAGGAAGATGTTGTCCATGAGCTCCAAAACCCTCCTGGATGGCTGGTACCTTGCAGCTATTGGGATATCTTAGGTCTGCCATGAGGACACGGCCCTGGAAACACGAGGCTTCTTTCATTTGTCTGAAAGAGGCCTCATCTAATTCCTCTTCCTCATCAGTGAGTCAGTAGCTGATGTCCACCCACCACAACATTGCCCATGTTGTTCTGCCCTCTCACGCTGAGTCCTCAACTTTCATCTGGTATTCTCTGTCCCCAGGCAGAGCTCCACACATTCCTGATGTTCTCCCACATGAAGGGAAACTTCCCCTCTAAGTCCAGAGCTCTGGCATTATGAGCACTAGCCCCCCAAGAAAGCAAAGTTTCTCCTGCAGGTGATATTCGTAGTGTCCTGTAACTCCTCATGATGTTATCTTGGGAGAGACGCTCTCATCAGGATAAACCGTCTGCATGTAAACACTAACAGCTGGAGCTCCTTCTCCCCTTGGCTGTGGCTGTTGTCTCCAGCTCTGATGCCTGTGAGGAGACACCTTGTCCTTACAGCACAGGGGCCTCATGGCCTCCTTGTCCCCAGCCAGGAACCTGGGAGGTGTGGGACCATAGTCCTGCCCTTGGCCTTGCACAGCCCCACATCACACTGTCCCAGGAAGGGCCCTGGGCAACGTGGGAGGGACAGGATCTGCCTTCCCAGGGTTGGGGGTCAGGGCTTGGCCCTTTCGTTAAATGAAACACATCCAGGTTTACTCAGCATCAGAGAGACCTTCACCTTGCTTGTCCTGACCTGTCATCTCTGCCTCCAGTTTTCTTCTCTAACCAGACCCTGGGGTCAGTTCCTCAATAGTGTTCCTCAGGGGCATCCATTAACATTACAAGAAACTTTGGAGTTTGAATCTGACTTGGACTTCTTCAGAGGTTTCTTCAGCTTCCTCCAGGGTCTGAAGTTCATGGACTCAGCACCAAAGCCACCAGAGGGGTCATTAAAGTGCCTTGGGCTGCTCCTGTGCTGCTGAGCTGGGCTGGGCTCCTGGGACAGAGGGAGCTCATGGCAAGCGGCAGCGCTGCAGAGAGACAGCTCTGCCCAGGAGCAGCTCCTCTGCAAAGCGCAGCAGGGCTGAGGGCTCTGCCTGGGGATCTCAGGGAGACGAGCAAGGCAGAGAGAGATGAAAGGTGGTCAGGATGGGGAGGATGACTGAGAGCTCACTGGAGGAGAAATCTTTGCAGCCCTTGCCATGGTAAGTCTCTGGGTGCAGGGCAACGCAGCTGCAGCTCCTGGAGGCATCTCCTCAAGTTAGCACAGGCACAGCTTGAGGGATCTGTAAGGAGGGGGCTCTTGTCAGGCAATTTTGAACAGCTGTGAAGCTGGGTGAGCACCCAGGGGTGCCCAGGGCTGTCCTGCAGAGCAGGGTCCCTGCACCCCAGGGCTGTGCCGGGGCAGGGACTCTGCCGCCTGCCAGGGTCAGCGCTCAGCCTGCCCGGGGAGATCCCCACGGTGCTGTGGGGAGAAGCTGTGGGGGGAAGGATCGACCCCTATCAAGGCAGGAAAGGTGCTTCTGCTGTTAAGGGGGTGCTGTGTGGATCAGAGCTGCTCACATCTCCAGATCACCCCCAGGATTTTTCCAAGTGGATGCCTCAAGCAGAAGATCAATGCAAGGATTACCAGACAGATAGGGAGCTTTCCTGAGCCTTTCTTTTCAGTTTCCTATCCGAAGCGGTGAGGGGTACAGGAAAAGAGAGAAGGAAAATGAGCCCTCCTCCTGAAAAAAGTCACTGAGACTCCTGAACTGCAACTTTAAGTGATGGGTATGTCTGCCAGAAGCCTCATAACATCCCTTCAGCCGCTGCTCTGCCTGTGCACAGCACCAGCATCACATCTGCTGAACCCGTCAGCCTTAGTCTGACCTGTTTTCCAACCTGCAAACAGGAAGATGCCCCCAGGCAGTGCCCTGTGAACAGGCAGGATCTGTAGGGCCAGGGTGAGGGCACAGAGGGTGGGATGGGGTCTGAGTGCTGACAGGGAAAAGACATGGACAGGGAAACACCTCCCAGGAGGAGAATCTCCAGGCAGCAGGGAAATGATCAGAAATGAGAGGAAACTAAGCCGAGAATTGTTATTGGAGGGAGAACAGAGAAAAATCCGTATGATCCCCTGCAGTGCAGATCCCTCCTGTGAGCAGCCCCCTCGCCTCCTCTCCCACCCAGCAAAGCCTCTGCCCTCAGGGCCGGGGGCTCCAAGGCATGAAGCAGCTCCTGTGCAGCCAGAGCTCCAGTTCCCTCTGCAGAGCACAGGGGCTGAGAGCAGCTGCCCGGCAATGCTGGTGTGTGGGAGGTGGCTGCACAGCTGGGGAAGGGTGACGCTGTCTGAGTGCCCGGCTGCCTCTGCCCTGGCCTCTCTCACACCCACCCTCACCGCAGTTTCCTTCTTGCTCCACTGCTCTGGGTCACTGTTGGTGTGATCTGGTTCTTGCTGTCAGGCTCTCTGGGGATGGGAGTTTCAGCTGCAGAGTCACAGCCTGATCTTGTGGGTCCTTTCCTGCAGGTGTGTCCACGGGAACACGTGTCCCAGCTTTGCTCTGACCTGTGGGGCTGTGGGCAATGCAGTGTGTGGGGCTGGGGAATGAGCTGAGTCTCCCTGAATCAAATGGCATCATTAGGACACTTGGATATCTCCTGGGAGTTTACATAGATGCTCTGAACTATCCTTCAGGATGCAAACCTGTACTACAGCATCCTTGTGTTATCCGAAAGCCCCACGGAGAAATGCGGAGCTGCTGTGACAGAGAAAATGCTGTTGGGTTTGTGAGATGAGCAGTTTCCGGGCTATAATTTGGGGTGTTGAGACATTAGGAGAGGGTGAGACATGTCATGGTCCGAGGTGGATCCCTCTGCTCTCAGCAGTGCCTGGTGGCTTTTCAGGGTAACATGGCAGTGTGATCAGCCTCCATCTCAGAAAGGTGCCAGCCCAGGGCAGCTGGAGCAAGACAGAGGGACAGAGCAGCTGCCCTCACTCTGCACTGACCCACAGGCATCCTCTGGTCTCGCAGGACTCGCTCTGTTCTCCCTGAGTGCAGCAGAAATGCTGAGGGTTTCTGACACCCTACAACACTTCCCAGAGTGGGAGGGGAGAAGGAGCTATAGAAACTACAAACCTCTCAAACTCAGTTTCTCAGGTCTGGGGGTACAGATGCTGACAGTCCCTTCTGCAGCAGCAGCGGTTCCATCTGACAAAGCTGAAGCCCAGGACTGGCCCCGGCCCCACCCCATCACACAGGGTCAGGCTGACTCCTAAAGAGCCCCTGGGCAGAGACCCTGCTCTTCATTGCACACTCATCAAGCACCGACCAGGGCTCCAGCCAGGACGTTCTCCTGGAAAAAGAAAAGGGTCTCTTTGTGGGAGGGTCTGTGGGAAATGACTTTGATTTTGCTCAGAGGAGTCTCATCTAAACCGTCACTGTCTTTTCCTCCTTGCACAGGTCCTCATGCCCACAGGCAGCAAATGTCCAACAGCAGCTCCATCACCCAGTTCCTCTTCCTGGCGTTCACAGACACACGGGAGCTGCAGCTCTTGCACTTCTGGCTCTTCCTGGGCATCTACCTGGCTGCCCTCCTGGGCAACGGCCTCATCATCACCACCATAGCCTGTGACCAGCACCTCCACACCCCCATGTACTTCTTCCTGCTCAACCTCTCCCTCCTCGACCTGGGCTGTATCTCCACCACTGTACCCAAATCCATGGCCAATTCCTTCTGGGATACCAGGGCCATCTCATACTCGGGATGTGCTGCACAGCTCTTTTCGTTTGCCTTCTTGATAGTAGCAGAGTATTCTATGCTCACCATCATGTCCTACGACCGCTACGTTGCCATCTGCAAACCCCTGCACTACGGGACCCTCCTGGGCAGCAGAGCTTGTGTCCACATGGCAGCAGCTGCCTGGGCCACTGGGTTTCTCAATGCTCTGCTGCACACGGCCAATACATTTTCACTGCCACTGTGCAAGGGCAATGCCCTGCACCAGTTCTTCTGTGAAATCCCCCAGATCCTCAAGCTCTCCTGCTCAGATGCCTACCTCAGGGAATCTGGGCTTATTGTTGTTGGTGTCTGTGTGTTCTTTTTGTGTTTCATGTTCATTGTGGTGTCCTATGTGCAGATCTTGAGGGCTGTGCTGAGGATCCCCTCTGAGCAGGGACGGCACAAAGCCTTTGCCACGTGCCTCCCTCACCTGGCCGTGGTCTCTCTGTTCATCATCACTGCCATGTTTGCCTACCTGAAGCCCCCCTCCATCTCCTCCCCATCCCTGGACCTGGTGGTGTCTGTTCTGTACTCAGTGGTGCCTCCAGCAGTGAACCCCCTCATCTACAGCATGAGGAACCAGGAGCTAAAGGATGCCCTGAGGAAACTCATGGCTGGATAATTTTCAAAGGCTTTAAACTTCCCATCTTCTGCATATCACTCATGACATAACTCATGACAGGTCCAACCTGTCTTTTTTATATTTCGTCGTTGTAGATGATTTTTTGGAGTTAGGGGAAGGCTTGTTTGGTTTTGCTTTTTTAACTATGATAATACTGCCCACAAAGAAATGTTATTATTCATCCCACTTCTAATTTTCTGTCCACCTTTATAGTTCAAGTGAAAGACCTTGTAAATGAGAAGTTGTGCTCTCTGTGTATTTAAACAAAATAAATGACCCTGCAGTGAACAGTTTGTCTGAGATCTTTCCTCTGCAACCTTTGTGAAGGTCAACATAAGGTGTCTGTCGGCAAAGATGGAGGAAACGGTCCCAGCAGAGCAGCTCTGCCAGGGAGCACCAGCCTTGTTCTTCCCAGAGTCCTTCTCTTTCCACTTCCCCACTCTCCTTCTCAGCCCTTGTGCTGCTGCAAGGCCTGAGGGCTCCCAGGGCTTGGTCACAGTCGACCTGTGTGTCGGTCCTGTGACCAGGACAGGCAATGGGCACTTGTGTGACAGAGCTGGCCTCGGAACAGCATCTCCAGCAGCAAGGGGATCTCCTTAGCACAGTGCCTGAAGGTTTAGATCTTCTTCCAGAGTTGTTTTAAAGAACATTCCTAAGGAACAGACTCTCAAGGGGCTCATTGTTTGGCTTGTTTCTCTGTGGGCTCAGTGTGATGGGATCAGGGTCCCAGTGTGGCTTTCGAGGGACTTCAGGCTGGTTGTTCAGCAGTTGCTTGCTGGTGGCCAGCACCCACGCACATGGTGAATAAGGCAGGGTCCCTCTGAGCACCCTCCGTGGCCACCCAAGAGTTTGTGTAGGACACGGTCAGTGGCAGTGACCACCATCAGCTGGGGCTGCCTCCCAGTCTGGCCAGTACGGCCCCGCAGAGTCACCACAGCCCGGGCACCACAGCCCACTTGATCTACAGAGCAAACCCCCAGCTCGGGGGCTGTGGGGAGCGTGGGGACAGGGTGCAGGAATGGCAGCCAGGCCAGTGCAGGTGTGCTCTCCCTAGGGAAAGGCTTTGTGGGGAGATGGGATGTCCCAGGAGAAGAGCAGGACACAGTGTGTGTGCAAGAGAGACATGGAAACAGTCTGTCGTGCTGCCGGGTGCCAGCTTGGGGCTGTTGCCTCTTGCAGCCACCACACCATTTTGATCATTGTCCTCTCACCAGGGCTCAGAGAGCTTGCTCTACCCCCATGGAAGGACACCAGATGACTAGATCAGAAGTCCAGGTGTGCACTGAGGGGAGATGTGAGCATGGTGGTGGTTTGGTTTGGTTTTTCAGTTTTGAGGGGTGTTCTCAGGTTTTCGGGCTGAGCTCCATGGTCTCACTATAAGCACCCAGGGCAAATCTCGAGAGGCCCCCGTGTACCTGAGGTGTTTGCCTGGGACTGGCAGGTATCAGACAAGACTGATAGAGCCATGTCACTTTTGTCATTTGCAACTAGTATTCAAGACTTGTGCACTTAATTAGATAAGTTTCGGGACTGTAGGTAAAGAGGCAGGTATGTAAAGAGCACTGAGAAGAAGTGATAGAAGAGTTTTCTAGTTATATCATAGAATCATAGAATCATTTCAGTTGGAAGAGACCCTCAGGATCATTGAGTCCAACCATAACCTAACTCTAGCACTAAATCATGTCCCTAAGAAGCTCGTCTAAATGCCTTTTAAACCCTTCTAGGGATAGCGACTCCACACTGCCCTAGGTAGCTTGTTCCAATGCCCAACAACCCTTTCCAGGAAGAATTTTTTCCTAATATCCAATCTGAACCTTCCCTGGCACAACTTGGCGTCATTTTCTCTTGTCCTATCACTTGTTACTTGGGAGAAGAGACCAACACCCTCCATGCTCCAACCTCCTTTCGGGCAGTTGCAGACAGCGAGGTCTCCCCTCAGCCTCCTGTTCTCCAGGCTGAACAGCCCCAGCTCCTTCAGCCACTCCCACCACACTTGTGCTCCAGCCCCTCACCAGATTCGTTGCCTCCTCTGCACTCTGTCTGGTATTTCAATATCCTTCTTATGACGAGAGGCCCAAAACAGAACACAGGATTCAAGGTGCTGCCTCACCGGTTCCAAGTACAGTGGCACAATCACTTCTCTAGTCCTGCTGGCCACACTATTCCTGATACAAGCCATGATGCTGTTGGTGGCCTTTTTAGCCACCTGGGCACATGCTGGCTCATGTTCAGTTGCTGTCAGTCAACACCCCCATGTCACTCTGCCACGCAGCTTTCCAGCCACTCTTCCCCGAGCCTGTAGCGCTGCCTGGGGTTGTTGTGACCCAAGTACAGGACCTGGCACTTGGTCTGGTTAAACCTCAGACAACTGGCCTCAGCCCAATGATCCAGCCAGTCCAGATCCCTCTGTGTGGCCTTCCTTGGTGTCATCTGCAAACTTACTAAGGGTGCACTCAATCCCCTCATCCAGATAATTGATAAAGACATTAAACAGAACTGGCCCCAATACTGAGCCCCGGGGACACCACTTGTGACTAGACAACTGGGTTTGGCTCCATTCACCACAACTCTTTGGGCCCGGCCCTCCAGCCAGTTCTTTATTCATCACAGATACACCATCCAGGCCATGAGCTGCAGCTTCTCCAGGAGATGCTGTGGGATACGGTGTCAAAGGCTTTGCTGAAGTCTAAGTGCACAACATCCACAGTCTTTCCCTCCTCTACTAGTTGGGTCACCTTGTTGTAGTAGGAAATCAGGTTGGTCAAACAGGACCTGCCTTTCACAAGCCCATTTTGACTGGGCCTGATTACATGGTTCTCTTGTAAGTGCTGTGTGATGTTAGCCAAGATCATCTGCTCCACGACCTTCCCCAGCACGGAGGTCAGACTGACAGATCTGTAGGTCCCCAGATCCTCCTTCCGGCCCTTCCTGTAGATGGGCGTCATGTGTGGCAACTGCAGAAAAGTTGTAACAACCAGGTGCAAACTTCAGTGGAGAATCTGATGTAAAGAAAAGTGATGTAACTCTCAGGGGGAGTTTGCTTGGCTTGCTTTCTGAAGCAGAAAGGAGAAGCCATGACCTCCAGGCAATGGGACGGGGGATCCTGTCCCTCACACACGGCTCAGGGCTCTTCCTGGGACCGTGGGATGTGGGTGTGCAAGGCCAAGGGAAGGACAACACTGGTACAGCACCTTCCAGCTTCCCCATGGGGCTGCAAGGAGGCAACGAGGCCCCAGTGCCGTGAGGACAACATGTCTTCTCCCAGGCCTCAGTGGTAGAGACAACTGCCATGGCCAAGGGGACAGAGACCTGGGTTCTCTTGGTCCCTTCCAGCCTCACCAGCGCCCTTTGCCATCTCCATCACAGGCTGTTCTGCACGGTCCTACACCTGCCCCTCTTTCCCTGCAGGCTGCAGACACCCATCTGCTTCCCCACCTGCTCTCACCCCAGCATTTCTGTCCCTTCACTGATGTGTCTGCACCCTCCCTGCCTGTTCTTTGGAGCACAAACCATGGGCTGATCCAGCTCCCTCTGGGTGGCCTCTTGCACCACAGCCCTGCCCTTCCAGTGACATTTCTTCCTCCTGGTATCCTGTCCTCACCTTTCAAGTTGCATTTTATGATTATTTTTTTCTCTCTCCTGCTTTTTTGCTCTATCAAGGAAAGCTCGACCATCTCAGAAACTGCCCTTCATGCAGGGAACCCAACCTGTTAGGCTTCTTGTGGTCTTTTACTTGGCCAGAGAGAAGTCACCTCACCATGATCTTTTAAATCCCATGAGTGCTGCTGACCTTTCAGCTTCTCTGATAGACACGACCATGTTCCTGCTGCTGACCCGTCATGTTCTCAGGCAGAATGGACATGACAACATGTCTCCAAGGCCTCTTCCTGGGTAGGGCCTGTGGGTACGTAGGCAGAGATACCTTCCCCGCTCTGTTCCTACTACTGGGCTGTCACCTCCAGAGACAGAACTGACCTCACTCTCCCCTTCACAGCCAAAGTCTCTGAACTCAGTTATGAGTTTCCTAGACACAAGTGATCTCATAATCCCATACCCATCCATCACCCTCCTTATGGGCCACAACCTGACTAGATAAAAGTATGCTTGTGTTATCAAATTGATCAAATCTATTTCCTACTAAAGATCTGAGTGGAGAAGCATTCTTTACAGGACTGTGAAATGTTGACACCTTTTCTATGTCCTTTCCTGCCTCTTCTATTTTTTTTTTTCCTTCTTCCTGGTTGCTAATTGCGAATTTGCTACCCAAAGTGCAAAGCCAATCCCACACCCAGAGATGAGATATTGTTTATTACAGAGTTGTGCAAGTCTGGATGCTGGAATGAAACCAGCACATCGGACAGAGATGGAATAGCCATTACATACAAAATCTTATCCCTACATTCAGACCCTCACGCAGTCCTAAAGAGCCAAGTGATTACACAATGGCATATTGGTTACAGAGTCGTTTCACCACTACGCAGACTTATTGAGGAAGGGACCCGGGCTGAGCCTGGGTCTCCCATCCTAGCGATGTGTATTTTTCTATTATAATGAGTGTATAACAAGAAAAGTTCAGCTAAAGGACACTTTATGTAACAGTCTTGTGATAGATGTTAAAACAAGACTCAACTAATAGTGCGGGCTCCAGAGTGTCTGCACTGCAAGGACAGTGTTCTTTGCAGGTTCTGATTAGGTGTTTTAAAAGTCACTTTTACCTTTGTTAGAGGAGCAGACTGACCAAAACTGAGAGGATTTAGATAGTTTAGGTTAGCAATTGCAGGCAGGATTCATTCTTTCAACTGGTAAGGACTACTTATTCTGTCTTCAAACACCTCTCCAAGGTAAAGGTTCGTTGAATCATAGAATAACTCAGGTTTGAAGAGAGCCCTGAACATCATCTTGTCTGACTCTCCTGCTCAAGGCAGGGCCAACCAGGTGAGGTTGTTCTAGGCCCAGCTTTGCATCATCCACAAAGGAGCTGAAAATGTGCTCCGTGACATGATGCACGGGGAGAATAAAGACGTTCAACAGAGTTGGCCCAAGTACTCATCACTGAGGGATGCCGCTAGAAACTGGCTAAATACAGGACTTTGTACCACTGATGATATTTGGGTTTGGTCATCCAGCCACCTTCCCACCCATCATAACATCCACATCTTCATCCCAGATCTCACCAATCTTCTCTAAGGCCACCACAGGAGACCATGTCTGGAGCCTTGCAAAGCTCCATGTACACAACAGGCCTTTCTTTCCCCTGCCACTTTGGGTTCAGCAATCCCTTCCTTGTCCTACAACTGATGGTGCAGGAGAATGTGACCCGTCCTCCTCCCAGGGACAGACGTAGGCTGAGCAGCCTGTAATTCTCCCAGTTCTCCTTCCTGCCATTCTTGAAGATGGGTTTGACGTCTGCCTTTCTGAGGGACCTCTGAACCTCTCTGGTTACTCTGTCACTTTTGAGACCACAATCCAGAAGTTCCCACAGGGAAAGAGGGGCAGGTGTAGGACTGTGTAGAACAGCATGTGATGGAGATGGCAAAGGTGATGTAGCAAATAGGGACACTTGAGATGAGCCTGTCCAAGGGAGCTGAGATGAATCTCACCAGGCCACTGGGGTTTGTCCCTGGAGTCACACACAGAAATGTCAGGTTCTGTCAGGTGTCCACATCTGAGCTGGCCTCGTGGACTCATAAAACACATTTTGATATTCAGGGTTGGACACTTTTCCTTTTACACGCAGAAGCAGGAGTCACAGTGTCTCTCTGTGCTCCTGTTCCTGTTCCCAAAGGATGGGAGGCACCTCAGCCCCATGGTGTGTCTCCATGTTCTGCGTTCATCTTTGATGTCCCTCATCATTAGGAACGGACATTGGTACAAGGAAGCACATCACAGTGCTGCATTCTGGTGGTTTCCTATGGGATATTAGTCCCAACATGATGTGACCTCAATAAACTGTCTGTCTCACAGGCCTTCATGGAACCCCAAGGAATAGCTGATGGTGTTTGTGCTGACTCGGGTTCATGTCACCTCTCGTACATGATGTGCATGCTCACATCTCATCTGAACAATGCAAACATGAACAGCTGAAATACTCATTCAGTGTAATTCCATGGAGGGACAAAGAACTCTGAGCTGTGGTGAGAGGCTGGAAAAGGTGGTTGTGAGGGGCCAGTCCATGACGATGCCCTGGGACAGCTTCCATGGGGTGTCCAGTGCACAGGGGCACAGCCCAGCCCCTGCTCTGCTGGTCCTGCAGGTCTCTGGCAGGAGGCCTGGCTGTGAGAGGACACTGCTGTGTGCCCAGCCCTGCACACACACACTGTGCAGCTGTACCCTGCTGTTTGCATCTGCATGTCACTTCAGCATGTTCTGCAGAGAAGCTTGGAAGAAGAGCTAAACCTTCAGGCCCTGCCCATAGGAGATGACCTTTCTTTCTGGAAAGGCCGTTCTGAGGTCAGCTCTGTCACAGCAGTGCCCATTGCCTGTCCCTGCCTGCGCTCACAGAACTGACACACAGCAGGACGGTGACCAGGCTGCCAGAGCACTCAGGCCTTGCACCAACACAAGGGATGAGAAGGAGAGTGTGGGAGTGGAACGAGAACAGCTCTGGAAGGCCAAGCGCTGCTGCTCCCTGGCAGGGCTGCCAAGCGAGAGCTCTTTCCCCTTCCACCCATGCACACAGGAACTGTCCCTGCAGCTTGAAAAAGGTCTTGGAGTTCGGATGTCAGCAGAAAACACTTTGCTGGGGAGCCCTTTATTTTGCTTAAACACAGGGAGCATGATTCCTCATGGACACAGACACTCAGTGAGAAAAGAAAAGCAGGCAGTGAACTAAAAATGGAATTACAGTATTATCATAAGAGAAAAACACAACTAGAGACAAAAAATACTGCACACAGGATGAACCTGCAATGAGTTAGACTATAACTCGTATGTAGAAGAAGACAGAGACAGTTTATAGCTTCAGAAGAAATCCAGTCATCAGTTTCCACAGGGCATCCTTGAGCTCCTGGTTCCTCATGCTGTAGATGAGGGGGTTCACTGCTGGAGGCACCACTGAGTACAGAACAGACACCACCAGGTCCAGGGATGGGGAGGAGATGGAGGGGGGCTTCAGGTAGGCAAACATGGCAGTGCTGAGGAACAGGGAGACCACGGCCAGGTGAGGGAGGCACGTGGCAAAGGCTTTGTGCCGTCCCTGCTCAGAGGAGATCCTCAGAACAGCCCTCAAGATCTGCACGTAGGACACCACGATGAACACAAAACACCCAAATCCTAAACAGGCACTAACCACAAGAAGCCCAGCTTCCCTAAAGTAGGACTGTGAGCAGGAGAGCTTGAGGATCTGGGGGATTTCACAGAAGAACTGGTCCAGGGCATTGCCCTTGCACAGTGGCAGTGAAAATGTATTGGCCGTGTGCAGCAGAGCATGGAGAAACCCAGTGGCCCAGGCAGCTGCTGCCATGTGGACACAAGCTCTGCTGCCCAGGAGGGTCCCGTAGTGCAGGGGTTTGCAGATGGCAACGTAGCGGTCATAGGACATGACGGTGAGAAGAAAATACTCTGCACCAAACAAGAAACATACACAGAAGACCTGGGCAGCACATCCAGCAAAGGAAATGACCCTGGTATCCCACAGAGAGTTGACCATGGATTTGGGCACAGTGATGGAGGTGGAGCCCAGGTCCAGGAGGGCGAGGTTGAGCAGGAAGAAGTACATGGGGGTGTGGAGGTGCTGGTCACAGGCTATGGTGGTGATGATGAGGCCGTTGCCCAGGAGGGCAGCCAGGTAGATGCCCAGGAAGAGCCAGAAGTGCAAGAGCTGCAGCTCCCGTGTGTCTGTGAATGCCAGGAGGAGGAACTGGGTGATGGAGCTGCTGTTGGACATTTGCTGCCTGTGGGCATGAGGACCTGTGCAAGGAGGAAAAGACAGTGACAATTTAGGGGAGACTTCTCTGGGAAAAACCAAAGCCATTTCCCACAGACCCTCCCACAAAGAGACTCTTTTCTTTTTCCAGGAGAACATCCTGGCTGGAGCCCTGGTCGGTGCTTGATGAGTGTGCAATGAAGAGCAGGGTCTCTGCCCAGGGGCTCTTGAGGAGTCAGCCTGAGCCTGTGTGATGGGTGGGGCCGGGGCCAGTCCTGGGGTTCAGCTTTGTCAGATGGAACCGCTGCTGCTGCAGAAGGGACTGTCAGCATCTGTACCCCCAGACCTGAGAAAATGAGTTTGAGAGGTTTAGTGTTTCTACAGCTCCTTCTCCTCTCACAGCCTGGGGAGTGTTCTTGGGTGTCAGAAACCCTCAGCATTTCTGCTGCACTCAGGGAGAACAGAGCGAGTCCTGCGAGACCAGAGGATGCCTGTGGGTCAGTGCAGAGTGAGGGCAGCTGCTCTGTCCCTCTGTCTTCCTCCATCTGCCCTGGGCTGGCACCTTTCTGAGATGGTGATCACACTGCCATGTCACCCTGAAAAGCCACCAGGACTGCTGAGAGCAGAGGGACCCACCTCAGACTATGACACGTCTCACCCTTTCCTAAGGTTGAAGCTCTCTACTTCTAGCCCAGGATACACACAGCTCATTTCATAAACTCAACAGCATTTTATCTGTCATAGCATCTCTATGTTTCTCTATGTTCAGATAACACAAAGATGCTGTAGGACAGGATTGGAAGAAAACCTCGAGCATACAGCGAAGTGTCCTAATGATGGCATTTGATTCAGGGAGACTCAGCTCATTCCCCAGCCCCACACACTGCATTGCCCACAGCCCCACAGCTCAGAGCAAAGCTGGGACACGTGTTCCCATGGACACAGCTGCAGGAAAGGACCCACAAGATCAGGCTGTGACTCTGCAGCTGAAACTCCCATCCCCAGAGAGCCTGACAGCAAGAACCAGATCACACCAACAGTGACCCAGAGCAGTGGAGCAAGAAGGAAACTGCAGTGAGGGTGGGTGTGAGAGAGGCCAGGGCAGAGGCAGCCGGGCACTCAGACAGCGTCACCCTTCCCCAGCTGTGCAGCCACCTCCCACACACCAGCATTGCCGGGCAGCTGCTCTCAGCCCCTGTGCTCTGCAGAGGGAACTGGAGCTCTGGCTGCACAGGAGCTGCTTCATGCCTTGGAGCCCCCGGCCCTGAGGGCAGAGGCTTTGCTGGGTGGGAGAGGAGGCGAGGGGGCTGCTCACAGGAGGGATCTGCACTGCAGGAGTCATACGGAGTTTTCTGTATTCTCTCTCTGATAACAATTCTGAGTTTAGTTTCCTCTCATTTCTGATCATTTCCCTGCTGCCTGGACATTCTCCCCGTGGGAACAGTTTCCCTGCCCATGTCTCTTCCCTGTCAGCACTCACAGACCCCATCCCACCCTCTGTGCCCTCACCCTGGCCCTACAGATCCTGCCTGTTCACAGGGCACTGCCTGGGGGCATCTTCCTGTTCACAGACTGGGGAAAAGGACAGGTCAGAGTAAGACTGACGAGTATAGCCAATGTGCTGCAGAGCAGCAGCTGAAGGGATGTTATGAGGCTTCTGGCAGATGTACTGATGACTCTGAGTTGCAGTTCAGGAGTCTCAGTGACTTGTTTAAGCATGAGAGCTCATCTTCATTTTATCCTTTCCTGCACCCCGCAACCCGCGGGATAGGAAACTGAAAAGAAAGGCTCAGGAAAGCTCCCTATCTGTCTGGTAATCCTTGCATTGGTCTTCTGCTTGAGGCATCCACTTGGAAAAATCCTGAGGGTGATCTGGAGCTGTGAGCAGCCCTGACCCACACAGCACCCCCTTAACAGCAGAAGCACCTTTCCTGCCTTGACACGGGTCGCTCCTTCCCCCCACAGCTTCTCCCCACAGCACCGTGGGGATCTCCCCGGGCAGGCTGAGCGCTGACCCTGGCAGGCGGCAGAGTCCCTGCCCCGGCACAGCCCTGGGGTGCAGGGACCCTGCTCTGCAGGACAGCCCTGGGCACCCCTGGGTGCTCACCCAGCTTCACAGCTGTTCAACATTGCCTGACAAGAGCCCCCTCCTTACTGATCCCTCAAGCTGTGCCTGTGCTAAATTGAGGAGACGCCTCCAGGAGCTACAGCTGCATTGCCCTGCACCCAGAGACTTACCATGGCAAGGGCTGCAAAGATTTCTCCTCCAGTGAGCTCTCAGTCATCCTCCCCATCCTGACCACCTTTCATCTCTCTCTGCCTTGCTCGTCTCCCTGAGATCCCCAGGCAGAGCCCTCAGCCCTGCTGCGCTTTGCAGAGGAGCTGCTCCTGGGCAGAGCTGTCTCTCTGCAGCGCTGCCGCTTGCCATGAGCTCCCTGTGTCCCAGGAGCCCAGCCCAGCTCAGCAGCACAGGAGCAGCCCAAGGGGCTTTAATGACCCCTCTGGTGGGTTTGGTGCTGAGGCTATGAACTTCAGACCCTGGAGGAAGTTGAAGAAACCTCTCAAGAAGTCCAAGTCAGATTCAAACTCCGAAGTTTCTTGTAATGTTAATGGGTCCCACTGAGGAACACTACTGAGGAACTGACCCCAGGGTCTGGTTAGAGAAGAAAACTGGAGGCAGAGATGACAGGTCAGGACAAGCAAGGTGAAGGTCTCTCTGATGCTGAGTAAACCTGGATGTGTTTCATTAATCAAAGGGCCAAGCCCTGACCCCCAGCCCTGGGAAGGCAGATCCTGTCCCTCCCACGTTGCCCAGGGCCCTTCCTGGGACAGTGTGATGTGGGGCTGTGGCAGGCCAAGGGCAGGACTATGGTCCCACACCTCCCAGGTTCCTGGCTGGGGACAAGGAGGCCATGAGGCCCCTGTGCTGTAAGGACAAGGTGTCTCCTCACAGGCATCAGAGCTGGAGACAACAGCCACAGCCAAGGGGAGAAGGAGCTCATGTCTGTTGGGGGCTTTAAACCTCTTTACATCCCTTGATCCCCTCCACGACAGCCTGTCCTATGCTGTGGCATCCCCTGCACCTCTTGCCCTGCAGGCTGGACACATCCCCCCTGCTGCCCCACCTTGCTCTTGTCTGAGCATCTTCCTTCCTTTGCTGATCTCTCTCCATCCTCCCCAGCTGTTCCTTGAAGCACAAAGCCTTGGGCTGATGCAGACTCCCTCTGGGTGACCTGCTCCACCGCAGCACTGCCCTTCCACTCACATTCCTTGCTGCTCATGTCCAGCCTGGACCTCCCCAGCTGCACTTTGTGCCATTATTTCTTTCTCGTGCTGTTTCCCACTATGAAGAAAACCTCCACCATCTCGGAAACCACCCTTCCAGCACTCTCAGGCTACTCCTACACTGCTGCAGCCTCCCCAGCGCTGCTGGGCCAGAGCAGCCCAGGTCCCTCAGCATCCCACACCATGTGCACAAGGTCCTGACCCCTGCCTTGGCACAGCCCTGCACTCTCCAGTTCCTCCCTGCTTCTCCAAACTGGGAGCCGCACACTGGCACATACCCGTGTGTGTGGGGTCACACCAGTGCTGAACCGAATGGGATGAGAACTCCAGGTGTCTGGGTCCCCACGCTCCTCCTCATGCAGCCCCGTGTGCAGCTGCCTTGTTCATGGTGAGCGTGCAGCACGGGCTTGTGTGGCGGCCCTTGTAGTGCCCAGGCCCTTCTCCTCAGGGTCACTGCTCAGCGTGTCAGGTCCTGCTCTGTCCTGATGGATGGGGTTATTCTCCTGCCCCGATACAGGACTGGCTACTTCTCCTTTTAAAACTTCAGAGATTCCTGATGGTGGAACCCCAAAGTTTCTCAAGGTCTGGACTCTCCCTGCACTGCTGCTGCCGCGGTCCCTGCAATTCCAGCCAGGGCAGGGACCACTCACCCGGGGAGCCCTCAGTGCCCCCTAAAGAAAAGGGGCCTCAGCCTCCAGGACTCTCCTGAGCCCAGGAAGAGGCCACTAAAATGGCAGCAGTAGCAGGGTTCCATCCAGAGTTTATTCAAGAAAAAGGAAATAATTTCCAATTTCCCTGGCACAGTCTTTCAGTGCTGCTTTCTCCTCCTTATCCTGGTGCCTCTCCCTGACTGCCGTGCCCCACTTTCGGTGGCACCAGATTGTTGGGGGGCATGGCCATGTGCCCCCACAGGCTTTGTCATTGGTGCTCACACTCACAAGGGAAAACCCATCTTGTCATTCTCCACATAAAGGAGCTCCATACATCCCAGCAACTTCTTCACTCTGAGGGAATCCCACTGCTGACCCTTCCAGCCCGTCTCTCCTGAAAAGCCTGTACCCAGCCATTGCAGCACCCCAAGCTGTGTGACTTGTCCCACCACGCCTGGCGGTGACTCCATGGGTGTCAAACAGCACAGGCTGCAGCTTGTCCTGGCTGTGCCCTTGGCTGAGGGCATCAGTGCACAGTTGGGCTGTGGCACCTCAGCTGTAGCACCCAGCCAAGCTCTGAGAGGCTTAGGGAAATCTGGTTGGTCTCAAGAATCCAGGTCCCCATGTGTGCAAAGGTTTGACTTCAGAGCAGAGCAATGTCACAGTGGTTGGCAGATGGAAAGTTAGGGCTGAAATTGGGCAACAGGAGAGTGAGCAAGCCCTGCTGTCCCCAAGGCCAGAGAGAACCAGGGCTGGGAATGACAGACCTGGAAGGAAACGTGTGTTTTGTCAGTGGCGTCTCTGCTGCCCCTGAGGTACTTGGGCAGACGTGTCACTGATCTCTAGGAATGACAAGGTGCTGCTGACAGGCCCAATGTGACAATGGTTTGTCTGTTCCTTGATTATGTTATCAAGGGGGTGAGAACTGGTTTGTGAAAAGAAAAAAAGGAGATTTGGAAGTGTTGCTATACGCATGGACACCACGGTGTGAAGCGCTTCCTATTCATGGGCTGCCCTACATCTACTGGATAGAGAAGGGACAGATCTTGCGATGCTTCAGAGGTGGGAATGAGTTTCTTGCACAAAGGCACCGAATCTGTCTGCAGTGCTGTCTGGGGTGTCTGTCCCACACTCGCTGTGGATGGGGATGGCTGCCCTGGACAGGACCATCGCTGTCCCTGCCCAGTGCATGTAGGGGTGTGCGAGAGCCTTGGCACCTCACGTAACACTGCAGGCCTGTAACTGGCATTAAAGGGAATAACTGCCCTGAATTTGATTTGTCAATAGAATTATAGAATAATTTCAGCTGGAAGAGACCCTCAGGATCATCAAGTCCAACCATAACCTAACCTAACTCTGGCACTAAACCATGTCCCTAAGAAACCCAATTAAATGTCTTCTAAACACCTCCAGGAATGGTGACTCCACCACTTCCTGGGCAGCCTGTTCCACTGCTTCACAACTTTTTCCATGAAGAAATGTCTCCTAATATCCAATCTGAACCTTCCCTGGCACAAAGTGAGAACCTTTCCTCTCGTCCTATCACTTGCTACTTGGGAGAAGAAACCAACACCCACCACGCTACAACCTCCTGTCAGGTAGTTGTTGAGACCGATAAGGTCTCCCCTCAGTCTCTTTTTTTCCAAGCTAAACAGCCTCATGTCCCTCAGGTGCTCCTCATAAGACTTGTGCTCCAGGCCTGTCATGGTCCATTCGGTGATGGACTCGTGATGCTTCATTTACCTGGATCTTGAAGTGCAAAATTAAGGCAATGAAAATGCCAAGGGGTTCTAATTCAATCATCAATGTTTCTTTATTTATTTTGCCCGTAAAGCGGCACGTGATAGAGAGAGTGGGGAAAAAGGAAAGGAAAGAAAGGGGGAAAAAAAAGGGTTGGCTACCACTATGAGATCCAAAGGCGTCCCTATGGTCTCGGGTGTCGTGAGAAGAGTCCTGCCAGTTCTCCGTTGTGATCCGTGATCCTTTGGTGGGGAGAGCTCAGCGATGTCCCGTCGGGAATCGTCTTTCATGCTTCTTCACCCCGCTTCGCTCCCATGGATTGAGGCCAATCTCTGCCTTTGTTTCGCAATCCAGGCTGAACTGCGCAGGCCCGAAGAGTCCCCGCTTCGCTTGCCAGAACCCATCTGTGCCTGCATCGCCTCGGTTCAGGGGTCTCTTACTGGTCCATTGGGTGACCTCAAGACCTTCGTCAAGCCTCTGCGCATGCTCTTCTTCACTGGCCTTAGTAGCAGGGAGGAGGTGGGGGCAAGTTTGGCTGAGGCAGCAGGTGAAAATCCATCTTCTGCACAGCAGCTGTAGTCCCCAGGTCGGAGAGACCTGTAGAACGCAATTCCTTTTAGGAGGTGGGGGCAAGTCTGGCTGCGGCAGCAGGTGGAATCCGTACAGCAGCCATTGTTACCTGTAGCCCCCGGGTCAGAGAGACCTGTATAACACAACTTTTTTTGTCAGGCCTCTCTCCAAGTCGTTGTCCAATTCTTTCTATCAGGGCATCTGTTCTCCAAGTCTCTGATGGCGATGTTCAGGCAAGTACTGTTCTTCGGACCAACTCTTACACCTTCCAATCCCTGATTTCTGTGATTCTGTGAGATGGAGGGGCCAGGAGAGGGAGATGTGAGGAGATGGATGGATGAGGAGATAGACACAACAAGACAGGGAGGGTCGGGTGGGTGGTGGGTGAGGAGCTTGGGATGGACAGATGGACAGAGACACGAGGTGATGGAGACACCAGGAGATGGAGACGGAGGGACCAGGAGGTGGGTGAGAAGATGGGGATGGACATACGGACAGATGAGGGTGGAGACACCAGGAGATGGAGAATGAGGGTCAGGTGGGTGGTGGGATGAGGAGATGGAGGGATGGCCATGTGGAGGGACGGATGGATGGACAGATGGATGATGGACAAGTAGACGCCGGCCAACTAGATGGCCCCTGCTGGGCCCTCCGCCCACTCACACGTCTTGTTGGGTGACACCAACTTCCTGGTGGCCCCAAAATGGATCCAGATGAACTTCCCTGGGAGAGCAGCAGTGGCCACTGCCCCTGGCAGGCCCCGCCCACAGACCCCACCCACAGGCCCCACCCCCTCCACTCACCAATCAGGAGGAGTTCGTGGGAGATGTTAGGGTCTTGTGTTTTCCATCCTCCAGATGAGGTTGGATGAAGTTGGGGAGATGTTTGGGGGTCTCAGTTGGGGTTCAACATCCTCCAGGTGGGACAAAGTTGGGGAGATCTTAGAGTCTTGGAGTTCAATGTTGTCAGCGTGAGGTGGGACAACACTGGGGGAGATGGTTCAGGTCTTGGGTTCTCCATCCTTCCAGGGGAAGAGGGATGAATTTGGGGAGATGTTTGCGGGTCTTGGTTGGGGTTCAACATCCTCCGGGTGGGACAACACTGAGGGAGATGTTGGGGGTCTTGGAGTTCTCCTCCGGCTAGATGAGGAGAGATGAAGTTGGGGGAGATGGTTGGGTCTTGGGTACTCCATCCCTCAGGTGGTACAACACTGCGAGAGATGTTTTGGAGTCCTGAGTTCTCCACATTCCAGATGAGGTAGGACAAAGTTGGCAAAGATGTTTGGAGTCTTGGTTGGGGTTCAACATCCTCCAGGTGAAGAAGTCATGAAGTTGGGGAGGTGTTTGGTGTCTTGGGGTTCAATATCCTCCAGATGGGACAAAATTGGGTGAGATGTTGGGGTTCAACATCCTCTGGATGACGTGGGACAACACTGCGGGAGATGTTTGGTGTCTTGGGGTTCTCCACCCTCTAGATGAGGTGGGACAAAGTTGGAGAGATGTTTGGGGTCTTGGTTGGCGTTCAACATCCTCCATATGAAGTGGGGTGAAGTTGGGGAGGGGTTTGGGGTCTTGAGTTCTCTATTCCCCAGATGGGACAACGTTGGAGGAGATGTTTGATCTCAGCTGGAGTTCAACCTCCTCCGGGTGAGGTGGGGTGAAGTTGGGCTAGATGTTTGGTCTGGTGTTCCAACATCCTCTAGATGAGGTGCGGTGAAGTTAGGGAGACAGTTGGGGTTGAACATCCCCAGGTGAGGAGGGGGTAAGTTTGGGGAGAAGTTTTGAGGTCTTAGAGTTCAATACTCTCCACGTAAGGTGGGATGAAGTTAGGGGAGATGTTGAGGTTCTGGTTGGCCCAAGGGGTCCAGACATGGGACATCGGGGCCTGGGTGGCACAATGGAGCTGGAGATGGGACATCATAAGACTTGGTGTCCCCAAAGTGTCCACGAATAGGACATCCTGAGTCTTGATGGCTTCACAGGGTCCAGGGATGTGACATCTTGGCCTGGGTGGCCCAAAGTGTCCAGGGATGGGACATTCTAGGTCTTGTTGGCCTAAGGGGTCCAGGGATGGGACATCCTGCTCTGCGTAGCCCAGAGGATACAGGGATGGGATATTTTGGCTCTTGATGGCCCAAGAGAGCTGGAGATGGGACAATTTGAGTCCAGGGATGAGATATCCTGGGTCTGGGTGGCCCAGGTGGTCCAGGGATGGGACATCCTGATCTTGGTAGTCAAAGGGGTCCAGAGATGGGACATCCTGGGTCTTGTGGCCTCACAGTGTCCAGGGATGGGACATCCTGGCCTGGGTGGTCCATGGGTTGGGGCATTTAACATCTTGGTGGCTCAAGATGGCTGCAAATGGGACATCTTGAGTCCAGAGAAGGGATGTCCTTGGTCTTATTGTCCCCAAAGTGTCCAAGGATGGGACACCTTGGGTATTGGTGGTCTAAGGGGTCCCGGTTTATAACATTTTCAGTATTGATGGCCCAAAGTGTCCAGATATGGGACATTTTATGTCCCGGTGGCCTAAGGGTTTCAGGGATGGCACATCTTGCGCTGAGTGGCCCACGGTATCCAGGGATGGGAAATTTTGGCTCTTGATGCCCCAAGGGCGCTGGAGATGGGACATTTTGGGTCCAGAGATGGCACAACCTTGGTGTTGGTGGAGCAAGGGGGCTGGAGATTGGACATTCTGCATCTTGGTGGCCCAAAGTGTCCGGCAATGGGAAATCTTCGGTGCAAGGATAGGACATCTTGGCCTGGGAGCTCTGGGGCTCCAAGGGTTTGGACATCCTGGGTCTTGGTGGCCCAGAGAGTCCAGGGATGGGACATTTTGGGTCCAGAGATGGGACATCTTGGATCTAGGGATGGGACATCTTGGTCTCGGTGGCCCAAAGTGTCCAGGGATGGGACATTCTTGTTCTTAGTGGCCCAAGGGGTCCAGTGATGGGACATCTTGGTCTTGGTGGACCAAGATGACTGGAGATGGTACATTCGGGTCTTGGTGGCCCAAAGTGTCCTGGGATGGGACTTCTTGTGTTCAGGAATGGGACATCTTGGCCTGGGTGGTCCAATGGGCCCAAGGGTTGGGACATTGTAGGTCTTGGTGGCCCAAGATGCCTGTCAATGGGACATTTTGGGTCATGGTGGCTTAAAAGTTCCAAATATGGGACATCCTGCATCTTGGTGGCCCAAAGTGTCCAGGATGGGATATTTTGGGTCCAGAGATGGGACATCTTGGATCCAGGGATGGGACATCTTTTTCCCAGTGGCCCAAAGTTTCCAGGGATGGGACATCGGAGGTCTGAGATGGGGCATCCTGGCTTACAGTGGCCTTGGTCTTGGTGGCCTAAGTGGTCCAGGGATGGCACATCTTGGCCTGGGTAGTCCAAGGGGTCCAAGGGATGGTACATTTAACATCTTGGTGGCCCAGGATGGCTGGAAATGGGACATCTTTGGTCCAGAGGTGGGACATTCTGGGTCTTGGTGTCCCCAAAGTGTCCAGGGATGGGACATTCTAGGTCTTGGTGGCCGAAGGGGTCCAGGGATGGACATCCTGCTCTGAGTAGCCCAGGGAATACAGGGATGGGAAATTTTGGCTCTTGATGGCCCATGGGGGCTGGAGATGGGACAATTTGGGTCCAGGGATGAGATATCCTGGGTCTGGGTGGCCCAGGTTGTCCAGGGATGGGACATTCTGATCTTGGTGACCTCCTAGTTTTCAGGGATGGGACATCTTGGTCTTGGTCACCTAAGGGATCCAGGGATGGGAAATTTTGCCTCCTAATGGCCTCGCAGAGTCCAGGGATGGGACATCTTGTTGGCCTAAGGGTTCCAGGGATGGGACATCAGGGGTCTGGTTGGCCCAAGGTGGCCGGAGATGGGACATCTTGGGTCCAGAGATGGGACATCTTGGTCTTCGTGTTCCAGAGTGTCCAGAGATAAGACATCTTGGTCTTGGTGGCCCAAAGTGTCCAGGGATGGGACATTTTAGGTCTTTGTGGCCTAAGGATCCAGAGATAGGACATCCTTTGTCTTGGTGGCCCAAAGTTTCCAGGGATGGGACATCTTGGCCTGGGTAGCCCAAGGGGGCTGGAGATGGGACATCTTGGGTCGCGGGATGGGACATCCTGCATCTTGGTGGCCCAAAGTCTCCAGGCATGAGACATCTTGGATCCAGGGATGGGACATTTTAAGGTCTTGGTGGCCCAAAGTCTCCAGCCATGAGACATCTTGGATCGAGGGATGGGACATTTTAGGTCTTGGTGGCCCAAAGTCTCCAGCCATGAGACATCTTGGATCGAGGGATGGGACATTTTAGGTCTTGGTGGTCCAAAGTGTCCAGGGATGGGACATCTTGATCTTAGTGGCCCAAGGTTCCTGGAGGTGGGACATCTTAGGACTTGGTGTCCCCGAAGTTTCCAAAGATGGGTCATCCTGGGTCTTGACGGTTTCATGGGGTCCAGAGGTGGGATATCTGGGCCTGGGTGGCCTAAAGTGTCTAGAGACGGGACATCTTGGATCCAGGGATGGGACATTTTAGGTCTTGGTCTCAAAGTCTCCAGGGATGGGATATCTGGGTTCTGGCATGGGACGTTCTGGCTCTCGGTGGCCCAAGGGGTCCAGGGATGTGACATTTTAGATCTTGGTGCCCTAATGGGTCCAGGGACAGGAAATTTTATCCTGCGTGGCCCAAGGTATCCAGAGATGGGAAATTTTGGCTCTTATTGGCCTCACAGTTTCAGGGATGGGACATAGCGGCAGAGAGAGCGGTTCCGGTAGCAGTGCTGGCTACGGCAGCATGTCCGGCTGCGGCCACATCTTCTCTTTCACCAGGACCAGGTCACGGTGGAGTGGCCACCTCTCTGTCCTGCCAGAGGATGCAGCTCTGCACCCCCAGCCCTGCTTTTAAAGGGGTGCCTGGGCAGGGCCCTTTGTGACATCACCAGTGATGTCACAATGCCCCACTGTGGCAGTTGCACATCCCCTTGAGATCCAGAGCCTTCAACGGGGCAGTCGATGGCTCCTTCACACTTTTTGTGCCCCACTGTGCCTGTCCCCAGGTACACACCAGGGTGGTACCAAGGTGCTGACAGTCACATCCTCCCCTGCCCCGGGCAGGGTGACTTCACCTGCACCAGCTGGGGGGCAGGAGGGGTGGGACCCTCAGTCAGCTGACAGAGTCCTCAGCAAAGGAGGTGCCCAGAGAAGCTGAGAAGCTCCTGGACTATGTTGTAATGCCCACAGCCTGTCACGTCCTGCCCTCAGGTATGAGTGCGGAATGGAGGGAATGCAGGTTCTCGTTTTCCTGTTTCTGGGAGAGTTTCATCCTTGATGGATGAAGGTATAACGGGTATAACTGAAGGTATAGCTGAAGATACAACGGTAGGACTTCTTTCGTGCTCTGTGAATGTTCTTTTGGATTACGCCAGCTTGATACCAGTTTACTCAGTTTATCAAGGGGTAAGCCCTCCATTGTATCTCTGGGAACTCCCTTTTTAATTCCCAAACCCCACCATTGTTGTCGGATCTTAGGTTGTTCTCGATTTCCTCTTTTAATATGCAGATGCTGCTTTCTCGGAGCAGTGGTAGAAGGAGCAGTACTTCTAGGATTTTTACAGGGCCATATTTCCTATTATAATATATCAATTATTGTGCTGCTACCCCCCACGTCCACACCTTTTTAGTATTTGGTTGGTTGGGGGAAGTTGGGGCAGGGGTGAAGGTTGAATCAATGGTAGTGTCAGCTCCATCCTTCTGGCTCCCACTTCTGGTATCGTGGCTTCTCATCAAACCTTCCAACCTTTATACTGGGCTCATCAATGCGATTGTCCTTTGAAGGTTTAAGTGTCTCTGGGAGTCCCCTTATCAAGGGAGTCATCATGTCCGGACTCACTGCCAGCATCATTGAGGATTCACATTTGGGAATCAATTTTCTTTCATGTACCATTTGCAAGCAGGCTGCTTTGTGTACACTTTCTAGCAATTGATCAGGTGTGCCAGTGATTGCCAGGGGCTCTCCCCTATCTAAAGGGTTTAGCCCTCCAGCCCAATAAGCAGCTCGCTGGGTTAGGGACCATGAGGCACGTCTGTCACCAGTTGTTAAGAAAACTCCATGCCCCCAGTAACCACTAGCTTCCTGTTCACTTCACTGAATTTGGTCTCCCCCAGTTAGGGATATGTGCCACACGTGCTCCATTTCAGATTCTTTAGGGAGGCGCCCATACTCTCTCTTTAGCTTGGCCAGCTCGGTGGCAGTGTAAGGTGTTTGCTTAGTCGTAATGTGAGGGTCAGTATCCTCCTCATTTGCATAAAAATATTCTGTTTTCACTAAGGGTCTCACGTGTGGGTATTCCTCATCACGTTTTCTCATCTCCTCCAATTCTTTCTGAGGGTAAATCTGATTTATTTGTCTGATACCTCTCTCCTCTAGCTCCCGCTCCCTCAGCACTCCTGTGTTTTATAAACATTCCTCCTTTAGAGTAGCTTTTAATGAGCAGTTTTCTTCCCTCTCTTTTTCAAATCATTGTGAAGAATTTTCTAATTGTTCTAAATTGGAGATCGTTTTTTGCGAAATCTGCACCAGATTTTCAAGGGATTCTATAATTTTGCTTTCATTACTACGTTGCCTGAGGCAATCTTCAATCGCTGCTACTAGGCTGGCCTAGGACAGCACAGACCATAGCTTTGTTCTTATCTGATCTAAACTTAGTCTGTAGAGAAATCACTCGGTCCACTACATGTTGGAGTGGATCCTTAGGACGAGCCTCGTTGGACGGAAAGAGTCGGCCAGAATAACGACAGCATCCCAATGTGGGTTAAATCGTTCTCCTTTATTCAACATAACAACAAAGACTATATAGAACTTTTTCCCTGAGCACGCGCTAAAGAAACGGTAATGATTGGGTACAATGCGCTGATCACGCATCCCATCCCCATTTGCTATTGGTGATCAGCCACTGTCCACGCGCCGTGACGTTCCATGTCTCTGCTGGTAGAGGACGGCAAGCGGCAGCCTAAACCTAAACCGCGGCCATGTGGAGCCCTGGATTGCTTACCACACATACATGTTATGTCTCCTAAAAAGTTATCCACAACTACACTCTGTAAATTAGCCCAACTATCACAAGCCCAGTCCTCTCTGGGTATGGAGGGTCGAGCCCCGTACTTTGCTAAAAGTGTGTAGAATGAGTCTCGATCTTTCCCTAACCAAAAATCTTGATTATCAACCTTTTCAGTCATTCTTATTATGAAGGGACCAAACCCACGTCGGGAAGGCACAAGTTAGTTATACAAACCCACAGCAACTGCTGTGTCATCCTTCTCTTTCCCGAGTGGTTGGAGGGGCCAAAAATCTGCTATGGGAAGCCTCAAATTAGTTACGCAAACACACAGGATTGCCCCTTCACTCTCCCTAGCGGACAATTCTCATCAAAATGAGAACAACACCCATTTTTGCACTTTGAGATCCCAGAGACAGAGCCCTCAACTCAAGCTTGGAGTGCTCAACACCAAGGCCTGTGTGGTGTGCAAAAAAACTGAATCGCCCCCCTTACTTTCTGGACACCTATCACCTTATCGGGTGTAAGGCCAGGTGTGGCTGGAGCGAAACTTTCTTCCCCTATTACAGACCACACAGCACCTGCACTCCTCTGTATTCTCAGAATCCTGTCCGTGACACCAATTTAATGTCACGGTCCATTCAATGATGGACTCGTAATGGTTCATTTACCTTGATCTCGAAGCGCAAAATTAAGGCGACCAAAATGCCAAGGGGTTACAATTCAGTCAAACAGTGTTAACTTTATTATTTTGCCCGTAAAGCGGCACACGATAGAGAAAGTGGAGAAAAGGGAAAGAGAAAAAAAAGGGGGAAAGAGGATTAGCTACCACCGCGACTCCACAGGCGTCCCTATGGTCTCAGGTCCCAAAAGCAGCATCCTGCCAGTCCTCCGTCATGATCCATGATCCTTTGGTGGGGACATCTCAATGATGTCCAGTTGGGAATCATCTTTTACGCTTCTTCACCCCTCCTCTCTCCCGTTGATTGAGGCCAATCACCGCCTTTGTTTCGCAATCCAGGCCTAACTGCGCAGGCCCGAAGAGTCCCCTCTTCACTTGCCAGAACCCGTCTGTGCCTGCATCGCCTCGGTTCAGGGGTCTCTTACTGGTCCGCTGGGTGACCTCTAGACCTTCGTCAAGCCTCTGCGCATGCTCTGCTTCGCT
The DNA here is from genome assembly GCF_036013445.1 of Caloenas nicobarica. Classification (NCBI taxonomy): domain Eukaryota; kingdom Metazoa; phylum Chordata; class Aves; order Columbiformes; family Columbidae; genus Caloenas; species Caloenas nicobarica. Next base: position 4,670,363 of record NC_088272.1, read on the forward strand.
GGCCTTAGTAGCAGGGAGGAGGTGGGGGCAAGTTTGGCTGAGGCAGCAGGTGAAATCATCTTCTGGACAGCAGCTATTGTTACCTGTAGCCCCAGGTCAGAGAGACCTGTACAACACAGTTCTTTTCCTCAGGCCTCTCTCCAAGTCCTTGTACAGTTCTTTCTATCAGGGCATCTGTTCTCCAAGTCCCTGATGGCGATGTTCAGGCAAATACTGTTCTTCAGACCGACTCTTATAGGAGGTCATGGAGAATACGCAGCCAGGCTCTTCACCATGGTGTGTGGTAGAAGAACAAAAGAGAATGAGTGGAAGGTGAGAGAGGTTCAGCCAGGACATAAGGAAAAGCTTTTTCCCCAGGAGCTCAGCCAAGTGCTGTCTCAGGTCACCCAGAGAGGCTGAGCAGCCTCTGTCTTTGCAGGTTTTCAATCTCTGATTGAATCAAGGCTTGAACACCTTGGTGTGACCCAGTTTGTGACAGGTTGGACTGCAGACTCCTGAGGTCCCTTCACCCTCAGTTCTCTTACAATCCCATTGTGATGTTGGGCTCTGTTTCTAACTGGTCAGAGCAGACGATTATGGGCCATGAGTCCACCTATGCTGTAGGTGACCATCTAAACCATCATTTCAACCAGTGAACCAGTCAACAGCTCAGTGTGACTTGCTCTGGGCAAAGTGTGAGGAGTCCTGGGCAGGGAAGGTTTAGAGGGCATGGGGTGCTATGCAAGACACAAAATGATCTTGGCTTAATGCCTGTAGGCCCATCAGATGTCAGTTAATGTCAATGAAAATTAAAATAAGAAGAACTGAAGACAAAGATCCAAAGCAAAGGAAGGTGTCAACATACTTGTCTTTATTTTTCTTTTTTTCTTTGGGAGGGTTTCTTTTCTTTGAAAAGCAAAGAGTTTTCCAGAACTGGGAATGGATTTAGGACACAAATGTCTTCAGTTCCAGGGGCACAGACACCTGGTGTCAGTGTAGATGCCCCGGGAAACCCTGCCCAGGCTCCCCCTGCATCGCAAGGTGCTCTGGTCTCCCCAGGTCCTCTGTGATAGAGGCCAATCCCAGGCCAGCACCTCAGGTGCACTGGGGCCCCTCAAATGGCCCTGGCTGTTTATGGTGAGACAACTGATGACTGATGTCTGCCTGGAAAGGTGCACTTTGTTGTTGTTGTTGTTTTATGGTTTGGTTTGGTTTTGGGGTTTTTTTTGCTGTTTTTTGTTTGGTTGGTTTGTTTGTTTGTTTTTGGGTTTGTTTGTTTGTTTCTTTTTTAATATATTAACACAAAAATCCAAAACAAACAAAAAAAAACACACCAGAAACACAAAAAAATGCTAAAAAGTGAATTACCAGGAAGTGTACTAAGAGTACGAAAACAAATGTTCGTGTTCCCCTGTACTTCTATTACCAACACTCCTTTATTTCATCTCCCTCGTCATTCAGGAGTTTCCACCTCTCCTGATTAAATGTCCATGTCAAAGGACAACTTTCCAGCAGACTGTCTGGACGTTTGCCCTTCCCAGTGCTCTCAGGTTTCCTCCTCCACTTGCTCTTGGGTCATTCAGTTGCCTCTCAACTCTCTGGTTTCTGATTTGAGCTTCAGGGAGTTACAAACTTGCCTCATTCTTCAGAAGTCTAATTAACATGGTAGTTAATGTGTTAATTGTGTTTATGTATATCCTTTCCTATCTCTCTGTCTAAAACAGTTCTTGTGTGGATGTCCCGTGTGGATGGTGGACCTCATTAGACCCAGCTTACACACACAGTTGAGGAAAGTGTTTAGTTTATGAAATTGTGTAGTGTTTACACAGGAGAGCAGGTGGGAGCTGGTGTGCAGGAGCTGCAGCATCCACCTGCAGAGCTCAGTGCAGAAGTCGGATGTGAGGAAAAGTGATGCAAGTCCCAGGTGGCCAATGAGGGAACGGGCAGACTGGGGGTGGGGGGTGAGCAGCAAGGGTGTCCATACAGTGTCCAGCCTCAAGGGACTGTTCTCCTGCCTGTCCAGATGGCTTCAGGAGACCCTCTGGATCAATGTCCATTGCAGAATGCTGCTGTCACTTCTTCTACACACTGAAAAATGACAGAAAATACCCTTGAAAGAAAAAACCCTCCTTTATGAAATCTTCTTTGAAATCTTCATCAGTAAGTGTCCCATTGAAACCTCTCCAGTTAGTTCTACAAGTCTTGAAGATTTGAAGAAAATTATAGAAAGAAACATTGCTCGTTAGGGCTTTCTGTGTTTTAATGAGCCCCACGGCGTATTTGGTGCTGAGTCCATGAACCTCAGATACCAAGGACAGACTGAAGAATCTCCTCAAGAAGCCCAAGTCAGAAGCAAAGCCCAAAGTACCTTGAAGCATTAATGGGCCCCACTGAGGGCTGTTACTGACAAAGCCTCCCCAGGGACTCGTTAGAGCCGATAATTGGAGGCAGTGATTGCATCAGGCAAAGGCAAAGTGCAGCAGCTCTGATGCTGAGAAAACCCTTGATTTGTTTGATGAAGGACAATGGCCAAGCCTTGACCCCCTGCCCCTAGGAAGGGAGATCCTGTCCCTCACGTGTGTCTCAGGGCTCTTCCTGGGGATGTGGGGATGATGCCCAGTGCAGGACAATGGTGTGACACTCCCTGGGGGGTGCAAGGAGGCAATGGGGCGCCATGGCCATGACAACCATGTGTCTCCCCTTAGGCCTCGCTGTCAGGGACATCAGCCATAGCCAAGGGGACAAAGACATTGTGACTTCCAGGGACATCCAGCCTTGCCAGCACCCTTGGCCATCTCCACCACGGTCCATCCTACACTGTCCCAGGCCTGTGGCTGTTTCCCCACAGGCTGCAGACACCCCATGCGCTTCCCCAGCTTGTTCTCACCCCGGTGTGTCCCCATCTGTGCTGCTGAACAGCTGATCCCAGCAAGAGAGAGCAAAAGGGCAACAGGCAGAAAGGCCCAAGGGCCAACTGCACAATGGCAGAATGGCAAAAGGCCGAACTAACATTGAACTCCTGACAGAATGAAACTTCTGAATGGAACTAACCAAACCAGCTGGAAAACCCAAAGTAACGGATGTAACAAGCCCTAAAAGCCAGCTCCAGCTTTATACTGAGCATGACGCTAATCATAGGGAATATTTCATTGATCAGCCTGCATGTCAATCCAGGTGCTGTTCTGTCTGTGTCCTCTCCTGCCAATTTGCATCTGCAGCTGGATGGCCAAAGAAGTCCTTGGTTTCCCTGACAACAGCCAAGATATCAGTGAGTTCTGACATTCCTTTCATACCAAATGGGAAACACTGTAAAGCTGCTAAAAGAAAAAATTAAATCTATCCCAGGGAAGAAACAGTGTTATTATTCTCATAGCAAATCTAAACAAAAGATTGTAGTAGCTATAAAGGAGAGAGATTCAAAATGCATGAAGAAAATTAACTCAATCTCAGTAAAAACAGCACATTTCCTCAGCCTCCACTTCACCAGGCTAAAGAAGTTTGGGTCTCCCAACATCTCCACACATGACCCAGACTGTCTCTGGCCACACGACAGCTCCTCCCCGTTCCTCCAGAGTGGGGAACCTCCCACTGGGACACCCCGCTCCAGATGTGACCACACCAGTGCGGAGTCAAGATGGACAATAACTGCCCTTGGCTGGGTGACCACGCTCCTCCCAGTGCAGCCCAATGTGCTCATGGGCATATTCCTGTTTAGCACCGCTGAGAACTGACTGAACAGCCAGGCTCAGAGGGTTGTGACCAGGGGCACAAAGCCCAGCAGGAGGTACCATGAGGAGCACTGAAGGACACTGTACTACCCAGCATCTCCTCCCCACAGGTGTCCCTTGGGTCCCTGGAACCACCTCAGTGACAAGGGGGAGAGCACTGCCTGTATGGGGTGGAGGAGATGGGGTCTGGAATGAGGGTCCTGGGGCAGTTTCTCCTGGTTGTTCATGCAGCAACAAGCTGGGCTGGATATTTGGAGAGAGGAACTCTTCCTAAGGGCCTCCAATGGGCATGGGGATGGCCTACAGTTTCCTGCATGCTGCCTTTTCTGGCGGAGATCACAGAGGCTGCCGGCCCTTTAGAGGGCCCAGGACAGGCCTTGTCCTTCCTCTGGTCACAGCTGGACCTCAGTTCTCCAGCTCGGCCCCAGCTCAGGAGCCTTGTCTAGGGGTGACTTTTGGGGTAAGGTTGACAAGAGGGGTGCATAAGTTTGTCTTAAGGACATGTGATGAGCACCAGGACTGAAGTACCAGAGCAAAATGATGTGGCTTCTGGGCGAATACTTTCTTCAGTGCAAGTCGTGACACAGGGTCCCAGACTTGCTTTCCATGCCACCCTTGACGAGGGATGATGCACTAAGAGATGGCAAGTGGGGGACACGGATCCTTCTCCAGCTACTTCCCAGGCCTGGTGAAGCACCAGGACAGCAAGGACTTCTGGCCCTGCACCCTGAACTCTGGGTATTATCTTGGGGCAGCTGAACACCAGCATTTTTCTCTCCAAGGCAATTTCCAGCCCCGGTCAGCTCCTGTCTGATCTCCCCCCATCCCTCCTCTGATCTGGTCTGGTGCTCCTGGCCCCTTCCCTGTGCTCCCCACAGGGCCCCAACCTGGCACTGACGCTCTACAGAGCAGGTTGGCTGCAGGACCATGGGGTGACTCCACACTGGTTGTGCTGCTCAGTGAGGGACACAGATGCAACTGCATGGGCTGCACTGTCACTGAGCTCTTTCCCGGGGGTCTAAAGCTCCAGAATGGGTTCAGAGCATTTCTTGGGACTCATTCGGTTTTCTGCTCATTTCGGTTCAGCAATCCCTTCCTTGTCCTTCAGGTGCCTGGAGACTGGTGCAGGAAGATGCGGCCTATCCCGTTCCCAGGGATGGAGGTAGGCTGACCAGCCTGTAATTATTCAAATTCTCCTTCTTGAAGATGAGTTTTACATCTTCCTTTCCCAAGGACCTCAGAACTTCTCTGATTCTGCTGTCACTTTTGAAAGCACAGTCCAGAATCATGGGCAAGGGTGATGTAGCAGACAGGAGCACTTGCAATGAGCCTGTCCCAGCAGCTGAGATGAATCTCTCTGGGCCACTGAGGTTTGTTCCTGGAGTCACACACAGAAATGCCAGGATTCCATCAGGCATCCGTGTCTGAGCTGGTCTCAGGACTGCTTATACACCCAGGGATGTTCAGAGACAGAGTCTGTTCCTTTTACTCACAGAGGAAGGAGTCACAGTGGGTTTATGGCCTCCTGTTGCCACTCAAAGGGATGGGAGACACCTCAGCCCTGTGGTGTGTCACCCTGCTCTGCACTCATCTGAGATGTCCCACATCGTGAGGAATGGACACGGGGATCACAGTCCAAGGAAGAAGATCCCAGTGGGTGGTTTCCCATGGGCTGTTACTCTCAATGTGAAGTGACCTCGAGACACTGTCTGTCCCACAGGCGTTCATGGAGCTCCCAGGAACAGCTGATGGTGTTTGTGCTCACTCGGTTTCATCTCACCTCATGTACATGATGTGTGTGCTCACATCTCATCTGTACAATGCAAACATGGACTTCTGACCTACTCATTCGGTGTCCATCCGTTTAGGGAAGAGCAACTTCTGTGAGCTGGGGGGAGAGGCCAGGGCTGGAAATGTTGGTTGTGAGGGGCCAGTCCATGACGATGCCCTGGGGCAGCTTCCACGGGGTGTCCTGTGCACAGGGGCACAGCCCAGCCCCTGCTCTGCTGGTCCTGCAGGTCTCTGGCAGGAGGCCTGGCTGTGAGAGGACACTGCTGTGTGCCCAGCCCTGCACACACACACTGTGCAGCTGTGCCCTGCTGTTTTGATCTTCAGGCCACATTCTCAGAAGGTTATTGAGAAAAAGTTTGAATGAAGACCTAAGCCTTTCACCTTTCTTTCTGGAAAGCTGCTCTGAGGCCAGCTCTGTCACAGCAGTGCCCATGGCCTGTCCCTGCCAGCGCTCACAGGACTCACACACAGCAGGACGGTGACCAGGCTGCCAGAGCACTCAGGCCTTGCACCAACACAAGGGATGAGAAGGAGAGTGTGGGAGTGGAACGAGAACAGCTCTGGAAGGCCAAGCGCTGGTGCTCCCTGGCAGTGCTGCCAGGCTGGACTCTTTTCCCCTCCTCCCATGCACACAGGAACTGTCCCTGCAGCTCCAAACAGGCCTTGCAGGAAGGATATAGTGAAAAACAAGTCACTACAGACACATTTATTTTGTTTAAATACACACAGATCATGGCCCCTCATTTACACAGCCAGGGGTTATAAAAGAAAAGCAGACAGTGAATTAGAAAGGGGATGAAAATGTTATCACAACTTAAAAAAAGGCTAATAACAACAGAAAATACAGATGAGAGACTGGACCTGTAACCAGTTACATTAAAACTGCAAAGTAGAAGCAGAAGAGCAGTTTATTGCTTCAGAAAACACTAAGATATGAGTTTCCACAGGGCATCCTTGAGCTCCTGGTTCCTCATGCTGTAGATGAGGGGGTTCACTGCTGGAGGCACCACCGAGTACAGAGCAGACACCACCAGGTCCAGGGATGGGGAGGAGATGGAGTGGGGCTTCAGGTGGGCAAACATGCCAGTGCTGACAAACAGGGAGACCACGGTCAGGTGAGGGAGGCACGTGGCAAAGGCTTTGTGCCGTCCCTGCTCAGAGGGGATCCTCAGCATGGCCCTCAAGATCTGCACATAGGACACGACGATGAACACAAAACACCCAAATCCTAAAGAGACACTAACCACAAGGAGCCCAGCTTCCCTGGAGTAGGACTGTGAGCAGGAGAGCTTGAGGATCTGGGGGATTTCACAGAAGAACTGGTCCAGGTCATTGCCCTTGCACAGTGGCAGTGAAAATGTATTGGCCGTGTGCAGCAGAGCAGTGAGAAACCCACTGGCCCAGGCAGCTGCTGCCATGTGGACACAAGCTCTGCTGCCCAGGAGGGTCCCGTAGTGCAGGGGTTTGCAGATGGCAACGTAGCGGTTGTAGGACATGATGGTGAGAAGAGAATACTCTGCTACTATCAAGAAACCTAAGAAGACAACCTGGGCAGCACATCCTGCAAAGGAAATGGCCCTGGTATCCCACAGAGAGTTGGCCATGGATTTGGGCACAGTGATGGAGATACAGCCCATGTCGAGGAGGGCGAGGTTGAGCAGGAAGAAGTACATGGGGGTGTGGAGGTGCTGGTCACAGGCTATGGTGGTGATGATGAGGCCGTTGCCCAGGAGGGCAGCCAGGTAGATGCCCAGGAAGAGCCAGAAGTGCAAGAGTTGCAGCTCCCGTGTGTCTGTGAATGCCAGGAGGAGGAACTGGGTGATGGAGCTGCTGTTGGACATTTGCTGTATCTAAGCATGGGCACTGTCATAGGAGGAAAAGATAGTGACAATTTAGGGGAGACTTCTCTGGGAAAAACCAAAGCCATTTCCCACAGACTCTTCCACAAAAAGACCCTTTTTTTTTTTCCAGGAGAACGTCCTGGCTGGAGCCCTCGTCGGTGCTTGATGAGTGTGCAATGAAGAGCAGGGTCTCTGCCCAGGGGCTCTTGAGGAGTCAGCCTGAGCCTGTGTGATGGGTGGGGCAGGGGCCAGTCCTGGGGTTCAGCTTTGTCAGATGGAACCGCTCCTGGTGCACAGGGGACTGTCAGCATCTGTACCCGCAGGGCTGAGAAACTGACTTTGAGAGGTTTGGCGTTTCTACAGCTCCTTCTCCCCTCCCACCCTGGGAAGTGTTCTTGGGTGTCAGAAACCCTCAGCATTTCTGCTGCACTCAGGGAGAACAGAGCGAGTCCTGCGAGACCAGAGGATGCCTGTGGGTCAGTGCAGAGTGAGGGCAGCTGCTCTGTCCCCCTGTCTTGCTCCAACTGCCCTGGGCTGGCACCTTTCTGAGATGGAGGCTGATCACACTGACATGTCACCCTGAAAAGCCACCAGGCACTGCTGAGAGCAGAGGGATCCACCTCGGACCATGACATGTCCCACCCTTTCCTAAGGTCTCAGCCTGTTTAGCTCGGGATACACACACCTCATTCAACCAACCAAACAGCATTTTGTCTGTCACAGCTTCTCCTTGGAGCCTTCAGATACCACACAGATGCTGTAGGACTGGTTTGCATCCTGGAGGATAGTTCAGAGCATCTATGGAAACTCCCAGGAGATATCCAAGAGTCCTAATGATGGCATTTGATTCAGGGAGACTCAGCTCATTCCCCAGCCCCACACACTGCATTGCCCACAGCCCCACAGGGCAGAGGAAAGCTGGGACACGTGTTCCCGTGGACACACCTGCAGGAAAGGACCCACAAGATCAGGCTGTGACTCTGCAGCTGAAACTCCCATCCCCAGAGAGCCCGACAGCAAGAACCAGATCACAACAGCAGTGACCCAGAGCAGTGGAGCAAGAAGGAAACTGCGGTGAGGGTGGGTGTAAGAGAGGCCAGGGCAGAGGCAGCCGGGCACTCAGACAGCGTCACCCTTCCCCAGCTGTGCAGCCACCTCCCACACACCAGCATTGCCGGGCAGCTGCTCTCAGCCCCTGTGCTCTGCAGAGGGAACTGGAGCTCTGGCTGCACAGGAGCTGCTTCATGCCTTGGAGCCCCCGGCCCTGAGGGCAGAGGCTTTGCTGGGTGGGAGAGGAGGCGAGGGGGCTGCTCACAGGAGGGATCTGCACTGCGGGGATCATACGGAGTTTTCTGTGTTCTCCCTCCCATAACAATTCTGAGTTTAGTTACCTCTCATTTCTGATCATTTCCCTATTGCCTGGAGATTCTCCTCCTGGGAGGTGTTTCCCTGTCCATGTCTTTTCCCTGTCAATGCTCACAGACCCCATCCCGCCCTCTGTGCCCTCACCCTGGCCCTACAGATCCTGCCTGTTCACAGGGCACTGCCTGGGGGCATCTTCCTGTTTGCAGACTGGGGAAAAGGACAGGTCAGAGTAAGACTGACAGGTACAGCCAATGTGATGCTGGTGCTGTGCACAGGCAGAGCAGCAGCTGAAGGGATGTTATGAGGCTTCTGGCAGATGTGATGATTAATCGGAGTTGCAGTTCAGGAGTCACAGTGACTTGTTTAAGCATGAGAGCTCATTTTCATTTTTTCCTTTCCTGCACCCCCCAACCCTTGGGATAGGAAACTGAAAAGGCAGGCTCAGGAAAGCTCCCTATCTGTCTGGTAATCCTTGCATTGATCTTCTGCTTGAGGCATCCACTTGGAAAAATCCTGGGGGTTATCTGGAGCTGTGAGGAGCCCTGACCCACACAGCAGCCTCTCCACAGCACAAGCACCTTTCCTGCCCTGATAGGGGTCCCTCCTTCCCCCCACAGCTTCCCCCCACAGCCCCGTGGGGATCTCCCCGGGCAGGCTGAGTGCTGACCCTGGCAGGCGGCAGAGTCCCTGCCCCGGCACAGCCCTGGGGTGCAGGGACCCTGCTCTGCAGGACAGCCCTGGGCACCCCTGGGTGCTCACCCACCTTCACAGCTGTTCAACATTGCCTGCCAAGAGCCCCCTCCTCACAGATCCCTCAAGCTGTGCCTGTGCTAACTTGTGGAGATGCCTCCAGGAGCTACAGCTGCATTGCCCTGCACCCAGAGACTTACCATGGCAAGGGCTGCAAAGATTTCTCCTCCAGTGAGCTCTCAGTCATCCTCCCCATCCTGACCACCTTTCATCTCTCTCTGTTTTGCTCGTCTCCCTGAGATCCCCAGGCAGAGCCTTCAGCCCTGCTGCGCTTTGCAGAGGAGCTGCTCCTGGGCAGAGCTGTCTCTGCAGCGCTGCCGCTTGCCATGAGCTCCCTGTGTCCCAGGAGCCCAGCCCAGCTCAGCAGCACAGGAGCAGCCCATGATGTTCCTTCCTCTGTCCCCTCTGGGCTCCCTCCAGCTGTCCCTGGGGCTCCAGGGGCACATCCTTTGAAACAACCTCAAGTAATCAGTGATGTTGATTCTCTCTCTTCAGCAGTGACACTTCTTGCCAGCATTGTGTTCTTTGTATTAAAAAGTAAATTGGTATGAGGATCATCTTTTCTTCTCTCATCATTAGGCAGGACAAAAAGAACGTTACAGGAAAGGATCTAATTTCTAAAAACTGGGGGAGGAATATGTTCACCTGAATGAATTTAGGCATTATATTTTGGTTTTATACTCATAGGTCTAGAGAGATATCCAGCAATCTTTTGGCCACATCACATCTGTGCTCTGAAGCAAAGCCTTTGCACACATGGGATCTTGGACACTTGGTACCAGGTTTCCACGGGGCAACTCAGAGGTTTCCTGGTGCCACAGCTGGGGTGGTTCAGCCCAGATGTGAGGCAATGTCCTCAGCCAGGGACCTGACTGGCTGAGCTGGAGCTGTCAGTGTTGCAGACGGAGCTGTGACACGGATGGAATAAACTGCCAAGGCAGGGTGGCAGAAGTTAGATCATCTGGTCTGCAAGGACAGCAGCCTCCAAGCACAGCAACAGTCCAGAGAAAACTCAGTCTAGACCTGTAAGGCAATTCAAGGGCCCCATAATGAGCTGTTCCTAGTTCAGGAAAGGAGAAACAAAGACACCTTGTGGCCACTCATTGATTTAATAATGGATAGAAGTGATATTCTCTGTGTCTCTTTTACTCCATCTTCACCAGCAAGGTCTCCCAGGCCTCTGTGACTGGAGGGAGAACAACCAGCAGTGGATGGGGATCAAGTCAGGGGTCCCTGGAACTAACACAATCCTTTCCAGTCTATGGGACAGGAGGGGCAGCATCCCAGGAGCTGAGACAGCAGGACCATGTCACAGTGAGGCCACTCTCCACCTTCTTGGAAAGCTCATGGAGACTGGGGGGACTCCCTGACCACTGGCAGCTCTCACACATTGGGTGCACTTTTCAAAAATGGTCAATGGGTGAGCAGGGGAACTGAGGGCTGTGCCCCAGAACATGTCCACCCCATTTCTGGGTGTCTGAAAGAGAAGGTGACGGGGTTTACCCAGGGCAGGTTGTGCCTGTCCATCCTCTTTGCTTTCTGTGAGGAAAGGACAGGGTTGCTGGATGTGGGGAGAGCAGTGGTGTTCTGTTACCTGGAAGTCAGCAAGGCATTCAGCATCATCCCCCACAATATTCTTGTGTCCAAGGTAGGATATTATGGTTCGTGTCAGTGTGTAAGTAGATGGGTAAAAACCAATCTGGATGGTCAGGCCTGGAAAGCTGCTATAGAAAGGGAGAAACTTTCCAATCCTGAGGACAGTCAAGCACTGGAAGCTGTTTTCCAAGAGTACGCATCCACTCTACCCCAGAAAGTGTCCAAGATGTGTTTGGATAGAGCCCTGAGTAATCTGGTCTGACCCTGCTTTGAGCAGGAGGTTGGTCAAGACACCTCCCGAGGTCCCATCCAGCCTGAATGATGCTGTCCTTTCATCCCCTTCATGTTTTCAATTTAGGGACAGCTCTCAGGTTCTCTCTGACCACAGGAATAATTCACATGAGGTGCAGGGCTGCTTTACAAGTGCCCCCAAACAGGCCTGACCACATCTTGTGCATCCTTTTTCATTTGCCCCCATCCAAGTTCTTCTTTTTTGCTGTCCTCATGCCCACCTTGTTGATCCTTTCAGAGCAGGTTGCTCAACAGGTGTCAGCAAGGGCAGATGAAGGGAGCTCAGAACTCCAGTCTCTGCTGCACCATTGGAACTTCAGAGACTGGAAATGCAGGTGACGGTGTGTGTCAGTGCACACCACATAAACATTCTGGCTTCCTTTCTGCCTTTGCACTGACCTGAGATCTGTTCCTTGGCCTTCTTTGGCTAAAAAAGAAATAAAACTGCCCTATGTCACCTCCCCTCACACCAGAAAAAAAGGAGGAAAAATTATGAAAGAGGGGTGATTTAAGAGCAATTCTGTCCTAGGAAGTACTTTTTAAATTATAAATCTGGTAGAAGTGAGAGAAAAAGCTCTTAAAAAGAACTCCATGCAAGAGGTTAGCTACTGAGACGTAGCAGCTCTTTTGAGAAGCAAGAATGACTGTTGGGAATGAAGTTAAAAAACTTTAGTTCATCATCATCATCATCATCAAGAATAAGGAATTCCCTGTTATTCTTATTAGTGATTGTACCACTTTTCAAAAACATCCTTGAGATTGTCTCTATTTTTTGATGGCTCCAAAACTGAGCCTGCTCAGATTTTGAAAGGACTGCTTGAAATCTCTGTCTACATCTGTCTCTCATCGAAGATCTTTTACCCCAGAAAGGGGAAAACTCCCAATGCAGGCACCAAACCAGTGTCCAACCTGCCTGGAGAGCCAGGTGAGTGGTGCCACACAACAGCCGACCTCGGGGGCAGCTGGAGGTGATGGGAATTGAAATGGTTTTAGCTCAAATCATAATTTAGGTTGGAAAAGACCCTTAAGGTCATAAAGTCCAATCGTAAATACGACACTGCCAAGCCCACCCATTACACCATATCCCTAAGCACCATGTCTACACATCTTTTCAATACCTTCAGGGATGGAAGCTCCAATCCTGAGCTGGCAGGACAACACTGTCTGCAGTTACACATAAGATACCTGTCATGGCTGTGACTTCAGAGTTTCTCACACCCATCACTGGGCAGGGCAGGTGTTGGGAGATGGGCGCACACTTCAGTTTCCAGATGCCAGGACAGAGCCCAAGCCATCCTGCCCTTGGCCTCTGGCATCCCATTTCTTGAGATGCAAAGCTGCTGGGCCTTCTGTGGATAATCATGTTAAAAGGCATCAATAATCATTCAAATCTTTGTGTAATTTCCCTAAGAGTGTCAGTATTAAAAATAATAATAATTAAAAAAATAGAAAAGGGTTCATCTGCCTACATATAAATACCTGCAACACAGCAGTCTACATCTGTGGTAGCCCCACGGCCAGTGCCAATCCAATAGGTATTTGCAGTATAAGGCATGACACCCCGTCCATAAGTATATATCTAAGTGGTTCAGATGAAGGGTGGTCTGGCAAAAATCACCCTGTTCCTCCTCAGGTGCACGGACACTGCTCATGTGCCTCTCCAGAGAGTGGGAGAAGCTGGATGCCCTTCTGGGGACAGACTCCTTCCAGGAAAGACACAGCAATGGGAGTAACTCATCAGGTCTTCATGGCATTTCACTCAGCATCAGTTTTTATGTATTAGGTGCTTTCCTCTGACTACTCTTTCTGCACAAATGCTCACAAAAAGACACCCATTTATTAAAACATGGTCATAAAGGTGCTGTTATGGACAAGAAACATCACCATGAGCTCTGGAGGGAGTGAGGAAGATGATAACAAGCACCAGGAAGAAGCAAGAAGCTCAAGGCCTCTTCTGAAGAGTGAGAGGCCCTGAGCAGCAGTGAGCGGCCATGTGTGGTGTGGGAGGGTCAGGGGATGTGAGGTAGAGAAGGGTGATGGCTGATGACTTCAGCAAATCCTTACAACCATGTCTGAGCCTGCAAGTGGGATGTGGCTGATGTCTGCGGGTGGAGGAGGAATAGGAGAAAGACTTTGGGGGATCCTGGAAAGAAGGCAGCCTTCTCTTGGACTAGTCATATATGGCAGTGACATTTGCATGCTGTGGGCATGGCTGTGCCTGGGAGATGGGGAATGGCTGCTGCTGGGGGGGCTGTGCTCAGGCATGGCCCATGAGCTGACCTTGCTCTGCTCCTCTCTTGCACTGCCCATGCTTGGATGGTCCTCAGGAATCATCCATGAGCCCGGAGGAAGCACCAGCCTCCTGGAGTGTTGGCCCATTACTGGAGGACAAGAGTGAAAGGTTTGTGAGACACATGGGAGTGCAGGAAGAGACGGGTCTATGCGTAGTAGTAAATGTGTTAAAGAAGAAGACCTAAAGACCATTGGCTGATCGTGCTAATGTGGAATAGATTGATTTTTCTTTTTTATTTTAGGGCAGCAGAAGAAGGAACGTGTGCTTTCAGTGCTGGGGCATGGATCCAAAGAGCGGATTCAATCAAGTTTGGGACCGGGACAGCTCAGGTGATTGGTGACCATTGCAGGTCTATGAAAGAAGCTGCATGGGCTTGGGGAGCCTCATAGGCATTGCCAAACCCTCAGAAAACCAGAGCCTTGTAGTAAAAGTAACAGCACTTGGCACCAAACCCACACCCAAACCACAAATACCCTCCCAGTGACCACAGGCAGAGCCTTGAGAAACATTTGACTGAAAGGGTCTCCTTTGCCAGGCCCTGGGGGTCAGGGCTTGGCCATTCTGATGCTAAACAACCATGAAGGGCTGACAGGGCACCAGAGCCACCTCCACATCGCCTTTACCACCTCTGACCATTGTCTCCAGGCTTTTCCTTCAGCAGCCTCCAGGGACAGGGACTGCTTGTGTCAGCGATGGCCCCTCGTGGGGTCCCAAACGCCCTCAGAAACTTGGGGTTTGTTTCTGCCTTTCACTTCATTAGAAGTTTGTTAATTCTTTCAGTAGCTGCAGTTCAGGATCATGGCAGCAGAGGGCTCATTAACAGCCAAAATGCTCTTACAAGGCTCTCTGCAGCACTTTGCTAAAGGCTTCTGGTCTGGTGTGGATGATCAGAGAGATTTCAGAACTGTAGCCAAACAGTGAGCATTTCCTTAATAAGTAGTCATAAAGCCAAATTTCTTATATTTCTGTCCCCCTCCCAATGCCCTCATTGCCAGAACAACTGGTATCAATGTCCACTAAATATTGATCTAGAGAATCTCCTGATAAAGACTGAATGTGTCAGAAAAGTGGGTGCCTAAAGCACCACTTGAGCGAGGAGACAGGATAGGACTCCTCAGGAGGAATCACACAACTCTGGACCCAGAGGTGGGTGTTCCTGGGAATCTCAGGTGCCACAGCAGAGCGATACTTGTGTTCAGGGAGCTGGTCAAGTGAGTCATCTCCTTTTCTGTAATGGTGTCTGAGTTTGCTCAGGTAACCCCTGACTTGAGCCCCATCCACTCCTGGGTGTTCTCCAGACTCCTGCCTTCAGGAACAAAGTCCCAGGAGACCTTGCTGGTGAAGATGGAGGCAAAGAAGCCATGAAGTACATTGGTCCTGTCTGATTCGACTCTTACGAAGTTCAGCAGCAGGTCCAAGTTCGCCCGGTCTATTCTTTTACTGTAAGGAAGCAATGTCAGCTCATCTTGCTGCCCTCAGCCTCCCCTGCAGGTATCAAGTCCAGGGCAGCTTTGGCATCATCCCCACATCCATGGACAAGGATTCTAAATTCCTCCTTTACAGCTTCCCCTGCTTCTGCCTTCTGTGTGCTGCCTTTTTGCCCTGGAGCTCCGTCTGGTCAGACAAGCAGCCTCAGGACATAAAGTCTTCTTTTCATGGGTACTTGGAGAGATCATTCTTGTGCTTGGAGCAGGCTGTCCTGTAAGGCTTCTCAGATTTCCTGAGCTCCTTCACCCTTCAGACCTACTTCCATGTCTCCACCTTTATTGGCCACCATCACCCAGTATGTCAAAGTCTTCTCCTCTGGAGCCCACCAGCCTGTGCTCTGCTGCTGGCCTTCCTCCCTCCCCTCTGGTGCCTGGAATCCCACTGTTGCCTGGTCACCACAGCCAAGGTGGACACTGATGTTCACATCCCTCACCAGCTCTTCTTTGTTTCCCAGTTCCAGATCCAGGTGAGCATCACCCTTGTTGGCCCACCAGGCAGCCACGTAAAGAAGTTGTCCCAAGATCCTCTGGACTGTTGGCACCTGCCGCTTTGCCTGGCCAGTGAATGTCAGGGCAATTACAGTTCCCCATAGGAACCTGCTCATTGACTGGAGACTTCCTCAGGTTGCTGACAGAAGATCTTTTCCATTTCTTCCCCATGATCAAGTAATTTGTAACACCCAACACGTTATCACTCTGTATTGGGTTTACATGGCAAAGTCTTGGAACTGGGCGTGAGGGTGGGTGTGCTACAGTTGTCACCTCTCTGAGAAGACAACAGGAGTTTGATGTCAGACAGAGCCGATATGAGCTGGCTCCAAGATGGACCCACTCCTTGCCAAATCTGAGCCACTCAGGGATGCTGGCAGCACCTCTGTGATATTGTATTTGAGAAAGGGTAAAAAACACTGCACAACAGCAGGTGGGAGAGAGCAGGGAGGAAATGTGAGAGAAAAATTGCTGCAATCACCAAGGTCATATCCCATAGGACCCAAGCAGGTCCCTCAGCAGGCCAAAGCCTGCTCTCCTGAAATCCTGCTCTTTGCCTTGTTAGCATCTTCCAGGAGCCTCAACTCCACTTTCCCATCCCTGACTGTTCCATCCCCGACCAACCCTTTCTGGTTTGTAAGTGTGAAGTCCCACAGGGCACCTCACCTCACTGACTCCTCAGCCACCCGTGTCAGGAAGATGTTGTCCATGAGCTCCAAAACCCTCCTGCATGGCTGGTACCTTGCAGATATTGGGATATCTTAGGTTTGCCACGAGGACACGGCCCTGGAAACACGAGGCTTCTTTCCTTTGTCTGAAGGAGGCCTCATCTAATTCCTCTTCCTCATCAGAGAATCAGTAGCTGATGTCCACCCACCACAACATTGTCCATGTTGTTCTGCCCTCTCATGCTGACTCCTCAACTTTCAGCTGATATTCTCTGTCCCCAGGCAGAGCTCCACACATTCCTGATGTTCTCCCACATGAAGGGAAACTTCCCCTCTAAGTCCAGAGCTCTGGCATTACGAGCACTAGCCCCCCAAGACCGCAAAGTTTCTCCTGCAGGTGATATTCGTAGTGTCCTGTAACTCCTCATGATGTTATCTTGGGATAGACGCTCTCATCAGGATAAACCGTCTGCATGTAAACACTAACAGCTGGAGCTGCTTCTCCCCTTGGCTGTGGCTGTTGTCTCCAGCTCTGATGCCTGTGAGGAGACACCTTGTCCTTACAGCACAGGGGCCTCATGGCCTCCTTGTCCCCAGCCAGGAACCTGGGAGGTGTGGGACCATAGTCCTGCCCTTGGCCTTGCACAGCCCCACATCACACTGTCCCAGGAAGGGCCCTGGGCAACGTGGGAGGGACAGGATCTGCCTTCCCAGGGCTGGGGGTCAGGGCTTGGCCCTTTGGTTAACGAAACACATCCAGGTTTACTCAGCATCAGAGAGACCTTCACCTTGCTTGCCCTGACCTGTCATCTCTGCCTCCAGTTTTCTTCTCTAACCAGATCCTGGGGTCATTTCCTCAATAGTGTTCCTCAGTGGGACCCATTAACATTACAAGAAACTTTGGAGTTTGAATCTGACTTGGGCTTCTTGAGAGGTTTTATTGAATTTCCCCTCAGGGTTGATGTTCATGGTGTCAGCACCAAAGCCACCAGAGGGGTCATTAAAGCACCTTGGGCTGCTCCTGTGCTGCTGAGCTGGGCTGGGCTCCTGGGACAGAGGGAGCTCATGGCAAGCGGCAGCGCTGCAGAGAGACAGCTCTGCCCAGGAGCAGCTCCTCTGCAAAGCGCAGCAGGGCTGAGGGCTCTGCCTGCAGCACCGAGGGGAGAGGAGCCAGGCAGAGAGATGGAAATGCAGTCTGGGGTGGTGAGATGGCTGAGAGATCACTGGGGGAGAAATCTTCACAGTCCTTAACACAGTAAGTCTCTGGGTGCAGGGTGGTGCAGATGAGGATCCTGCAATTATCTCCCAGAGCTGGCAGATCCCATGGCTGGAGTGGAGGAGAAGGATCTGTTCCTTAGCATGGACAGGGCACGACAGCTGCCATCTCCCAGCTGCAGGGTGCTCAGGGCTGTCCTGCAGAGCAGGGTCCCTGCACCCCAGGGCTGTGCCGGGGCAGGGACTCGGCCGCCTGCCAGGGTCAGCGCTCAGCCTGCCCGGGGAGATCCCAACAACACTGAGAGGGGAAGCTGTGGGGGGAAGGAGCGACCCCCAGCAGGGCAGTGTCCTTCTGCTGCTGGCTTCTCTGTCGCTCAGGGCTGCTCTTCCAATAGGAGGTTTCTAGGAGAAGATCTATACAGGTATACTACAAAGATAAGGAGTTTTCCCAAGTCTGTCCTTTCAGTTTCCTATTCCAAGACTTGGGGAGTGGGGGCATGGAGGACAGGATAAATGAAAAAGGAGCTCTCCAGTTTTAACAAGTCACTGAGACTCCTGAACTGCAACTCTGAGTGATCAGCCGATCTGCCAGAGGCCTTGTAACATCCCTTCAGCCACCCCTCTGCCCATGGACAGCAGCAGCATCACCTTGGCTGGACACATCTGACTTAGTCTGACCCGTCCTTTTTTGCAGCCAGCAAACCTCTGCTCTCAGCAGTCCTGGTGGCTTTTCAGGGTAACATGGCAGTGTGATCAGCCTCCATCTCAGAAAGGTGCCAGCCCAGGGCAGCTGGAGCAAGACAGAGAGACAGAGCAGCTGCCCTCACTCTGCACTGACCCACAGGCATCCTCTGGTCTCGCAGGACTCGCTCTGTTCTCCCTGAGTGCAGCAGAAATGCTGAGGGTTTCTGACACCCAACAACACTCTCCAGGGGAGTTAAATGATTGGACTAGATGATCTTTCAAGCTCCATTCCAATCCCAAACATTCTGTGATTCTGTGAAGCTTTAAAAAAACCAAACATTTCAAATTTCATTTTACCATCCTGTTTCATTCTCGGGATAGTGCAGATGCTGACAGGCCCTTCTGCACCAGCAGCAGTTTCAGATGACAACTTTGAACCCCAGGTCCGTCCCCTGCCCCCCATTCCATGACCCCTGCTGCAGAGCAGGGCTGACTCCTGGGCAGCCAGCGGGCACAGGCCCTGCTCCTCACGGCACCTCCAGCCAGCACCACCCAGGGCTCAGCCACGGACCCGAAGGAAGGTCTGGAAAACGACAAGGGGGTGTGGAGCAGGGGGAAGGCATATGTGAAATGGCTTTGGTTTTTCCCAGAGAAGTCTCATCTAAACTGTCACTGTCTTTTCCTCCTTGCACAGGTCCTCATGCCCACAGGCAGCGAATGTCCAACAGCAGCTCCATCACCCAGTTCCTCCTCCTGGCGTTCACAGACACACGGGAGCTGCAGCTCTTGCACTTCTGGCTCTTCCTGGGCATCTACCTGGCTGCCCTCCTGGGCAACGGCCTCATCATCACCACCATAGCCTGTGACCAGCACCTCCACACCCCCATGTACTTCTTCCTGCTCAACCTCGCCCTCCTCGACATGGGCTGTATCTCCATCACTGTCCCCAAATCCATGGCCAACTCTCTGTGGGATACCAGGGTCATTTCCTTTGCAGGATGTGCTGCCCAGGTCTTCTGTGTATTTTTCTTGTTAGGTGCAGAGTATTTTCTTCTCACCGTCATGTCCTACGACCGCTACGTTGCCATCTGCAAACCCCTGCACTACGGGACCCTCCTGGGCAGCAGAGCTTGTGTCCACATGGCAGCAGCTGCCTGGGCCACTGGGTTTCTCGGTGCTCTGCTGCACACGGCCAATACATTTTCACTGCCACTGTGCAAGGGCAATGCCCTGGACCAGTTCTTCTGTGAAATCCCCCAGATCCTCAAGCTGTCCTGCTCAGATGCCTCCCTCAGGGAGGTTGGGCTTCTTATATTTGGTGCCTCTACATTCTTTCTATGTTTTGTATTCATTGTGCTGTCCTATGTGCAGATCTTAAGGGCCGTGCTGAGGATCCCCTCTGAGCAGGGACGGCACAAAGCCTTTTCCACGTGCCTCCCTCACCTGGCCGTGGTCTTCCTGTTCCTCAGCACTGCCATATTTTCCTACCTGAAGCCCCCCTCCATCTCCTCCCCATCCCTGGACCTGGTGGTGTCTGTTCTGTACTCGGTAGTGCCTCCAGCAGTGAACCCCCTCATCTACAGCATGAGGAACCAGGAGCTCAAGGATGCCCTGTGGAAACTCATGCCTTAGTGTTTTCTGAAGCAGGAAACTACCTATCTGCTACTATATAGCAGTTTTAATGTAACTAGTTACAGCCTCTCATCTGTATTTTCTGTTGTTATTGATGTTTTCTTTATTGTGATAACATCATCCCCTTTCTAAATCACTTTCTGCTTTTCTTTTATAACTAATGGCTGTGTAAATGAGGAGCCATGATCTGTGTGTATTTAAACAAAATAAAGGGTCCCGTAGTGATGTGTTTTTCACTATATCCTTCCTGCAAAGCCTATTTGGAGCTGCAGGGACAGTTCCTGTGTGCATGGGAGGAGGGGAAAGAACTCTCACTTGGCAGCACTGCCAGGGAGCAGCAGCGCTTGGCCTTCCAGAGCTGTTCTCGTTCCACTCCCACACTCTCCTTCTCATCCCTTGTGTTGGTGCAAGGCCTGAGTCCTCTGGCAGCCTGGTCACCGTCCTGCTGTGTGTCAGTCCTGTGAGCGCAGGCAGGGACAGGCCATGGGCACTGCTGTGACAGAGCTGGCCTCTGTAACAGTACTTCTATAAAGAAGAGTGCTCTCCTCAGGGCAGTGCCGGAAGGCTTAGGTCTTCTTCAAGTTTCTGTCAAGAACATACACAATAAGGTGGCCACAGATGCATCAGCAGGGTACAGCTGCACAGTGTGTGTGTGCAGGGCTGGGCACTCAGCAGTGTCCTCTCACAGCCAGGCCTCCTGCCAGAGACCTGCAGGACCAGCAGAGCAGGGGCTGGGCTGTGCCCCTGGGCACTGGACACCCCTTGAGAAGAAGTCTCAGGACAATCATCATGGACTGGCCCCTCACAACCTTCCTTTCCAGCCCTGGCCTCTCTCCCCAGCTCACAGAGGTTGCTCTTCCCTCCTTGGTGGGACACTGAATGAGTTGTTCAGCAGTCCATGTTGGCTTTGTACAGATGAGATGTAGGCACACACATCATGTACGTGAGGTGACACACATGCGAGTGATCACAAACACCATCAATTATTCCTTGTTTTTCCACTAAGGTCTGTGGCACAGACAAGGTCTTGAGGTCACTTGATGTTGGGAGGAACACGCCATGGGAAATCACCTGAATGCAGCACTGCGATCTTCTTCCTTGAACTGAGGTCCCCGTGTCCATTCCTCATGACATGGCACTTCTCAGATGAGTGCAGAGCAGGGTGACACACCACAGGGCTGAGGTGTCTCCCGTCCCTTTGGAGTGGCAACAGGAGGCCAGAGGGACACTGTGACTCCTGCCTCTGTGAGTTAAAGGGACAGACTCTGTCTCTGAACATCCCTGGGTGCATAAGGAGTCCTGAGACCAGCTCAGACACGGATGCCTGATGGAACCCTGGCATTTCTGTGTGTGACTCCAGGAACAAACCTCAGTGGCCCAGTGAGATTCATCTCAGCTGCTGGGACAGGCTCACTGCAAGTGCTCCTGTCTGCTACATCACCCTTGCCCATGATTCTTGATTGTGCTTTCAAAAGTGACAGCAGAAACAGAGGAGTTCTGAGGTCCTTGGGAAAGGAAGATGTCAAACCCATCTTCAAGAAGGACAAGAAGGAGAATTTGAAGAATTACAGGCTGGTCAGCTTACCTCCATCCCTGGGAAGGGAATAGGCCACGTCTTCCTGCACCAGTCTCCAGGCACGTGAAGGACAAGGAAGGGATTGCTGAACCAAAATGAGCAGAAAACCCAATGAGACCCAAGAAATGCTCTGAACCCATTCCAGAGCTTCAGACCCCCGGGAACGAGCTCAGTGACAGTGCAGCCCATGCAGTTGCATCTGTGTCCCTCACCGAGCAGCACAACCAGTGTGGAGTCACCCCATGGTCCTGCAGCCAACCTGCTCTGTAGAGCATCAGTGCCAGGTTGGGGCCCTGTGGGGAGCACAGGGAAGGGGCCAGGAGCACCAGACCAGATCAGAGGAGGGATGGGGGGAGATCAGACAGGAGCTGACCGGGGCTGGAAATTGCCTTGGAGAGAAAAATGCTGGTGTTCAGCTGGCCCAAGATAATACCCAGAGTTCAGGGTGCAGGGCCAGAAGTCCTTGCTGTCCTGGTGCTTCACCAGGCCCGGGAAGTAGCTGGAGAAGGATTGGTGTCCCCCACTTGCCATCGCTCGTGCATCATCGCTCGTGAAGGGTGGCATGGAAAGCAAGTCTGGGACTCTGTTTCAGGATTTGCACCGAAGAAAGTATTCGCCCAGAAGCCACATCATTTTGATCTGGTACTTCAGTCCTGGTGCTCATCACATGTCCTTAAGACAAACTTTTGCACCCCTCTTGTCAACCTTACCCCAAAAGTCACCCCTAGACAAGGCTCCTGAGCTGGGGCCGAGCTGGAGAACTGGGGTCCAGCTGTGACCAGAGGAAGGACAAGGCCTGTCCTGGGTCCTCTAAAAGGCTGGCAGCCTCTGTGATCTCCACCAGAAAAGGCAGCATGCAGGAAACTGTAGACCATCCCCAAGCCCATTGGAGGCCCTTAGGAAGAGTTCCTCTCTCCAACTATCCAGCCCAGCTTGTTGCTGCACGAACAACCAGGAGAAACTGCCCCAGGACCCTCATTCCAGACCCCATCTCCTCCACCCCATACAGGCAGTGCTCTCCCCCTTGTCACTGAGGTGGTTCCAGGGACCCAAGAGACACCTGTGGGGAGGAGATGTTGGGTAGGGACAAGGTGTCCTTCAGTGCTCCTCATGGTACCTCCTGCTGGGCTTTGTGCCGCTGGTCACAACCCTCTGAGCCTGGATGTTCAGTCAGTTCTCCGTGGTGCTAAACAGGAATATGCCCATGAGCACGTTGGGCTGCACTGGGAGGAGCGTGGCCACCCAGCCAAGGGCAGATATTGTCCATCTTGACTCCGCACTGGTGTGGTCACATCTGGAGCGGGGTGTCCCAGTGGGAGGTTCCCCATTCTGGAGGAACAGGGAGGAGATGTCGTGTGGCCAGAGACAGTCTGGGTCATGTGTGGAGATGCTGAGAGACCCAAACTTCTTTAGCCTGGTGAAGTGGAGGCTGAGGAAACGTGCTGTTTTTACTGAGATTGAGTTAATTTTCTTCATGCACTTTGAATCTCTCTCCTTCATAGCTACTGCAGTCTTTTGTTTAGATTTGCTATGAGAATAATAACACTGTTTCTTCCCTGGGATAGATTTAATTTTTTCTTTTAGCAGCTTTACAGTGTTTGTCATTTGGTATGAAAGGAATGTCAGAACTCACTGATATCTTGCCTGTTGTCAGGGAAACCAAGGACTTCTTTGGCCATCCAGCTGCAGATGCAAATTGGCAGGAGGGGACACAGACAGGACAGCACCTGGATTGACATGCAGGCTGATCAATGAAATATTCCCTATGATTAGCGTCATGCTCAGTATAAAGCTGGAGCCAGCTTTTAGGGCTTGTTACATCCGTTACTTTGGGTTTTCTGGCTAGTTTGGTTAGTTCCATTCAGAAGTTTCATTCTGTCAGGAGTTCGATGTCAGGCTGGCCTTTTGCCGTTCTGCCATTTTGCAGTTGGCCCTTGGGCCTTTTGCACTTTTACTTTCTCTTGCTGGGATCAGCTGTTCAGGACCAGGGCACTCCCTTCTCTTGGGCTGTCTGTTTGGCACAACTGGAGTTATGTGAGGGATTGCACTGAGTATCATATATTTTACTTTATGTATATTCTAGTATATTAGTAGTAGTAGTGCATTATTTTATTGTCTTATTATTTTTTTTTTCTAAACCCACAGGTTTCTCCCTTCCCCTTCAGTTCTCTCCCTTATCCCACTTGAAGACTGGGAGCAGGATATGAGCAGCTCTCATGGTCTTAGTTGGTGGCTGTGGTAAAACCACAACAAGAAAGAGTACTAGTAGCTTCAGAAATCTTGAAAATCACTTTCCAAGATGATGGCACTTTTTTGGGTTTGGTTTTTTTTTTTTTGGTAGAGGGAAACAACATGAGAAAGGAAAACCGTCAGAAACTGCAGCTCTGGAGGTCCAGAGTGGACCTCAGGATAAAGAAATGTCATTCTGAGCACAGTGCTAAGGTCATTCAGAAGGACTCTGGATCAGCCATGGCTTTGTGTTTCAAGGAACAGCTGGTGGGGATGGAGAGACAGCAGCACAGGTGGGGACACATCGGGGTGAGAACAAGCTGGGGAAGCGCATGGGGTGTCTGCAGCCTGTGGGGAAACAGCCACAGGCCTGGGACAGTGTAGGATGGACCGTGGTGGAGATGGCCAAGGGTGCTGGCAAGGCTGGATGTCCCTGAAAGACCCAAGGTCTTTGTCCCCTTGGCTATGGCTGATGTCCCTGACAGCGAGGCCGAAGAGGAGACACATGGTTGTCATGGCCATGGCACCCCATTGCCTCCTTGCACCCCCCAGGGAGTGTCACACCATTGTCCTGCACTGGGCATCATCCCCACATCCCCAGGAAGAGCCCTGAGACACACGTGAGGGACAGGATCTCCCTTCCCAGGGGCAGGGGGTCAGGGCTTGGCCATTGTCCTTCATCAAACAAATCAAGGGTTTTCTCAGCATCAGAGCTGCTGCACTTTGCCTTTGCCTGATGCAATCACTGCCTCCAATTATCTGCTCTAACGAGTCCCTGGGGAGGCTTTGTCAGTAACAGCCCTCAGTGGGGCCCATTAATGCTTCAAGGTACTTTGGGCTTTGCTTCTGACTTGGGCTTCTTGAGGAGATTCTTCAGTCTGTCCTTGGGATCTGAGGTTCATGGACTCAGCACCAAATACGCCATGGGGCTCATTAAAACACAGAAAGCCCTAACGAGCCATGTTTCTTTCCTCATTTTCTTCCAATCTTCAAGACTTGTAGAACTAACTGGAGAGGTTTCAATGGGACACTTACTGATGAAGACTTCAAAGAAGATTTCATAAAGGAGGGTTTTTTCTTTCAAGGGTATTTTCTGTCATTTTTCAGTGTGTAGAAGAAGTGACAGCAGTGTTCTACAATGGACATTGATCCAGAGGGTCTCCTGAAGACATCTGGACAGGCAGGAGAACAGTCCCTTGAGGCTGGACACTGTATGGACACCCTTGCTCCTCACCCCCGACCCCCAGTCTGCCCCTTCCCTCATTGGCCACCTGGGACTTGCATCACTTTTCCTCACATCAGACTTCTGCACGGAGCTCTGCGGGTGGATGCTGCAGCTCCTGCACACCAGCTCCCACCTGCTCTCCTGTGTAAACACTACACAATTTCATAAACACTAAACCACTTTCCTCAACTGTGTGTGTGAGCTGGATCTAATGAGGTCCACCATCCACACAGGACATCCACACAAGAACTGTTTTAGACAGAGAGATAGGAAAGGATATATATAAACACAATTAACATGTTAACTACCATGTTAATTAGACTTCTGAAGAATGGGGCAAGTTTGTAACTCCCTGAAGCTCTGAAGCAGAAAGCAGACAGTTGAGAGGCAACTGAATGACCAAAGAGCAAGTGGAGGAGGAAACCTGAGAGCACTGGGAAGGGCAAACGTCCAGACAGTCTGCTGGAAAGTTGTCCTTTGACATGGACATTTAATCAGGAGAGGTGGAAACTCCTGAATGACAAGGGAGATGAAATAATAGAGTGTTGGTAATGGAAGTACAGGGGAAGACCAATATTTGTTTTCGTACCCTTAGTACACTTCCCACTAATTCACTTTTTGGCTTTTTTTTTCATTTTTATATGTTAAAAAACCAACCAAACAAAAAAACTCCCATCAAACAAACAAACAAACGAAAGTAACAAAAAAACCCCACAACACCAAAGAAAAAAACCCAACCCAACCGACCAACAACAACAACAAGAAAAAAAAACAACCAAAATATGACAACGAAAAAGTGCACCTTTCCAGGCAGACATCAGTCATCAGTTGTCTCACCATAAACAGCCAGGGCCACTTTCGGGGCCCCAGTGCGCCTGAGGTGCTGGCCTGGGATTGGCATCTATCACAGGGGACCTGGGGGAGACCAGAGCACCTTGCGATGCAGGGGGAGCCTGGGCAGGGGTTCCCGGGGCATCTACACTGGCACCAGGTGTTTGTGTCCCTGGAGCTGAAGACATTTGTGTCCTAAGTCCATTCCCAGTTCTGGAAAACTCTCTGCTTTTCAAAGAAAAGAAACCCTCCCAAAGAAAAAAGGAAAAATAAAGTCAAGTATGTTGACACCTTCCTTTGCTTTGGATCTTTGTCTTCAGTTCTTCTTATTTTAATTTTCATTGACATTAACTGACATCTGATGGGCCTACAGGTATTAAGCCAAGATCATTTTGTGTCTTGCATAGCGCCCCATGCCCTCTAAACCTTCCCTGCCCAGGACTCCTCACACTTTGCCCAGAGCGAGTCACACTGAGCTGTTGGCTGGTTCACTGGTTGAGATGATGGTTTAGATGGTCACCTACAGCACAGCTGGATTCATGGCCCATAATCACCTGCTCTGCTCCAGTTAGAAAGAGTCCAACATCACAATGGGATTGTCAGAGAACTGAGGTTGAAGGGACCTCAGGAGTCTGCAGTCCAACCTGTCAGAAACTGGGTCACACCAAGGTGTTCAAGCCTTGATTCAATCAGAGATTGAAAACCTGCAAGGACAGAGCCTGTGCAGCCTCTCTGGGTGACCTGAGACAGCACTTGGCTGAGCTCAAGGGGAAAAAGCTTTTCCTTATGTCCTGGCTGAACCTCTCTCACCTTCCACCCATTCTCTTTTGTTCTTCTACCACGCACCATGGTGAAGAGCCTGGCTGCATGTTCTCCATGACCTCCTATAAGAGTTGGTTCGAAGAACAGTATTTGCCTGAACATCACCATCAGGGACTTGGAGAACAGATGCCCTGATAGAAAGAACTGTACAAGGACTTGGAGAGAGGCCTGAGGAAAAGAACTGTGTTGTACAGGTCTCTCTGACCTGGGGCTACAGGTAACAATAGCTGCTGTCCAGAAGATGGATTTTCACCTGCTGCCTCAGCCAAAATTGCCCCCACCTCTTAGCTGCTACTAAGGCCAACAATGAAGAGCATGCGCAGAGGCTCGCAGAGGGTCTTGAGGTCACCCAGCGGACCAGTAAGAGACCCCTGAACCGAGGTGATGCAGGCACAGGCAAGTTCTGGCAAACAAAGCAGGGACTATTTGGGCCTGCACAGTTCAGCCTGGATCGCGAAACGAAGGCGGAGATTGGCCTCAATCAATGGGAGAGAGGAGGGGTGAAGAAGCATAAAAGGTGGCTTGTGACTGAACATCATTGAGATGTCCCCACCAAAGGATCGCGGATCACGACAGAGGACCGGCAGGACGCTGTACGGGACCTGAGACCATGGGGACGCCTTTGGACTCGTGGTGGTAGCTAATCGCCTTTCCCCCTTTTTTTCTCTTCCCCTTTTCTCCACTTTCTCTATTGCGTGCCGCTTTATGGGCAAAATAATAAAGTTAACACTGTTTGATTGAATTATAACCCCTTGGCATTTTGGTCGCTTCAAGATCAAGGTAAATGAACCATCATGAGTCCATCAACAAAAGGACCGTGACATTAAACTGGTGTCATGGACAGGATTCTGAGAATACAGAGGAGTGCAGGTACTGTGTGGTCTGTAACAGGAGAAGAAAGTTTCGCTCCAGCCACACCTGGCCCTAACTAATAAGGTGAGAGGTGTCCAGAAAGCGAGGGAGGCAATTCAGATTTCCCACACACTACACACACCTTGGTGTTGAGCGCTCCAAACTTGAGTTGAGGGCTCTGTCTCTGGGATCTCAAAGTGCAAAAATGGGTGTTGTTCTCATGTTGATGAGAATTGTCTGCTAGGGAGAGTGAAGGGGCAATCCTGTGTGTTTGCGTAACTAAGCTGAGCCTTCCCATAGCAGATTTTTGGCCCCTCCAACCACTCGGGAAAGAGAAGGGTGACACAGCAGTTGCTGTGCTTTTGTATAACTAAGTTGTGCCTTCCCGACGTGGGTTTGGCCCCTTCATAAAAAGAATGACTGAAAAGGCTGACAATCAAGATTTTTGGTTAGGGAAAGATAAGAGAGTCGTTCTACACACTTTTAGCAAAGTATGGGGCTCGACCCTCCGTACCTGGAGAAGACTGGGCTCGTGATAATTGGGCTGATTTACAGATTGTAGTGGACCAAGTGATTTCTCTACAGGCTAAGTCTAACTTTAGATCAGATAAGAACAAAGCTATAGTCTGTGCTGTCCGAGGAGCCAGCCTAGTCACAGTGATTGAAGATTGCCTCAGGCAACATAGTAATGAAAGCAAAATTATAGAATCCCTTGAAAATCTGGTGCAGATTATGCAAAAACCCTCTAGTTTAGAAGAATAATTAGGAAATTGTTCACAACAGTTAGAAAAAGAGAGGGAAGAAAACCGCTCATTAAAAGCCACACTAAAGGAGGAATGTTTAAAAACCACAGGAGTGCTGAGGGAGCTGGAGCTAGAGGAGAAAAGTATCCAACAAATAAACCAAATTTACCCTCAGAAAGAATTGGAGAAGACAAGAAAACGTGATGAGGAATACCCACACGTGAGACCCTTAGTGAAAACAGAATATTTTCATGCAAATGAGGAGGATACTGACCCTCACATTACAACTAAGCAAACACCTTACACTGCCACCGAGCTGGCCAAGCTAAAGAGAGAGTATGGGTGCCTCCCTAAAGAACCTGAAATGGAGTACATGTGGCACGTATCCCTAACTGGGGGAGACCAAATTCAGTGAAGTTAACAGGAAGCTCATGGTTACTGGGGGCATGAAGTTTTCTTAACAACTGGTGACAGACATGCCCCATGGTCCCTAACCCAGCGAGCTGCTTATTGGGCTGGAGGGCTAAACCCTTTAGACAGGGGAGAGCCCCTGGCAATCACTGTCACACCTGATCAATTGCTAGAAAGTGCACACAAAGCAGCCTGCTTGCAAATGGTACATGAAAGAAAATTGATTCCCAAATGTGAATCCTCAATGATGCTGCCAGTGAGTCCTGACATGATGACTCCCTTGATAAGGGGACTTCCAGAGACACTTAAACCTTCAAAGGACAATCGCATTGATGAGCCCAGTAGAAAGATTGGAAGGTTTGATCAGAAGCCAGGGTACCAGAAGCGGGAGCCAGAGGGATGGAGCTGACACTGCCATTGATTCACTGTTCACCCCTGCCCCGACTTCCCCCAACCAACCAAATACTAAAAAGGTGTGGACGTGGGGGGAAGCAGCACAAGAATTGATACATTATAATAGGAAATATGGCCCTGTAAAAATCCTAGAAGAAAGGTCGAGAGGAACCTGTCATGTTGAAGTCAAGAATGTGCCCCTTTCTACCAGTACTGCTGCTGCTACCAGTGCTCCAAGAAAGAAGCATCCGCATATTAGAAGAGGAAAGGGGGAACAACCTAAGATCCGACAACAATGGTGGGTTTTGGGAATTTAAAAGGGAGTTCCCGGAGATATAATGGAGGGCTTACTTACCCCTTGATAAACTGAGTAAACTGGTATCAAGGTGGCATAATCCAAAAGAACATTCACAGAGCATGAAAGAAGTCCTACCCGTTACACCTTCAGCTCCCTCCTCCACCGAGGATAAAACTCTCCCAGGAACAGGAAAACGAGAACCTGCATTCCCTCCATTCCGCACTCATACCTGAGGGCAGGACGTGACAGGCTGTGGATATTACAACATAGTCCAGAAGCTTTTCAGCTTCTCTGGGCACCTCCTTTGCTGAGGACCCTGTCAACTGACTGAGGGCCCCAGCTGGTGCAGGTGAAGTCACCCTGCCCGGGGCAGGGGAGGATGTGACTGTCAGCACCTTGGTACCACCCTGGTGTGTACGTGGGGACAGGCACAGTGGGGCACAAAAGGTGCTAAGGAGCCATCGACTGCCCCATTGAAGGCTCTGGATCTCAGGGGGATGTGCAACTGCCACAGTGGGGCATTGTGATGTCACTGGTGATGTCACAAAGGGCCCTGCCCAGGCACCCCTTTAAAAGCAGGGCGGGGGTGCAGAGCTGCATCCTCTGGCAGGACAGGGAGGTGGCCACTCCGCGATGGCCCGGTCCTGGTGAAAGAGGAGATGTCGCCGCAGCTGGAAACACTGCCGTGGCCGGCGCCACTACCAGAGCCGCTCTCGCTGCCGCTATGTCCCACCCCTGGAAACTGTGAGGCCCCTAAGAGCCAAAATTTCCCATCCCTGCACACCTTGGGCCACTCAGGGTAAAATTTCCTGTCCCTGGACCCATTAGGTCACCAAGACCTAAAATGTCACATCCCTGGACCGCTTGGGTCACCGAGAGCCAGAATGTCCCATGCCAGACACTGGATATCCCATCCATGGAGACTCTGGGACCAAGACCTAAAATGTCCCATCCCTGGATCCAGGATGTCCCGTCTCTAGACACTTTAGGCCACCCAGGCCCAGATATCCCATCTCTGGACCCCATGAAGCCACCAAGACCCAGGATGACCCATCCTTGGAAACTATGGGGACACCAAGTCCTAAGATGTCCCATCTCCAGCCACCTTGGGCCACCAAGATCAAGATGTCCCATCCCTGGACACTTTGGGCCACCAAGACCTAAAATATCGCATCCCTGGATCAAAGATGTCTCATGCCTGGAGACTTTGGGCCACCAAGATGCAGGATGTCCCATTCCTAGACCCAAGATGTCCCATCTCCAGCCCCCTTGGACCATCCAGGCCAAGATGTCCCAACCCTAGATACTGTGAGGCCATGAAGACCCAAGAAGTCTCATCCCTGCACCCTTTGGGGACACCAAGTTTAAGATGTCCCATCTCCAGCCCCCTTGAGCCATCCAGGCCAAGATGTCCCATCTCGGGACCCCTTAGGCCACCAAAAGACCTAAAATGTTCCTTTCCTGGACCCACTGAGCCACCAAAACCCAGGATGTCCCATCCCAGACTACAGATGTCCCATCCCTGGACACTTTGGGCCAATCAGACCCAAAATGTCCCATCCTTGGAACACCCAGGGCAAGATGTCACATCCCTGAACACCTTGGGCCACCAAGACCTAAAATGTACCATACCTGGACTCTTTGGAACACCCAGGCCAAGATGTCCCATCCCTGGACAGTTTGGGGCCACCAAGACCCAGGTTGTCCCATCTCAGGACCCAAGATGTCTCATCTGCAGCCATCTTGGGCCACCAAGACCTTAAATGTCCCAACCTTTGGACCCCTTGGAGCACCCAGGCCAAGGTGTCCCATCCCTGAACACTGTGAGGACACCAAGACCCTGGATGTCTCATCCCTAGACCCTTTGGGGACACCAAGTCCTAAGATGTCCCATCTCCAGCCCCCTTGGACCACCCAGACCAAGATTTCCCATCTCTGGACAACTTTGGCCACAAAGACATAAAATGTCTAATCCCAGACCCCGGATGTACCATCCCTGGAGACTTTGGGTGATCAAGACCTAAAATGTCCCATCCCTGGACCCCTCGGACCATCAAGACCAAAAATGTCCCATCCCTGGACCCCTTGGGCCACAGAGAGCAAGGGTGTCTCATCCCAGACCCCAGATGTCCCATCCCTGGACATTTGGGCCAACCAGAGCAAAGAGGTCCCATCCCTGGACCCCTTAGGCCAAAGAGACCAAGATGTCTCATCCCTGGACACTTTGGGCCAACAAGACCCAGGATGTCCCAGCTCTGGACACAATATGTCCCATCTCCAGCCCCTTTGAGCCACCAATACCTAAAATGCCCCAATCCATGGACCACCCAGGCCAAGATGTCAATTCCCTGGACACTTTGAACCACCAAGACCCAGGATGTCCCTTTTCCGGACCCCTTAGGCCACCAAGATATAAAATGTCCAATCCCAGACCCCAGATGTCCCATCCCTGGACACATTTGGCCACCAAGACTTAAAATGTCCCATCCCTGGACACTTTGGGACACCCAGGCATAGATGTCCCATCCCTGGACGCTGTGAGGCCACCAAGACGCAGGATGTCGTATCTCCGGACCCCTTTGGCTACCAAGACCAGGATGTGCCATGTTCAGCCATCTTGGGAAACCAAGACCAAGATGTCCCATCTTTGGACTCCTTGGGCCACTGTGAACCAAAATGACCCATCTCAGAGCTCCAATGCCCCATCACTGGAAACTTTGGGCCACCGAGACCAAGATGTCCCATCCCTAGATCCAAGATGTCCCATCTCTGGACCCAAAATGTCCCATCCCTGGACACTTCGGGCCACCAAGATGCAGGATGTCCCATCTCTGGAACTTTTAAGCCACCAAGGCCCAAAATGTCCCATCTCCAGGCATCCTGGTCCACCAAGACCAAGATGTCGCATCACTGGACCCCTTGGGCCACCGAGACCAAGATGTCCCTTTCCTGGAGTGAAGATGTCCCATCTCTGGACCCAAAATGTCCCATCCCTGGACTCTTGGGGCCACCAAGACCCAGGATGTCCCAACCCTTGGACCCCTGGAGCTCCCAGGCCAAGATGTCTTATCCTTGCACTGAAGATCTCCCATCGCTGGACACTTTGGGCCACCAAGATGCAGAATGTCCAATCTCCAGTCCCCTTGCTCCACCAAGACCAAGGTTGCGCCATCTCTGGACCCAAAATGTCCCATCTCCAGCGCCCTTGGGCCATCAAGAGCCAAAATTTCCCATCCCTGGATACCTTGCGCCACTCAGCGCAAGATGTGCCATCCCTGAAACCCTTAGGCCACCGGGACATAAAATGTCCCATATCTGGACACGTTGGGCCATCAATACTGAAAATGTCCTAAACCGGGACCCCTTAGACCACCAAGACCCAAGATGTCCTATCCTTGGACACTCTGGGGACAATAAGACCAAGGACATCCCTTCTCTGGACTCAAGATGTCCCATTTGCAGCCATCTTGAGCCATCAAGATGTTAAATGCCCCAACCCGTGGACCACCCAGGCCAGGATGTCCCATCCCTGGACACTGTGAGGACACCAAGACCCAGGATATCCCATCTCTGGACCCCTTCGACTACCAAGATCAGGATGTCCCATCCCTGGACCACCTGGGCCACCCAGACCCAGGGTATCTCATCCCTGGACTCAAATTGTCCCATCTCCAGCCCCCTTGGGCCATCAAGAGCCAAAATTTCCCATCCCTGTATCCCCTGGGCTACACAGAGCAGGATGTCCCATCCCTGGACCCCTTAGGCCAACAAGACCTAGAATGTCCCATCCCCGGACACTTTGGGCCACCCAGGCCAAGATGTCACATCCCTGGACCCTGTGAAGCCATCAAGACTCAGGATGTCCTATTCCTGGATACATTGGGGACACCAAGTCTTATAATGTCCCATCTCCAGCTCCATTGTGCCACTCAGGCCCCGATGTCCCATGTCTGGACCCCTTAGGCGAACCAGAACCAAGACCTCAACATCTCCCCCAACTTCGTCCCACCTTATGTGGAGAGTATTGAACTCCAAGACCTCAAAACTTCTCCCCAAACTTACCCCCTCCTCACCTGGGGATGTTCAACCCCAACCATCTCCGTAACTTCACCGCACCTCATCTAGAGGATGTTGGACCCCCAGACCAAACATCTCCCCCAACTTCACCCCACCTCACCCGGAGGAGGTTGAACTCCAGCTGAGACCAAACATCTCCTCCAATGTTGTCCCATCTCGGGAATAGTGAACCCAAGACCCCAAACGCCTCTCCAACTTTGTCCCACCTCATCTAGAGGGTGGAGAACCCCAAGACACCAAACATCTCCCGCAGTGTTGTCCCACGTCATCCAGAGGATGTTGAACCCCAACATCTCATCCAATTTTGTCCCATCTGGAGGATATTGAACCCCAAGACCCCAAACACCTCCCCAACTTCATGCCTTCTTTACCTGGAGGATGTTGAACCCCAACCAAGACTCCAAACGTCTTTGTCAATTTTGTCCTACCTCATCTGGAATGTGGAGAACCCAGGACTCCAAAACATCTCCCGCAGTGTTGTCCCACCCGAGGGATGGAGTACCCAAGACCCAACCATCTCCCCCAACTTCATCTCTCCTCATCTAGCCGGTGGAGAACTCCAAGACCCCCAACATCTCCCTCAGTGTTGTCCCACCCGGAGGATGTTGAACCCCAACCAAGACCCGCAAACATCTCCCCAACTTCATCTCTCTTCCCCTGGGAGGATGGAGAACCCAAGACCTGAACCATCTCCCCCAGTGTTGTCCCACCTCACGCTGACAACATTGAACTCCAAGACTCCAAGATCTCCCCAACTTTGTCCCACCTGGAGGATGTTGAACCCCAACTGAGACCCCCAAACATCTTCCCAACTTCATCCAACCTCATCTGGAGGATGGAAAACACAAGACCCTAACATCTCCTGTCAACTCCTCCTGATTGGTGAGTGGAGGGGGTGGGGCCTGTGGGTTGGGTCTGTGGGCGGGGCCTGCCAGGGGCAGTGGCCACTGCTGCTCTCCCAGGGAAGTTCATCTGGATCCATTTTGGGGCCACCAGGAAGTTGGTGTCGCCCAACAAGATGTGTGAGTGGGTGGAGGGCCCAGCAGGGGGCATCTAGTTGGCCAGCGTCTACTTGTCCATTATCCATCTGTCCAACCATCCATCCCTCCACATGGCCATCCCTCCATCTCCTCATCCCACCACCCACCTGACCCTCATTCTCCATCTCCTGGTGTCTCCACCCTCATCTGTCCATCTGTCCATCCCCATCTTCTCACCCACCTCCTGGTCCCTCCATCTCCATCTCCTGGTGTCTCCATCACCTCGTGTCTCTGTCCATCTGTCCATCCCCATCTCCTCACCCACCACCCACCCGACCCTCCCTCTCTTGGTGTGTCTATCTCCTCATCCATCCATCTCCTCACATCTCCCTCTCCTGGCCCCTCCATCTCACAGAATCACAGAAATCAGGGATTGGAAGGTGAAAGAGTCGGTCCGAAGAACAGTATTTGCCTGAACATCGCCATCAGGGACTTGGAGAACAGATGTTTTGATAGAAAGAATTGGACAATGACTTGGAGAGAGGCCTGACGAAAAAAATTGTCTTGTACAGGTCTCTCCAACCTGGGGGCTACAGGTAACAATGGCTGCTGT
Source organism: Caloenas nicobarica (assembly GCF_036013445.1). NCBI lineage: Eukaryota > Metazoa > Chordata > Aves > Columbiformes > Columbidae > Caloenas > Caloenas nicobarica. The sequence continues at coordinate 4,705,222 of NC_088272.1, forward strand.
ACGGATTCCACCTGCTGCCGCAGCCAGACTTGCCCCCACCTCCTAAAAGGAATTGTGTTCTACAGGTCTCTCCCACCTGGGGACTACAGCTGCTGTGCAGAAGATGGATTTTCACCTGCTGCCTCAGCCAAACTTGCCCCCACCTCCTCCCTGCTACTAAGGCCAGTGAAGAAGAGCATGCGCAGAGGCTTGACGAAGGTCTTGAGGTCACCCAATGGACCAGTAAGAGACCCCTGAACCGAGGCGATGCAGGCACAGACAGGTTCTGGCAAGCGAAGCGGGGACTCTTCAGGCCTGCGCAGTTCAGCCTGGATTGCAAAACAAAGGCAGAGATTGGCGTCAATCCATGGGAGCAAAGCGGGGTGAAGAAGCATGAAAGACGATTCCTGACAGGACGTCTTTGAGCTCTCCCCACCAAAGGATCATGGATCACAACGGAGAACCGGCAGGACTCTTCTCACGGCACCTGAGACGATAGGGACGCCTTTGGATCTCGTAGTGCTAGCCAACCCTTTTTTTTCCCCCTTTCTTTTCTTTCCTTTCCTTTTTCTCCACTCTCTCTATCACGTGCCGCTTTATGGGCAAAATAAATAAAGAAATATTGATGATTGAATTACAACCTCTTGGCTTTTTGATTGCCTTAATTTTGCACTTCAAGATCAAGGTAAATGAATCATCACAAGTCCATCACCGAATGGACCGTGACAGACCTGGATCACAAGTCTTATGAGGAGCAGCTGAGGGACCTGAGGCTGTTTAGCCTGGAAAAAAAGAGACTGAGGGGAGACCTTATCGGTCTCTACAACTACCTGACAGGAGGTTGTAGCGTGGTGGGTGTTGGTCTCTTCTCCCAAGCAGCAAGTGATAGGACGAGAGGAAATGGTCTCTAGTTGTGCCAGGGAAGGTTCAGATTGGATATTAGGAGACATTTCTTCATGGAAAAAGTTGTGAAGCAGTGGAACAGGCTGCCCAGGGAAGTGGTGGAGTCACCATTCCTGGAGGTGTAAGGAAGACATTTAATTGGGTTTCTTAGGGACATGGTTTAGTGCCAGAGTTAGGTTAGGTTGTGATTAGACTCGATGATCCTGAGGGTCTCTTCCAGCTGAAATTATTCTATAATTCTATTGACAAATCAAATTCAGGGCAGTTATTCCCTTTAATGCCAGTTACAGGCCTGCAGTGTTACGTGAGGTGCCAAGGCTCTCGCACACCCCTACATGCATTGGGCAGGGACAGCGATGGTCCTGTCCAGGGCAGCCATCCCCATCCACAGTGAGTGTGGGACAGACACCCCAGACAGCACTGCAGACAGGTTCGGTGCCTTTGTGCAAGAAACTCATTCCCACCTCTGAAGCATCGCAAGATCTGTCCCTTCTCTATCCAGTAGATGTAGGGCAGCCCATGAATAGGAAGTGCTTCACACCGCGGTATCCATGCGTATAGCAACACTTCCAAATCTCCTTTTTTTCTTTTCACCAAACCTGTTCTCAACTCCTTGATAACATAATCAAGGAACAGACAAACCGTTGTCACCTTGGGCCTGTCAGCAGCACCTTGTCATTCCTAGAGATCAGTGACACATCTGCCCAAGTACCTCAGGGGCAGCAGAGACGCCACTGACAAAACACACGTTTCCTTCCAGGTCTGTCATTCCCAGCCCTGTTTCTCTCTGGCCTTGGGGACAGCAGGGCTTGCTCACTCTCCTGTTGCCCCATTTCAGCCCTAACTTTCCATCTGCCAACCGCTGTGACATTGCTCTGCTCTGAAGTCAAACCTTTGCACACATGGGGACCTGGATTCTTGAGACCCACCAGATTTCCCTAAGCCTCTCAGAGCTTGGCCGGGTGCTACAGCTGAGGTGCCACAGCCCAACTGTGCACTGATGCCCTCAGCCAAGGGCACAGCCAGGACAAGCCGCAGCCTGTGCTGTTTGACACCCATGGAGTCACCGCCAGGCGTGGTGGGACAAGTCACACAGCTTGGGGTGCTGCAATGGCTGGGTACAGGCTTTTCAGGAGAGACGGGCTGGAAGGGTCAGCAGTGGGATTCCCTCAGAGTGAAGAAGTTGCTTGGATGTATGGAGCTCCTTTATGTGGAGAATGACAAGATGGGTTTTCCCTTGTCAGTGAGGGCACCAATGACAAAGCCCTGGGGCTGTGGAGGCACATGACCAGTCCCCAACAATCTGGTGCCACCAAATGTGGGGCACGGCAGTCAGGGAGAGGCACCAGCATAAGGAGGAGAAAGCAGCACTGAAAGACTGTGCTAGGGAAATTGGAAATTATTTCCTTTTTCTTGAATAAACTCTGGATGGAACCCTGCTACTGCTGCCATTTTAGTGGCCACTTTCTGGGCTCAGGAGAGTCCTGGAGGCTGCGGCCCCTTTTCTTTAGGGGGCACCGGGGGCTCCCCGGGCGAGCGGTCCCTGCCCTGGCTGGAATTGGAGGGAATGCGGCTGCAGCAGTCCAGAGAGAGTCCGGAACTTGAGAAATTTGGGGTTCTACCATCAGGAATCTCTGAAGTTTCAAAAGGAGAAGCGGCCAGACCTGTATTGGGGCAGGAGAATAACCCCATCCATCAGGACAGAGCAGGACCTGACACGCTGAGCAGTGACCCTGAGGAGAAGGGCCTGGGCACTACAAGGGCCGCCACACAAGCCCGTGCTGCACGCTCACCATGACCAAGGCAGCTGCACACGGGGCTGCATGAGGAGGAGCGTGGGCACCCAGACACCCGGAGTTCTCATCCCATTCGGTTCAGCACTGGTGTGACCCCACACACACGGGTGTGTGCCAGTGTGTGGCTCCCAGTTTGGAGAAGCAGGGAGGAACTGGAGAGTGCAGGGCTCTGCCAAGGCAGGGGTCAGGACCTTGTGCACATGGTGTGGGATGCTGAGGGACCTGGGCTGCTCTGGCCCAGCAGCGCTGGGGAGGCTGCAGCAGTGTAGGAGTAGCCTGAGAGTGCTGGAAGGGTCGTTTCAGAGATGGTGGAGGTTTTCTTCATAGTGGGAAACAGAATAGGAAAGAAATAATGGCACAAAATGCAGCTGTGGAGGTCCAGGCTGGACATGAGGAGAAAGGAATGTGAGTGGAAGGGCAGTGCTGTGGTGGAGCAGGTCACCCAGAGGGAGTCTGCATCAGCCCAAGGCTTTGTGCTTCAAGGAACAGCTGGGGAGGATGGAAAGAGATCAGCAAAGGAAGGAAGATGCTCAGACAAGAGCAAGGTGGGGCAGCAGGGGGGTTGTCTCCAGCCTGCAGGGAAAGAGGTGCAGGGGATGCCACAGCATAGGACAGGCTGTCGTGGAGATGATCAAGGGATGTAAAGAGGCTGAAAGCCCCCAACAGACATGAGCTCCTTCTCCCCTTGGCTGTGGCTGTTGTCTCCAGCTCTGATGCCTGTGAGGAGACACCTTGTCCTTACAGCACAGGGGCCTCATGGCCTCCTTGTCCCCAGCCAGGAACCTGGGAGGTGTGGGACCATAGTCCTGCCCTTGGCCTTGCACAGCCCCACATCACACTGTCCCAGGAAGGGCCCTGGGCAACGTGGGAGGGACAGGATCTGCCTTCCCAGGGCTGGGGGTCAGGGCTTGGCCCTTTGGTTAATGAAACACATCCAGGTTTATTCAGCATCAGAGAGACCTTCACTTTGTTTGTCCTGACCTGTCATCACTGTCTCCAGTTTTCTCCTCTAACCAGACCCTGGGGTCAGTTCCTCAGTAATGTTCCTCAGTGGGATGCATTAACATTACAAGAAACTTTGCAGTGTGATTCTGACTTGGACTTCTTGAGAAGTTTCTTCAACTTCCCCTCAGGGCTGATGTTCATGGACTCAGCACCAAACCCACCAGAGGGGTCATTAAAGCGCCTTGGGCTGCTCCTGTGCTGCTGAGCTGGGCTGGGCTCCTGGGACAGAGGGAGCTCATGGCAAGCGGCAGCGCTGCAGAGAGACAGCTCTGCCCAGGAGCAGCTGCTCTGCAAAGCGCAGCAGGGCTGAGGGCTCTGCCTGCAGCACCGAGTGGAGAGGAGCCAGGCAGAGAGAGGGAAACGCAGTCTGAGGTGGGAGGATGCTGAGAATTCAAAGGAGGAATCTTCACTGTCCTTGACATAGCAAATCTCTGGCTACAGGGGAATGAAGCTGCAGTTCCTGGAGGGATCTCCTGAAGCTGGCACGTCATGCAGCAGATAAGATCTGGCAGGATGGCACTGTCCTTTTCTTAGTTGTGAAGGAATATGGGCTCCTCCTAGGGAGAGATTCATTCTACACCATCAGAGACCCAGGACAAGACAGCTCCTTTCTCCTGAATCAGTTGCAGCTGCGTGAAGGTGGGTGAGCAGCCAGAGTTGCCCAGGGCTGTGCTGCAGAGCAGGGTCCCTGCACCCCAGGGCTGTGCCGGGGCAGGGACTCTGCCGCCTGCCAGGGTCAGCGCTCAGCCTCCCGGGGACATCCCCATAGTGCTGTGGGGAGAAGCTGTGGGTGGAAGGAGTGACCGCTATCAGGGCAGGAAAGGTGCTTCTGCTGTTGAGGGGGTGCTGTGTGGGTCAGTGCTGGACACAGCTCCAGATCACTCGCAGGATTTTTCCAGGTGGATGCCTCAAGCAGAAGGTCAATGCAAGGATTACCAGACAGATAGGGAGCTGTCCTGAGCCTGTCTTTTCAGTTTCCTATCCCGAAGGTTGGGGAGTGCAGGAAAGGATAAAATGAAAATGAGCTCTCATGCTTAAACAAGTCACTGAGACTCCTGAACTGCAACTCCGATCAATCACTGCATCTTCCAGAATCCTCATTAACATCCCTTCAGCCGCTGCTCTGCCTGTGCACAGCACCAGCATCACATCGGCTGAACCCATCAGCCTTAGTCTGACCTGTCCTGTTTTCCAACCTGCGAACTGGAAGATGCCCCCAGGCAGTGCCCTGTGAACAGGCAGGATCTGTAGGGCCAGGGTGAGGGCACAGAGGGTGGGATGGTCTCTTTGTGCTGACAGGGAAAAGACATGGACAGGGAAACACCTCCCAGGGGGAGAATGTCCAGGCAGCAGGGAAATGATCAGAAATGAGAGGAAACTAAACTCAGAATTGTTATCAGAGGGAGAACACAGAAAAATCGATATGATCCCCTGCAGTGCAGACCCCTCCTGTGAGCAGCCCCCTCGCCTCCTCTCCCACCCAGCAAAGCCTCTGCCCTCAGGGCCGGGGGCTCCAAGGCATGAAGCAGCTCCTGTGCAGCCAGAGCTCCAGTTCCCTCTGCAGAGCACAGGGCTGAGAGCAGCTGCCCGGCAATGCTGGTGTGTGGGAGGTGGCTGCACAGCTGGGGAAGGGTGACGCTGTCTGAGTGCCCGGCTGCCTCTGCCCTGGCCTCTCTCACACCCACCCTCACCGCAGTTTCCTTCTTGCTCCACTGCTCTGGGTCACTGCTGGTGTGATCTGGTTCTTGCTGTCAGGCTCTCTGGGGATGGGAGTTTCAGCTGCAGAGTCACAGCCTGATCTTGTGGGTCCTTTCCTGCAGCTGTGTCCATGGGAACAGGTGTCCCAGCTTTGCTCTGACCTGTGGGGCTGGGGAATGAGCTGAGTCTCCCTGAATCAAATGCCATCATTAGGACACTTGGATATCTCCTGGGGGTTTCCTTAGAAGCTTTGAACTACCCTCCAGGATGCAAACCTGTCCTACAGCATCTGTTTGTTATGTGAAAGCCCCATGGAGGAGCACAGAGATGCTGTGACAGAGAAAATGCTGTTGGGTTTGTGAGACGAGCAGTTTCTTGGCTAAACGTGGGATGCTGAGACATTAGGAGAGGGTGTTGTGGTCAGAGGTGGATCCCTCTGCTCTCAGCAGTGCCTGGTGGCTTTTCAGGGTAACATGGCAGTGTGATCAGCCTCCATCTCAGAAAGGTGCCAGCCCAGGGCAGCTGGAGCAAGACAGAGGGACAGAGCAGCTGCCCTCACTCTGCACTGACCCACAGGCATCCTCTGGTCTCGCAGGACTCGCTCTGTTCTCCCTGAGTGCAGCAGAAATGCTGAGGGTTTCTGATGTCCAAGAACACTCTCCAGGGGAGATGGTGGTGAAGCTGTAAGAAAACCTGTGACTTTTAAAATGCCTTTACAATTCATTTTCTTTATCACTGAGAGTGCAGACAGGACAGACTGTATCAGCAGTGATTTCATCTGAAAAATTTGAACCTCAGGACTGAGCCCTGCCCAAGCCAATTTCTGCAGAGTTGGGCTGACTTATTAAGAGTCCATGGGTAGAGACCCTGTTGTCTTGGTTGCACACTCGGCCAGCACCAAGCAGGGCTGCAGCCACAGTGCTGAAGGAAGGTCTTGTAGAAAAAGAAAAGTGTGTCTGTGTGTCACAGGGGAGGGTGTGTGGGACATGGCTTTGGTTTATGTCAGAGAAGTCTCCACTAAATTGTTACTGACTTTTTCTCCTACGAGAGCGCCCTGTGCCCAGAGACAGCAAATGTCCAACAGCAGCTGCATCACCCAGTTCCTCCTCCTGGCATTCGCAGACACACGGGAGCTGCAGCTCTTGCACTTCTGGCTCTTCCTGGGCATCTACCTGGCTGCCCTCCTGGGCAACGGCCTCATCATCACCACCATAGCCTGTGACCAGCACCTCCACACCCCCATGTACTTCTTCCTGCTCAACCTCGCCCTCCTCGACCTGGGCTGTATCTCCACCACTGTCCCCAAATCCATGGCCAATTCCCTCTGGGACACCAGGGACATTTCCTCTCAAGGGTGTGTGGCACAGCTCTTTTTGTTTCTCTTCTTGATCACAGCAGAGTATTTTCTTCTCACCGTCATGTCCTACGACCGCTATGTTGCCATCTGCAAACCCCTGCACTACGGGACCCTCCTGGGCAGCAGAGCTTGTGTCCACATGGCAGCAGCTGCCTGGGCCACTGGGTTTCTCAGTGCTCTGCTGCACACGGCCAATACATTTTCACTGCCACTGTGCAAGGGCAATGCCTTGCACCAGTTCTTCTGTGAAATCCCCCAGATCCTCAAGCTCTCCTGCTCACACTCCTACCTCAGGGAAATTTGGCTTTCTGTGGTTAGTGTCTTAGTAGTATTTGGGTGTTTTGTGTTCATCGTGCTGTCCTATGTGCAGATCTTGAGGGCCGTGCTGAGGATCCCCTCTGAGCAGGGACGGCACAAAGCCTTTTCCACGTGCCTCCCTCACCTGGCCGTGGTCTCCCTGATTATCAGCACTGGTTCATTTGCGTACCTGAAGCCCCCCTCCATCTCCTCCCCATCCCTGGACCTGGTGGTGTCTGTTCTGTACTCAGTGGTGCCTCCAGCAGTGAACCCCCTCATCTACAGCATGAGGATCCAGGAGCTCAAGAATGCCCTGTGGAAACTTGTGACTGGACAATTTCTGAAGCAATAAACTGCCCATTTTAGTTCTAATGTGACTAATTACAGGCCAAATCTGTCATCTGTATTTTCTGGTTTTATTAGCTTTTTTTTAATTGTCGCAATATTGTCATCCCCTTTCTAAATCACTGTCTCCTTTTCTTTATAACCACTGGCTGTGTAAATGAGGAGCCATGATCTGTGTGTATTTAAACAATACAAAGTCTCCTGTAGTGACTTGTTTTTCACTATATCCTTCCTGCAACGCCTTTTGGAGCTGCAGGGACAGCTCCTGTGTGCATGGGAGGAGGGGAAAAGAGTCCAGCCTGGCAGCCCTGCCAGGGAGCACCAGCGCTTGGCCTTCCAGAGCTGTTCTCGTTCCACTCCCACACTCTCCTTCTCATCCCTTGTGTTGGTGCAAGGCCTGAGTGCTCTGGCAGCCTGGTCACCGTCCTGCTGTGTGTGAGTCCTGTGAGCGCAGGCAGGGACAGGCAATGGGCACTGCTGTGACAGAGCTGGCCTCACAACAGCCTTTCCAGAAAGAAAGGTCATCTCCTATGGTCTGGGCCAGAAGCTTTAGCTCTTCTTACAAAGATTCTCTCAAGAACATGCCCAAAAAAGTGGCCACAGATGCAAACACCATTGTACAGCTGCACAGTGTGTGTGTGCAGGGCTGGGCACACAGCAGTGTCCTCTCACAGCCAGGCCTCCTGACCTACAGATCTGTCAGTCTGACCTCCGTGCTGGGGAAGGTCGTGGAGCAGATGATCTTGGCTAACATCACACAGCACTTACAAGAGAACCATGTGATCAGGCCCAGTCAAAATGGGTTTGTGAAAGGCAGGTCCTGTCTGACCTACCTGATTTCCTACTACAACAAGGTGACCCAACTAGTAGAGGAGAGAAAGACTGTGGATGTTGTGCACTTAGACTTCAGTAAAGCCTTTGACACCGTATCCCACAGCATCTCCTGGAGAAGCTGCAGCTCATGGCCTGGATGGTGTATCTGTGATGAATAAAGAACTGGCTGGAGGGCCGGGCCCAAAGAGTTGTGGTGAACGGAAACAAACCCAGTTGTCTAGTCACAAGTGGTGTCCCCGGGGCTCAGTATTGGGGCCAGTTCTGTTTAATGTCTTTATCAATTATCTGGATGAGGGGATTGAGTGCACCCTTAGTAAGTTTGCAGATGACACCAAGGATGGCCACACAGAGGGATCTGGACTGGCTGGATCATTGGGCTGAGGCCAGTTGTCTGAGGTTCAACCAGACCAAGTGCCAGGTCCTGTACTTGGGTCACAACAACCCCAGGCAGCGCTACAGGCTCGGGGAAGAGTGGCTGGAAAGCTGCGTGGCAGAGTGACATGGGGGTGTTGACTGACAGCAACTGAACATGAGCCAGCATGTGCCCAGGTGGCTAAAAAGGCCACCAACAGCATCATGGCTTGTATCAGGAATAGTGTGGCCAGCAGGACTAGAGAAGTGATTGTGCCACTGTACTTGGAACCGGTGAGGCAGCACCTTGAATCCTGTGTTCTGTTTTGGGCCCCTCATCATAAGAAGGATATTGAAATACCAGACAGAGTGCAGAGGAGGCAACGAATCTGGTGAGGGGCTGGAGCACAAGTGTGGTGGGAGTGGCTGAAGGAGCTGGGGCTGTTCAGCCTGGAGAACAGGAGGCTGAGGGGAGACCTGATCGCTGTCTGCAACTGCCCGAAAGGAGGTTGGAGCATGGAGGGTGTTGGTCTCTTCTCCCAAGTAACAAGTGATAGGACAAGAGAAAATGACGCCAAGTTGTGCCAGGGAAGGTTCAGATTGGATATTAGGAAAAAATTCTTCCTGGAAAGGGTTGTTGGGCATTGGAACAAGCTACCTGGGGCAGTGTGGAGTCGCTATCCCTAGAAGGGTTTAAAAGGCATTTAGACGAGCTTCTTAGGGACATGATTTAGTGCTAGAGTTAGGTTATGGTTGGACTCAATGATCCTGAGGGTCTCTTCCAACTGAAATGATTCTATGATTCTATGATATAACTAGAAAACTTTTCTATCACTTCTTCTCAGTGCTCTTTACATACCTGCCTCTTTACCTACAGTCTCGAAACTTATCTAATTAAGTGCACAAGTCTTGAATACTAGTTGCAAATGACAAAAGTGACATGGCTCTATCAGTCTTGTCTGATACCTGCCAGTCCCAGGCAAACACCTCAGGTACACGGGGGCCTCTCGAGATTTGCCCTGGGTGCTTATAGTGAGACCATGGAGCTCAACCCGAAAACCTGAGAACACCCCTCAAAACTGAAAAACCAAACCAAACCACCACCATGCTCACATCTCCCCTCAGTGCACACCTGGACTTCTGATCTAGTCATCTGGTGTCCTTTCATGGGGGTAGAACAAGCTCTCTGAGCCCTGGTGAGAGGACAATGATCAAAATGGTGGCTGCAAGAGGCAACAGCCCCAAGCTGGCACCCGGCAGCACGACAGACTGTTTCCATGTCTCTCTTGCACACACACTGTGTCCTGCTCTTCTCCTGGGACATCCCATCTCCCCACAAAGCCTTTCCCTAGGGAGAGCACACCTGCACTGGCCTGACTGCCACTCCTGCACCCTGTCCCCACGCTCCCCACAGCCCCCGAGCTGGGGGTTTTGCTCTGTAGATCAAGAGGGCTGTGGTGCCCGGGCTGTGGTGACTCCGCGGGGCCGTACTGGTCAGACTGGGAGGCAGCCCCAGCTGATGGTGGTCACTGCCACTGCCCGCGTCCCACACAAACTCTTGGGTGGCCACGGAGGGCGCTCAGAGGGACCCTGCCTTATTCACCATGTGCGTGGGTGCTGGCCACCAGCAAGCAACTGCTGAACAACCAGCCCAAAGTCCCTCAAAAGCCACACTGGGACCCTGATCCCATCACACTGAGCCCACAGAGAAACAAGCCAAACAATGAGCCCCTTGAGAGTCTGTTCCTTAGGAATGTTCTTCAAGGAACTTTGGAAGAAGACCTAAACGTTCAGGCACTGTGCTAAGGAGATCCCCTTGCTGCTGGAGATGCTGTTCTGAGGCCAGCTCTGTCACACAAGTGCCCATTGCCTGTCCTGGTCACAGGACCGACACACAGTTCGACTGTGACCAAGCCCTGGGAGCCCTCAGGCCTTGCAGCAGCACAAGGGCTGAGAAGGAGAGTGGGGAAGTGGAAAGAGAAGTACTCAGGGAAGAGCAAGGCTGGTGCTCCCTGGCAGAGCTGCTCTGCTGGGACTGTTTCCTCCATCTTTGCCCACAGACACCTTGTGTTGAGCTTCACAAAGGTTGCAGAGGAAAGATCTCAGACAAACTGTTCACTGCAGGGTCATTTATTTTGTTTAAATACACAGAGAGCACAACTTCTCATTTACAAGGTCTTTCACTTGAACTATAAAGGTGGAGAGATAATTAGAAGTGGGATGAATAATAACATTTCTTTGTGGGCAGTATTATCATAGTTAAAAAAGCAAAACCAAACAAGCCTTCCCCTAACTCCAAAAAGTGATCTACAACTATGAAATATAAAAAAGACAGGTTGGACCTGTCATGAGTTATGTCATGAGTGATATGCAGAAGAAAAGAAGTTTAATGCCTTTGAAAATTATCCAGCCATCAGTTTCCTCAGGGCATCCTTGAGCTCCTGGTTCCTCATGCTGTAGATGAGGAGGTTCACTGCTGGAGGCACCACTGAGTACAGAACAGACACCACCAGGTCCAGGGATGGGGAGGAGATGGAGGGGGGCTTCAGGTAGGCAAACATGGCAGTGATGATGAACAGAGAGACCACGGCCAGGTGAGGGAGGCACGTGGCAAAGGCTTTGTGCCGTCCCTGCTCAGAGGGGATCCTCAGCACGGCCCTGAAGATCTGCACATAGGACACCACAATGAACACGAAACACAAAAAGAACAAACAGACACCAACAACAATAAGCCCAGATTCCCTGAGGTAGGCATCTGAGCAGGAGAGCTTGAGGATCTGGGGGATTTCACAGAAGAACTGGTGCAGGGCATTGCCCTTGCACAGTGGCAGTGAAAATGTATTGGCCGTTTGCAGCAGAGCATTGAGAAACCCAGTGGCCCAGGCAGCTGCTGCCATGTGGACACAAGCTCTGCTGCCCAAGAGGGTCCCGTAGTGCAGGGGTTTGCAGATGGCAACATAGCGGTCGTAGGACATGATGGTGAGCATAGAATACTCTGCTACTATCAAGAAGGCAAACGAAAAGAGCTGTGCAGCACATCCCGAGTATGAGATGGCCCTGGTGTCCCAGAGGGAACTGGCCATGGATTTGGGTACAGTGGTGGAGATACAGCCCATGTCGAGGAGGGCGAGGTTGAGCAGGAAGAAGTACATGGGGGTGTGGAGGTGCTGGTCACAGGCTATGGTGGTGATGATGAGGCCGTTGCCCAGGAGGGCAGCCAGGTAGATGCCCAGGAAGAGCCAGAAGTGCAAGAGCTGCAGCTCCCGTGTGTCTGTGAACGCCAGGAGGAGGAACTGGGTGATGGAGCTGCTGTTGGACATTTGCTGCCTGTGGGCATGAGGACCTGTGCAAGGAGGAAAAGACAGTGACGGTTTAGATGAGACTTGTCTGGGAAAAACCAAAGCCATTTCCCACAGACCCTCCCACAAAGAGAAGCTTTTCTTTCAGAGGAGAACATCCTGGCTGGAGTCCTGGTCAGTGCTTGATGAGTGTGCAATGAAGAGCAGGGTCTCTGCCCAGGGGCTCTTGAGGAGTCAGCCTGACCCTGTGTGATGGGTGGGGCCGGGGCCAGTCCTGGGGTTCAGCTTTGTCAGATGGAACCGCTCCTGCTGCAGAAGGGACTGTCAGCATCTGTACCCCCAGACCTGAGAAACTGAGTTTGAGAGGTTTGGCATTTCTACAGCTCCTTCTCCCCTCCCACCCTGGGGAGTGTTCTTGGATGTTAGAAACCCTCAGCATTTCTGCTGCACTCAGGGAGAACAAAGAGAGTCCTGCGAGACCAGAGGATGCCTGTGGGTCAGTGCAGAGTGAGGGCAGCCGGTCTATCGATCTGTTTTTCTTCCAGCTGCCCCGGGCTGGCAACTTTCTGAGATGGAGGCTGATCACACTGCCATGTTACCCTGAAAAGCCACCAGGCCCTGCTGAGAGCAGAGAGATCCACCTCAGACCATGACATGTCTCACCCTTTCCTAATGTCTCAGCATCCCATGTTTAGCCAAGAAACTGCTCATCTCACAAACCCAACAGCATTCTCTCTGTCACAGCATCTCTGTGCTCCTCCATGGGGCTTTCACATAACAAACAGATGCTGTAGGACAGGTTTGCATCCTGGAGGGTAGTTCAAAGCTTCTAAGGAAACTCCCAGGAGATATCCAAGTGTCCTAATGATGGCATTTGATTAAAGGAGACTCAGCTCATTCCCCAGCCCCACACACTGCATTGCCCACAGCCCCACAGGTCAGAGCAAAGCTGGGACACGTGTTCCCATGGACACAGCTGCAGGAAAGGACCCACAAGATCAGGCTGTGACTCTGCAGCTGAAACTCCCATCCCCAGAGAGCCTGACAGCAAGAACCAGATCACAACAGCAGTGACCCAGAGCAGTGGAGCAAGAAGGAAACTGCGGTGAGGGTGGGTGTGAGAGAGGCCAGGGCAGAGGCAGCCGGGCACTCAGACAGCGTCACCCTTCCCCAGCTGTGCAGCCACCTCCCACACACCAGCATTGCCGGGCAGCTGCTCTCAGCCCCTGTGCTCTGCAGAGGGAACTGGAGCTCTGGCTGCACAGGAGCTGCTTCATGCCTTGGAGCCCCCGGCCCTGAGGGCAGAGGCTTTGCTGGGTGGGAGAGGAGGCGAGGGGGCTGCTCACAGGAGGGATCTGCACTGCAGGGGATAATACAGAGTTTTACGTGTTCTCCCTCCCGTATCAATTCTGAGTTTAGTTTCCTCTCATTTCTGATCATTTCCCTGCTGTCTGGAGATTCTCCCCCTGGGCGGTGCTTCCCTGTCCATGTCTCTTCCCTGTCAGCGCTCACAGACCCCATCCCACCCTCTGTGCCCTCACCCTGGCCCTACAGATCCTGCCTGTTCACAGGGCACTGCCTGGGGGCATCTTCCTGTTTGCAGGTTGGAAAACAGGACAGGTCAGACTAAGGCTGATGGGTTCAGCCGATGTGATGCTGGTGCTGTGCAGAGGCAGAGCAGCAGCTGAAGGGATGTTATGAGGCTTCTGGTAGATGTACTGGTGACTCTGAGTTGCAGTTCAGGAGTCTCAGTGACTTGTTTAAGCAGGAGAGCTCATTTTCACTTTATCCTTTTCTGCACCCCCCCAACCCTCGGGATAGAAAACTGAAAAGGCAGGCTCAGGAAAGCTCCCTATCTGTCTGGTAATCCTTGCATTGATCTTCTCTTTGAGGCATCCCCTCGGAAAAATCCTGGGGGTGATCTGAAGCTGTGAGCAGCTCTGATCCACACAGCACCCCCTTAACAGCAGAAGCACCTTTCCTGCCCTGATAGGGGTCGCTCCTTCCCGCCACAGCTTCTCCCCACAGCACCGTGGGGATCTCCCCGGGCAGGCTGAGCGCTGACCCTGGCAGGCGGCAGAGTCCCTGCCCCGGCACAGCCCTGGGGTGCAGGGACCCTGCTCTGCAGGACAGCCCTGGGCACCCCTGGGTGCTCACCCACCTTCACGGCTGTTCAAAATTGCCTGACAAGAGCCCCCTCCTTACACATCCCACAAGCTGTGCCTGTGCTAACTTAAGGAGATGCCTCCAGGAGCTACAGCTGCATTGCCCTGCACCCAGAGACTTACCATGGCAAGGGCTGCAAAGGTTTCTCCTCCAGTGAGCTCTCAGTCATCCTCCCCATCCTGACCACCTTTCATCTCTCTCTGCCTTGCTCGTCTCCCTGAGATCCCCAGGCAGAGCCCTCAGCCCTGCTGCGCTTTGCAGAGGAGCTGCTCCTGGGCAGAGCTGTCTCTCTGCAGCGCTGCCGCTTGCCATGAGCTCCCTCTGTCCCAGGAGCCCAGCCCAGCTCAGCAGCACAGGAGCAGCCCAAGGCGCTTTAATGACCCCTCTGGTGGGTTTGGTGCTGAGGCCATGAACCTCAGACCCTGGAGGAAGTTGAAGAAACCTCTCAAGAAGCCCAAGTCAGATTCAAACTCCAAAGTTTCTTGTAATGTTAATGGGTTCCCCTGAGGAACACTACTGAGGAACTGACCCCAGGGTCTGGTTAGAGAAGAAAACTGGAGGCAGAGATGACAGGTCAGGACAAGCAGGGTGAAGGTCTCTCTGATGCTGAGTAAACCTGGATGTGTTTCATTAACCAAAGGGCCAAGCCCTGACCCCCAGCCCTGGGAAGGCACATCCTGTCCCTCCCACGTTGCCCAGGGCCCTTCCTGGGACAGTGTGATGTGGGGCTGTGCAAGGCCAAGGGCAGGACTATGGTCCCACACCTCCCAGGTTCCTGGCTGGGGACAAGGAGGCCATGAGGCCCCTGTGCTGTAAGGACAAGGTGTCTCCTCACAGGCATCAGAGCTGGAGACAACAGCCACAGCCAAGGGGAGAAGGAGCTCCAGCTGTTAGTGTTTACATGCAGATGGTTTATCCTGATGAGAGCGTCTATCCCAAGATAACATCATGAGGAGTTACAGGACACTACAAATACCACCTGCAGGAGAAACTTTGCGGTCTTGCGGGGCTAGTGCTCGTAATGCCAGAGGTCTGGACTTAGAGGGCAAGTTTCCCTTCATGTGGGAGAACATCAGGAATGTGTGGAGCTCTGCCCGGGGACAGAGAATATCAGCTGAAATTTGAGGACTCAGCGTGAGAGGGCAGAGCAACATGGACAGTGTTGTGGTGGGTGGACATCAGCTACTGACTCACTGATGAGGAAGAGGAATTAGATGAGGCCTCCTTCAGACAAAGGAAAGAAGCCTCATGTTTTCAGGCAGTGTCCTCATGGCAAACCTAAGATATCCCAATAGCTGCAAGGTACCAGCCATGCAGGAGGGTTTTGGAGCTCATGGACAACATCTTCCTGACACGGGTGACTGAGGAGTCAGTGAGGTGAGGTGCCCTGTGGGACTTCACACTTACAAACCAGAAAGGGTTGGTCAGGGATGGAACAGTCAGGGATGGGAAAGTAGAGTTGAGGCTCCTGGAAGATGATAACAAGGCAAAGAGCAGGATTTCAGGAGAGCAGGCTTTGGCCATCTGAGGGATCTGCTTGGGTCCTATGGGATATGACCTTGGTGTCTGCAGTGTTTTTTCTCTCACATTTCCTCCCTGCTCTCTCCCACCTGCTGTTGTGCAGCGGTTTTTACCCTTTCTCAAATACAATATCACAGAGGTGCTGCCAACATCCCTGAGTGGCTCAGATTTGTCAAAGAGTGGGTCCATCTTGGAGCCAGCTCATATCGGCTCTGTCTGACATCAAACTCCTGTTGTCTTCTCAGAGAGGTGACAACTGTGGCACACCCACACTCACTCCAGTTCCAAGACTTTGCCATGTAAACCCAATACAGGTTGATAACGTGTTGGGTGTTACAAACTACTTGATCATGGGGAAGAAATGGAAAAGATCTTCTGTTAGTAACCTGAGGAAGTCACCAGTAAATGAGCAGGTTCCTATGGGGAACTGTCATTGCCCTGACATTCACTGGCCAGGGAAAGCAGTGGGTATCAACAGTCCAGAAGATCTTGGTCCGACTGCTTAACGTGGCTGCCTGGTGGGACAACAAGGGTGATGCTCACCTGGATCTGGAACTGGGAGACAAAGAAGAGCTGGTGAGGGATGTGAACATCAGTGTCCACCTTGGCTGTGGTGACCAGGCAACAGTGGGATTCCAGGCACCAGAGGGGAGGGAGGAAGGCCAGCAGCAGAGCACAGGCTGGTGGGCTCCAGAGGAGAAGACACGGACATACTGAGGGACAGCGGCCGATAGAGGTGGTGACATGGAAGTCTGTCTGATGGGTGAAGGAGCTCAGGAAATCTGAGAAGCCTTGCAGGACAGCCTTGTGCTCCAGAGGAGTGTGATTCCTCTTGAGCTGTCCTGGCATGTCTCCTCACTCAAGTGGTGCATCAGGCACCCACTTTCCTACACATATTGTTTTGTCTTCATCAGAAAATGCTCCAGATCAATAAGATACCACCTCTTTGGGAAATGGGGAGGAGGGAGAGGGGCAAAGACAATAGAAGAAATACTGATTTATTCTTCTTTATTATGGAAATGCTCTCTATTTGGCTATTCCTGAAATCTCCCTAATCATCAAGACCAGACTTGAAGCCTTTAGGAAAACGATGCACAGAGCCTTGGCTTGTAAGGGCATTTTGGATGTTAATGGGCCCTCTGCTGCCGTGATCCTGAACTGCAGCTGCTGAAAGAATGAACAAACCTCTGATGAAGTGAAAGGCAGAAGTGGAACTCAAGTTTCTGAGGGTGCTTGGGACCCCATGAAGGGCCAGCACTGACGCAGCTGTGAAGGAAACAACCAGTCGAGGTCCCTGTCCCTGGAGGCTGGTGAAGGAAAGACTTGGAGACACTGGTTACAGGTGGTGAGGGCAATGTGGAGGTGGCTCTGATGCCCTGTCAGCCCTTGATGCTTGTTTATCACCAGAATGGCTGAGCCCTGAACCCTGGGACCTGGTAGATTTTTCTCAAATGTTTTTCAAGGCTTTTCATGTGGTCAGTGTGAGTGTTTTGTGTTTTGGGGGTGGGTTTTATGTCAAGTGCTGTTGCTTTAGCTGCAAGGCTCTGGTTTTCTGTGGAGTTGGAAATGCCTGTGAGTTCTTCACAACTCATTAATCTTCTTTTATACCCCTGGCAATGGTCACCAATCACCTCAATGTCCCAGTCTCAAACTTGCTTGAATCCTCTATTTGGATCCATATCCCATCACTCCAGGAAGTTCATGCATCCACCAGGTTCATGGATATTTCCTGAGGTCCATCCAGGACTGGGCAGTGTAAGAGAGGAGCAGAGCAGGGAAACCTCATTGGGCATGCCTGAGCACAGCCACCCCCAGCAGCAGCCATTCCCCATCTCCCAGGCACAGCCATGCCCACAGCAGGCAAATGTCACTGCCATATATGATTAGCCCAAGAGAGGCCTTTCTTCCTTCCTTCCATATTCCCAGGAAAATCTTGCTCCTATTCCTCCTCCACCTGCAGACAACAGCTGCTTTCCATTCCTGGGCTCAGCCATGGCTGTAAGGGTTCACTAAAGCTATTAGACATCTCATTGCTTCTCCCTGACATGCCCTGTCCCTCTCCCATACCTACGCATGGCCAATCACTGCTGCTCAGGGCCTCCTGCTCTTCAGAAGAGGCCTTGAGCTCTTTGGTTCTTCCTGGTGCTTATTATAAACTTCCTCGCTCTCCCCAGAGTTCATGGTGAGCTTTCTTGTCCATAAGAGCCCCTTTATGACCATGGCTTACTAAATGGGTGTCTTTTTATGATCATTTGTGCAGAAAGGGTAGTCACAGGAAGCACCCAATATGTCAAAACTGATGCTGAGTGAACTGCCATGAAGACCTGATGAGTTACGCCTGTGTCTCTCCTGGAAGGAGTCTGTCCCGAGAAGGGGATCCAGCTTCTGCCACTCTCTGCAGAGGCACATGAGCAGTGTCCGTGCACCTGGGGACACAAAGGGTGACTTCTGCCAAACCAGCCTTCATCTGAACCACTTAGATGTGTACTTGTGGATGAGGTATGGTCTTATAGTGCAAATACCTATTTAATTGTCATTGGAGGGGCTACCACAGACGCAGAGTACTATGTTACAGATATTTAAATGTAAGCATGTTAAACTTTTTTTTTTTCTTTAAAAACTGGCATTCCTAGACAAAGTACACAAACACTTGAAGGATTATTCACGCCTTTTACACATGACTATCCACAGAAGGCCCACCAACTTTGCATCTCAAGAAACTGGATGGGAGAGTTGAAGGGAAGGATGGTTTGGGCTCTGTCCTGGGACCTGGGAAACTGAAACGTGCTCCCATCCCCCCAGCACCCTGCCCTCCTCAGTGAGGGGTGTGAGACATTCTGCCAGCGAGGTCTGAACTCACAGGCATGACAAGTATCTTATGTCTAACTGCAGCTAATGGTGTCCCGCCAGCTAAAGATTTGAGCTTCCGTCCCTGGAATTATTTAAAAGATGTGGAGATGTGGCACTTAGGGATATGGTTTAGTGGTGGCCTTGGCAGTGTTTGATTTATGGTTGGACTCCATGTTCTTAAGGGTCTTTTCCAGCCTAAATGATTCTATGATGCCATGATTCTATGATTTGGGGTGAAACCATTTCAATTCCCATCACCTCCAACTCCCCTTGAGTGCGGCTGTTGCTTTGCACAGCTCTCCTGGCTATCCAGGCAGGTTGGGCACTGGTTTGGTGCCTACATTGGAAGTTTTACCCTTCCTGGGGTAAAAGACTGTTGAGGAAAGACTGTTGTAGAGATTTGGGTCACAGGGGTTTGAAGCAATCCTTCCAAAATCTGAGCAGGCTGAGCTTTGGAGCCCAGGAAAAATCGAGATGTTCTGAAGGATGTTTTAGAACAGTGGTACTACCACTAATAACAGTAACAGGGAACTCCTTATTCTCACTGATGATGATGATTAACTAAAAGTCTTTAGTTTCATTCCTAACAGTCATTCTTGCTTTTCAAAACATCTACTACACCTCAGTAGTTGTCTTGAGAGAAGTTCTTAAAACAATGCTTTTTCTCTCTTTTTTTTTTCTATTGTATAAAGAGTACACCTCTTGGACAGAATTACCCCCAAATCATGCTTCTTTCATAACTTTCCTCCTTTTTTTTCCCTGGTGTGAGGTGGAGGTGGCATAGGAGAATAGTTTATTTTTGAGACAAAGAAGGCCAAGGAACAGATCCCAGGTCAACAAGAAGGCACAAAGGAAGCCAGAATCTTTATGTAGTGTGCACTGACACAACACTGTTACCTGCATTTCCATTCTCAAAAGTCCCAACTGTGCAGCAGACTCTGGACTTCTGAGCTCCTTCATCTGCCCTGCGTGACACCATGTAAAATGGAACTACCCCAGTCAAATGGCTGGTTTTGATTCTCTTCACAGCCTGAAGCACCACATGGCTTAGGAGACAAGACAGGATGCACAAAAAAACCTCACATACTCTTCACTTAAAGTTCAGGTGTTCAATGGCATCTCAGGAGACAAGACATGCTGATTCCTGGGTTCAAGGAGCTTGTCAAGTGCTTCGTCATCATGTCTGTAATGGTGGCTTTGATATCTGTCTGATGTACAGGCTCTGTACATGGATGCTGACACCTCTTGAGCAACCTGCTCTGAAAGGGTTAACAAGTTGGGCATGAGTATAGCAAAAAAGAAGAACTTGGGTTTGGGCAAATGAAAAGGGTGCAGAAGTTGTTGTCAGGCCTGTTTGAGTACTTTTAAAGTAGCCCTGCACCTCATGTGATGTATTTCTGTGATCAGACGGAATCTGAGAGATTTCTCTAAATTGAAAATATGAGGAGGAAGGAAGGACAGCATCATTCAGGCTGGATGGGATCTCAGGAGGTGTCTTGACCAACCTCCTGCTCAAAGCAGGGTCAGACCAGATTACTCAGGGTTTTATCCTACCTTATACAGAAGAATACTGCACAGGATGATGCTGAATGCCTTGCTGACTTCAGGTAACGGACCATCAATGTTCTCCCCGCATCCAGCAACACAGTCCTTTCCTCACAGAAAGCAAAGAGGATGGACAGGGACAACCTGCCCTGGGTAACCCCTGTCACCTTCTCTTTCAGACACCCAGAAATGGGGTCAGGGTGGACATGCTCTGGGACACAGCCTTTAGTTACCCTGCTCACTGTCCTGGTTTTATCAGAAACAAGTTTCTCTTTTAGTGAATTTCCCTGTCATCTAAAGTCTTCTTACTAACTGCAGTTTTCCTGAAAGTTAGATACATGTTTTGGTAGACATAGCAATGGAATGCAAGGTCATTGATAATGATGCATCTCGCGAGATATGCAAGCAGGAGGTGAACTGAAAATTGACCAACTAAAGTATTCGATCCCATTAACGTCATACTTCATATAAAAGTGGGGGATCACGAGGATCTCGTCCCTGTTTTCCTTATGGCCAGCATTGGGAGAGGACCTTGCGAGTTGTCCCTGCAAACTGAGGGCTAGTGACAGACTGAATCCAGCTCCGGTTGGCTGCAGTGTCCAGCCCAGGACTTCGGGTGCCGGCCCCACATCTGCCGGAGCAGTTGCCGGGACTTTCAAGATTGGTTTTGTATATTTTGTATTATTTTATCTATTTCATATTAGTAGCATTAGTAAAACATTTTTAATTTTTCCAACTCTCTTGTCTCTGTCCTTCTTCCTCCTCCCAATTGCCTGTCCTTAGTGGGATGAGGGGAGAGGGAGGGGCTGAAGGGGGAAGGGGTGGAAGAGGGAGTTAACAATACATCTGCCACGGTTTTATTTTCACCCCGCAAGCAAACCACAGCACTCAACCATTGGCCATTTTGAAAAGTGCACACAATGTGTGAGAGCTGCCAGTGGTCAGGGAGTCCCCCCAGTCTCCATGAGCTTTCCAAGATGTTGGAGAGTGGCCTCACTGTGACATGGTCCTTCTGTCTCAGCTCCTGGGATGCTGCCCCTCCTGTCCCATAGACTGGAAAGGATTGTGTTGGTTCCAGTGACCCCTGACTTGATCCCCATCCACTGCTGGTTGTTCTGCCTTCAGTCACAGAGGCCTGGGAGACCTTGCTGGTGAAAATGGAGTACAAGAGACACAGAGAATATCACTTCTTTCCCTTATTAAATCAATGAGTGGCCACAAGGTGTCTTTGTTTCTCCTTTCCTGAACTAGGAACAGCTCATTATGGGGCCCTTGAATTGCCTTACAGGTCTAGACTGAGTTTTGCTCTGGCCTGTTGCTGTGCTTGGAGGCTGCTGTCCTTGAAGACCAGATGAACTAACTTCTGCCACCCTGCCTTGGCAGTTTATTCCATCCGTGTCACAGCTCTGTCTACAACACTGACAGCTCCAGCTCAGCCAGTCAGGTCCCTGGCTGAGGACATTGCCTCACATCTGGGCTGAACCACCCCAGCTGTGGCACCAGGAAACCTCTGAGTCGCCCCATGGAAACCTGGTACCAAGTGTCCAAGATCCCATGTGTGCAAAGGCTTTGCTTCAGAGCACAGACATGACATGGCCAGAAGATTGCCGAATGTCTCTCTAGATCTAGGAGTATAAACCCAGTATATAATCCCTAAATTCATTCCGGTGAACATATTCCTCCCCCAGTTTGCAGAAATTAGATCCTTTGCTGTAACCTTTCTGGTGTCCTGTCTAATAATGGGACAAGAAAAGCTGATTCTCATACCAATTTATTTTCTAATAGGAAGAATACAATGCTGTCAAGAAGTGTGTCTGCAGAGGAGAGAGAATACATCAATGAGTACTTCAGGCTGTTTGAAAGGATGTGCCCCTGGAGCCCCAGGGACAGCTGGAGGGAGCCCAGAGGGGACAGAGGAAGGGACATCATGGGCTGCTTCTGTGCTGCTGAGCTGGGCCGGGCTCCTGGGACAGAGGGAGCTCATGGCAAGCGGCAGCGCTGCAGAGAGACAGCTCTGCCCAGGAGCAGCTCCTCTGCAAAGCGCAGCAGGGCTGAGGGCTCTGCCTGCAGCACCGAGGGGAGACGAGCCAGGGAGAGACAGGGAAACGCAGTCTGGGGTGGGAGGATGCTGAGAGATCACTGTGGGAGAAATCTTCGCAGATATGATGCCTGTGGCTGCAGGGCATTGCATCTGCAGATCATGGTAGGATCTCAGAAAGCTGTCACATTGCAGAGCCTGCAAGAGATGTAAGTAAAACTCTCAGAGATTCTCTGATGCAAAGGAAGAGGATGTGCTGCAGAGCAGGGATTGCCTTCTGCACCGTCAGAGTGACAAGACATGAATGCTGTGTTCTGCCAAGGATGGCTGTGGGGTGTAAATGTAAATGTGCAGGCAGGAGTGCCCAGGGCTGTCCTGCAGAGCAGGGTCCCTGCACCCCAGGGCTGTGCCGGGGCAGGGACTCTGCCGCCTGCCAGGGTCAGCGCTCAGCCTGCCCGGGGAGATCCCAACAACACTGAGGGGAGAAGCTGTGGGGGGAAGGACCGACCCCAGCAGGGCAGCGTCCTTCTGCTGCTGGCTTCTCCGTCGGTCAGGGCTGCTCTTCCAATGGGAGGTTTCTAGGAGAAGATCTATACAGGTATTACTACAAAGATAAGGAGTTTTCCCAAGTCTGTCCTTTCAGTTTCCTATTCCAAGACTTGGGGAGTGGGGGGATGGAGGAAAGGATAAATGAAAAAGGAGCTCTCCAGTTTTAACAAGTCACTGAGACTCCTGAACTGCAAGTCTGAGTGATCAGCCGATCTGCCAGAGGCCTTGTAACATCCCTTCAGCCACCCCTCTGCCCATGGACAGCAGCAGCATCACCTTGGCTGGACACATCTGGCTTAGATGGACCTGTTCTTTTTTGCAGCCAGCAAACCTCTGCTCTCAGCAGTCCTGGTGGCTTTTCAGGGTAACATGGCAGTGTGATCAGCCTCCATCTCAGAAAGGTGCCAGCCCAGGGCAGCTGGAGCAAGACAGAGGGACAGAGCAGCTGCCCTCACTCTGCACTGACCCACAGGCATCCTCTGGTCTCGCAGGACTCGCTCTGTTCTCCCTGAGTGCAGCAGAAATGCTGAGGGTTTCTGACACATGAGAACACTCCCCAGGGGGGTTGCAGGATTGGATTAGATGATCTTTCAAGGTCCCTTCCAATCCCTAACATTCTGTGATGCTGTGATTCTCTGAAGCTGTAAAAAAACCTTTCAAATTTCATTTTACCATCCTGTTTCATTCTCTGTCACTGTGCAGATGCTGACAGGCCCTTCTGCACCAGCAGCAGTTTCAGATGACAACTTTGAACCCCAGGTGTGTCACCTGCCCCCCGTTCCATGACCCCTGCTGCAGAGCAGGGCTGACTCCTGGGCAGCCAGCGGGCACAGGCCCTGCTCCTCACGGCACCTCCAGCCAGCACCACCCAGGGCTCAGCCACGGACCCGAAGGGAGGTCTGGAAAAGGACAAGGGGTGTGGAGCAGGGGAGGGTGTGTGAGAAATGGCTTTGATTTTGCTCAGAGAAGTGTCCCCTATCTTTTCATTTTCTTTTCGCGTATGACAGTGTCCACGCCCAGATACAGCAAATGTCCAACAGCAGCTCCATCACCCAGTTCCTCCTCCTGGCGTTCACAGACACACGGGAGCTGCAGCTCTTGCACTTCTGGCTCTTCCTGGGCATCTACCTGGCTGCCCTCCTGGGCAACGGCCTCGTCATCACCACCATAGCCTGTGACCAGCACCTCCACACCCCCATGTACTTCTTCCTGCTCAACCTCGCCCTCCTCGACCTGGGCTCCATCTCCATCATTATCCCCAAATCCATGGCCAACTCTCTGTGGGATACCAGGGTCATTTCCTATGCTGGATGTGCTGCCCAGGTCTTCTGTGTATTTTTCTTGTTTGGTGCAGAGTATTTTCTTCTCACCATCATGTCCTACGACCGCTACATTGCCATCTGCAAACCCCTGCACTACGGGACCCTCCTGGGCAGCAGAGCTTGTGTCCACATGGCAGCAGCTGCCTGGGCCACTGGGTTTCTCAATGCTCTGCTGCACACGGCCAATACATTTTCACTGCCACTGTGCAAGGGCAATGCCCTGCACCAGTTCTTCTGTGAAATCCCCCAGATCCTCAAGCTCTCCTGCTCACAGTCCTACTTTAGGGAAGCTGGGCTTCTTGTGGTTACTATCTGTTTAGGATTTGGGTGTTTTGTGTTCATTGTGCTGTCCTACGTGCAGATCTTCAGGGCCGTGCTGAGGATCCCCTCTGAGCAGGGACGGCACAAAGCCTTTGCCACGTGCCTCCCTCACCTGGCCGTGGTCTCCCTGTTCCTCAGCACTGCCATGTTTGCCCACCTGAAGCCCCCCTCCATCTCCTCCCCATCCCTGGACCTGGTGGTGTCTGTTCTATACGCATTGGTGCCTCCAGCAGTGAACCCCCTCATCTACAGCATGAGGAACCAGGAGCTCAAGGAGTCCATTAGGAAAGTGATTTCATGGGCGTTTGTCAATACTGACCATCTTTCCATCACTGTCCACAAATGATGTCTAATTGTATCCCAATGCAGGCCTGTACCCTGTTTTATCCCTTTTACTTCGTTAGCATTACCCATATTGTTATTTATGGTTGTTATGTTTGTACATAACTGTTCATATTTAGCTCACTATCCTGAAAAACGGACCCATTATAAATAGTTTTAAAACACCTGAAACCTGTACAAATGTTTTTCTAACACTGTGTCAGAGCTTAGTCTCCCATAGCATCTCTGTAACAAAATGACATCTCCAGAGTGCAGTTCCTCAAGATTTGATTGTTCTTCCAAAGCTGTTTTCAACAACAGGCCCAGGAATTTCCCTCAAAAGGGCCTGAGGAAAAAGCTCGATGTCACCTTGGAAGCTGATTCACAACAGAGTTGTGATTTAAGACACAACCCTTGCTGTCTGTTGACAGTGGAGATGGGGAGTGGTCATGAGATACAGCCACACTGGGCTGTCCTAGTGCATGATGGGGCAGAGGACAATCCTCCAGGAGAGGAATCTGGAGCTGCCCGAGAGCCCGTGAGATACACACGGACCGGCTGTGCCTCAGGTGGGCAGTGACAGGACCCCACAGAGTGAGACATGGCCCAAGGTGGAGTCATCAAAGGGAAAGTACTAAATGCAGGTATCTGCAGGGAAACAAAGATGGGCACAGACAATCTGATACAGACCAACTCCAACAGGCAACAGCGCCCTCACAGCCACCACACCAACAGCAGCACTTACACAACCATGAGCAACACAACTGACCCTGTCCTGTTGCCCCTCTCAGACTGATCTGGTGTGAAGGTTGCACGAGTGGTCTGTACATCCCAGGTAGAACTTACTTGCAGTTTCACACACCCCTGTGGTCCTTCCCATGTGGACCTGGGGTTTGGGTCAGCCCAGACTCAGAGATATTACCCACTTGGACATTCCAACCCTGGGGTTCTCCAGATCCTGGTGTCCTTCTCCTCCTTGCTAGCCTCACTTAGAATTGACCAAGAAGGTGTGTACGTGCCATCACACCCAAACGCACACACAATAGTGAGCCCACTCACACAGCAAAGAGCCAGGAGCAGAGTTTGATTAGTTTTGTAGTTTAACGCTGACAGACAGCTCAGCACCACATAGTCTGTCACTCACTGCCCCACAGCAGGATAAGGCGGAGGATTGGAAACACAAAAGAAAACTTGTGGGTTGAGATAAAGACGGTTTTACAGGCAAAGCAAAATCTATGCATGTAACCAAAGAAAACTAAGGAATTCATTCACTGCATCATCGGCAGGAGGGTTTTCAGCCATCTTCAGAAAAGCCAGGCTCCATCACATGTAATGGTTACTTGGGAAGACAAACACCATCACGCCGAATGTCCTCCCTTCCCTTCTTCTCCCAGATTTTATTGTTGACCACGGTATCATATGTTGTGGAACACCCCTTTGGACAGTTTGGTTCAGCTGTCCCAGCCATGTCCCCTCCCAATTTCTTGCGCACCCACAGCCCCCATGCTGGTGGGGTTGGTGTGAGAAGCAGAAAAACACTTGATACCGTGCAAGCACTGATCAGCAATGACTGAAACATTGGGGTGGGACAAACAGTATTTCCATCACAAATGTAAAATGGACTCATACAAGTTGCTATGAAGATAAGTAACTCTGTCCCAACTGAAACCAGTCTAATAACCAGGACAGACCATGGTGCTCAGGCAGGGGGTTTGGCCAGACCAGCACTGACCAGCCACCTCCACACGGGCAGCTGGTCCCTTGAACTCCCCTCCACCCCACTCTTCCACAGGCTGCTTCTTCCACGATCCAAATTTCTCTGCCCTGATCTCCTCACAATTCATAACCATCATCAGTTACTTTTTCCCCAGTGGGCTTAGGTTTTCTCCATTTGCACTCAAATTTGATAGTTTGGATTCCATTGCCTTGGTCCTCTGGGACTTCAGTGGCATCACTGGTGGCTCCTCCAGGCACTGATGGCCTTGCAAGACTTGACTGCCCAGACAGTCCCCAGTGCTCCCCTCTGTGCAGTCTGGCCAACCTGGTCACATCTGCAGCCACCTGTGAGGCCCAGCTGGCACACACGGAGCTGCCCATACTGCTGGTCCCTTCTCACATCCCTCAGCTTCTCATGCATGTCCCACAGTTTCCCGTGGCACGTACAGGTGGTTTCAGCCCAGGGCAGGGCCTCACCAGGGGCTCACTCATCTTTCTGCAGCCTTCCCGTCTGGTGTCCTTGATGACCTCATGATACCTGCCTACCTCTGGCCAATCACATTGCTGTCATGAGGTGACATCACAAGTAATAATCCAGGCATGTTGGCTTTGCCTACGTCTACCCCAGGTAACTGCAATAGAAGTGGCATCACAACCCACCTCCAGCCGTGTCATCTTCCCCTTCTCCTGCATCTCCCGTCTCCCAAGCTCTCAGCACTGCTGCGGGTGTTTCCCAGCATCCAGGTGACATCACCAGGCCTGTCTCACCACATGCCCAGTTGGGTTGTTTCCAAAGATGTGACCTCAAAATGCACCTCCCTCCCATGATGCCTCACCTTGCATCATCCTCTTCTGGCACCAGGGGTCACCTCCCAGCCAACCTCCCACACACTGCCCCTTTACCTGCCTCTCCTCTTTGCTACCCAGCACTGTCGTTTCTGCTGGGCAGGCAGCAACGTGCTCCCCATGGGGACTGCAGAGCCCTGGTGGGACAGCTCGGTGGTGGGAGGGCAGCCATGGGTGGGCAGGGCTCCTCAGGAAGGCAGGCGGGTGGATGAGGAGGTGGAGATGAGCTCTGTGCAGAGGGGAGTCCGGCGTGCACAGCCCTTGCCTTGGAGGGAGCTTCATGGTCACAGGTCCTTGACTACATGGCAAGTTGGACCATCTCTCGGTCTGCTGGGAGGGCAGCAGAGCTGGGCACAAGCAACCCAGGAGGTTCCTGCAGGATGTGGAAGACAGCATTTTGAGACAAACACTGGACGAGCTGGCTAGGGCTGGTCTCTTACTGACAGACAAGGTGGATCAGGCTGGGGATGTAAGGATGAGGGCAGCCATGGCTGCAGTTACCGTGAGATGGTAGAGAAGCAGGACAACTGCAGAACAACAGTGCAGTCCTGCAGGAGAACTGATTTCAGTTAGCTGAGGATCTCCTTGGGCTGTCCTGGAGAACAAAGGGGCTGTTAAACTCTCTTGGATCTTCAGGGACAACATCCTCAAAGCCCAGGAAGAAGCCAATCTGATGGTCAGGGAGTCGAGCAGGGCCTGGCAAGAGGTCAGCATGGGTGAACGTTGACCCGCTGCCTTAGGAGATCAAACAGCAGAAGGACGTGCAGGGAGGCTGGAGGGGAACAGGCTGCCCAGGAGACAGACAAACAGACACCTGGCCTGGGGGTGCAGGGATGGAGCCAGCAAAGCCAAAACTGAGCAGTGGCTGAAGTGGCCATGCAAGGGGAGTGCACCCAGGAGGGCTTCTCCAAAGATATTGTCAGCACAAGGAAGGCAGCTGAGGGAACCCTGGTCCCAGTGGCCAGCGGGGCAGGGGACAGAGTGACAAAGACAGTATTGAAACAGCAATTTTTCAGAAGAAAGATTCTTCCTTTGAGAGTGCTGGTAGGAAATGTACTTTGCTGAGTAACTGGGCGCACCTATGCATTTTACTCTTCATTTACCTCTACATAAATATTTCTTTTTCCTTATACTCACATAGAAAGACAGATAACACAGGTCTGTTGAGATCACTGTCAACATGACCATCTACAAAGAGAACATTTCAATTAACCTTTATATTCTTCTTTCCTCCATCAGGCAAGAGTGGCCAACAGCTTCGAGCATGACTCACGCCGTGCCAAGAGCAAAAAGTGGCATTGACAGTCCAGGGCAGTGGATTTTTTGGTGCCTTCGACTCTGTGCAAGACACAAGGATTATCTTTCTTAATGCTGTAGGCTTTGGTAGGACAGAAATCTAGAGAACATTTTCTAAAAATGGAGGGAAAAAGAAACCAAATGAAAGATGTAGGGTGAAGGAAATGCTTTCTTGCAACTTTAAGCATCAAACGTTGTTGGTGTTGTAATTCTCCTTTCTTTGTTTTGATACTTTAAATACCAGTGTTTTCCCATGACATCAAAATGACACTATTTTGGATGTGCATTAAGAGCAAGAAGAGAACTTCTCTTCTTCCACAAGATTTGCCTTGTCAGCACTCTGTTAGGCTGTGCATCTTATCTCCCTCATCGTTCAGGTATTTCCTCTGCCCTAACTAAACTGACCATGTCTGAAGTCCCATTTCCAGCAGCTGATCTGCACACAAGCACTTGCGATCGGTCTCTGGGTTGCCCTTCCCCTTACTGTTTGATCCCTCAGACACTTGTCAACAATCCAGTTGCTGCTTTCAGCTTCACGGACTTAAAAGCTTCCTTGTCTTTCAGTAGTCTGTCTAATTCTGTCTTTAGCCAACTCTTTTATTGTGTTTATTTTCTAATTTCCTTTCTGTCTAAATCATTTCTTGCATGGTTATGCCTTGGAGAGAGTGAACCTCATTGGTGGCGGTTTGTCCTTGGCATACAGCTGAGGAATGTGTTTTCTTTTAACCATGATTCTTATCAGTTTATTTTGTTTGTTCAAAAGTAAGGAGAAGTCCCTCTTTGCCTGTGTGCAGCCAGGTCTCCAAGGAGAGCAGGTGGGAGCTGGTGCAAAGGAGCTGGAACATCCAGCTGCAGCCTGCAGTGGAGAAGTCTGGTGTAAGGAAAAGGGATGCAAGTGCCAGGTGGCCAATGAGAGAAATGATGGGGCTGGGGAGGTGAGGAGCAAGGTTGTCCACACTGTGTCAGACCTCAAGGGACAGCTTCTCCAGCCAGTCCAGACCTCCTTAGGAGAGACCCTGGGTCAATATCAGATAATGCTGCAATCACCTCTTCTCCACACTGAAATACAATAAACTATATCCTTTATGAAATTAAAAAAAAAGTCAGTTTTATTAGAATGTTTTTGAAATCACTCTCCATAACTACAGTAGGAAATGTCTCTAATTAACTGTACAAGACTAGAAGAAAATTACGAGACATGGATTCTTAGAGCTTTCTTCAGTGTGATGAGCCCCATGGTGCATTTGGTGCTGAGTCCTTGAACCTCAGGTGCTGAGAGGAGATCGCACAAACCTTTCCAAAAGTCAACGTCAGAAGAAAAAAGTACAAAGTCCCTTGAAGTATTAATGAGTTCCACTGAGGCCAAGTACCAGCAAAGCCTCCCCAGGGGCTTGTTAGAGCAGAGAATTGGAGGCCATGCTGGCAGATAAACAAAGGGTCATGTGCAGGCAGCTGAGGTGCTGAGAAAACCCTGGTTTTGTTGGACGAAGCAGAGAGGCCAAGGCCTGACCCCCAGCCCCTGGGAAGGCAGATCCTGTCCCTCACCCGTTGCTCAGGGCTCCTCCTGGGGCAGGGGGATGTGGGCTGTGTGATGCTGAGTGAAGGACAATGGTGTGACAGTTCCCAGCCTTACTGGGGTGTGCAAGGAGGCCATGAGGTGCCCCCAGTGCCTGAGGACAACATGGCTCCTCATAGGCCTTGGTGGCAGAGACGATTGCCATAGGCAAGGGGACAAAGACTTGGGTTCTCTTGGTGACATCCAGCCTTGCCAGTGCCCTTTGCCATCTCCACCACGGGTTGTCCTACACTGTCCCACAGCTGCTTCTGTTTCCCTGCAGGCTGTAGACACCCATCTCGCTCCCTCCCCTTGCTCTCACCCTGGTATTTCCATACATTGGCTGATGTGTCTCCACTCTCATGCTCTGTTCCTTGAAACACAAGGAGGTGGACTGATCCCATGCTCCTGGATGATTTCTTGTACCACAGCACTACCCTTTGAGTGACATTTCTTCCTCCTCATGTCCATTTCAAGCTGCGCTGTGTGGCAGTGTTTCTGCTGTAGAAAGGAGGACCCTGAAAACTACTGACCTGTCAGCCTCTGACCTGTGCCTGGGAAGATCATGGAACAGATCCTCCTAGAAGCTGGGCTAAGGAACAAGGAATGGTGACTCAACCAGTTCCCTGGGCAGCCTGTTCCACTGCTTCACAACTTTTTCCATGAAGAAATGTCTCCTAATATCAATTCTGAACCTTCCCTGGCACAAGCTGAGGCCATTTCCTCTCATCCTATCACTTGCTACTCAGGAGAACAACAACACCCTCCATGCTACAACCTCTTTTCAGGTAGTTGTAGAGAGTGAAAAGGTCTCCCCTCAGTCTCATTTTTCTCCAGGCTAAACACCCCCAGGTCCCTCAGCTGCTGCTCAGAAGACTTGTGCTCCAGACCCTCAACAGCCTTGTCCCCTCCTCTGCACTCACTCCAGCACCTCAAGGTCTTTGTTATAGTGAGGAACCCAAAACCGAACTGAGGATTCGAGTTGTGGCCTCACCAGCGCTGAGTACAAGGGAATGATCGCTGCCCCGGTTCTGCCCACTACACTATTCTTGATGCACACCAGGAGGCCATTGGCCTTTTTGGCCACCTGGGCACATGCTGGCTCATGTTCAACTGCTGTCCATCAACACCCCCGAGTCTTTTTCCACCAGGCAGCTTTCCAGCCACTCTTCCCCAAGCCTGTATTGTTGCAGGGGATTGTTATAAACCAAGTGCAGGACCCGGCACTTGGCCTTGTTGAACCTCAGACAATTGGCCTCAGTCAGCCAACGTCCCTCTGTGTGGCCTTCCCACCTTCCAGCAGATCAGCACTCCCACCCAGTTTGGTGTCATCTGCAGACTTACTGAGAGTGCACTTGATCCCTTCATACCAATCATTGGTAAAGAGATTAAACAGAACTGGCCCCAATACTGAGCCCTGGGGACACCACTCGTGACCGGCCGCCAACTGGGTTTGTTTCCGTTCACCATAACTCTTTGGGCCCGGCCCTCCAGCCGGTTCTTTATCCATCGCAGATACACCATCCAGGCCATGAGCTGCAGCTTCTCCAGGAGATGCTGTGGGATACGGTGTCAAAGGCTTCACTGAAGTCTAAGTGCACAACATCCACAGCCTGTGTGGCGGATTCACTCCCCCACGACAGACTTTCCCTCATCTGCTAAGCCGGTCACCTTGTCACAGAAGGAGATCAGGTTGGTCAGGCAGGACCTGCCTTTCATAAAGCCATGCTGATTGGGCCCGATTGCTCGTCTCGTATGTGTGACCTCCCAGTCCCTTTCCCAGCCCTGTTCCTGCTGTTGGCCTGTCCCCTGCAGGGGCACAAGTGACTCACAGTCCCCTCCACAGCCATTGGCTTCCTACTGGACTGTGAGTTCCTGAGACACAGCTGAGCACATGGCATCGTACCCAGCCATCGCCCTCCTTGTGCTCCAGTGTTTGAGCAGGTAAAACTAAGCTGGTTTCATCAAATGTATCTAATAGATTTCCTATCAAGGGTTTGAGTGGAGAAACGTTCCTCAGAGGAGCTGCTGTATTTACACTGGGGCATTTTTTATCTCTGCTTCTGTCTCTTTTTTTTCTTCTTCCTCTGTCTATTCTGACATGAAAGAGCTCTCCAAGGAAAAGATTCATGGAATCCTAGAATAACGCAGCTTGGAAGAGACCCCTGAACACCATCTCTGTCCCACTGACCTTTATGGATCCCTAATGAATATCTGAAAGCATTTGCGCTCCCTTGGGTTCATCTCAACACATGCACACAGTGGACTTGCACATGATGTGTATGTTTACAACTCATCTGTACAATGAAAACATGGGCTTTTGACCTAGTATTCCATAGAATGATAGAATGTCCTGAGTTGGAAGGACCCACAAGGATCATTGAGTCCAACTCCTGTCCCTGCACAGGACAACCCCACAGTCCACACCGTGTGTCTGAGGACGTTGGCCAGTCTCTTCTTGAACACTGTCAGGTTGGGGCTGTGACACCTCCCTGGGCAGCCTGTTCCAGTGCCCAGCACCCTCTGGGTGAAGAACCTTTTCCTCATGTCCAACTGACCCTCCCCTGGCACATCGTCCTGCTGTTCCCTTGGGTTCTGTCACTGGTCACCAGAGAGAAGAGCTCAGTACCTACCCTTCCTTCTCCCCTTGTGAGGAAGCTGTAGCCACCATGAGGTCTCCTTTTAGTGTTTTCCTCACCTCTGATGCTGAGAAACCCCTTGGTTTGCTCTCTGAAGCAGAAAGGAGAAGCCATGAGCCCCAGGCAATGGGAAGGGGGATCCTGTCCCTCACACACGGCTCAGGGCTCTTCCTGGGACCGTGGGATGTGGGTGTGCAAGGCCGAGGGAAGGACAACGCTGGTACAACACCTTCCAGCTTCCCCATGGGGCTGCAAGGAGGCAACAAGGCCCCAGTGCCATGAGGACAACATGTCTTCTCCCAGGCCTCAGTGGCAGAGACAACTGCCATGGCCAAGGGGACAAAGACCTGGGTCCTGTTGGTCCCTTCCAGCCTCACCAGCGCCCTTTGCCATCTCCATCACAGGCTGTTCTACACGGTCCTACACCTGCCCCTCTTTCCCTGCAGGCTGCAGACACCCATCTCGCTTCCCCACCTGCTCTCACCCCAGCATTTCTGTCCCTTCACTGATGTGTCTGCACCCTCACTGCCTGTTCTTTTGAACACAAACCATGGGCTGATCCAGCCCCCTCTGGGTGGCCTCTTGCACCACAGCACTGCCCTTCCAGTGACATTTTTTCCTCCTGATATCCAGTCTCCACTTCCCAATCTGCACTTGGTAGCTTTTTTTTCCTCTCCTGGTTGTTCCTACTACTTGGGAAAGCTATACCACCTCAGAAACTGCCCATCAAGCAGGGAACCCTACCTGTTAGTCTTCTTGTGGTCTTCCACTAGACCAGAGAGAAGTAACCTCACCATGACTGCTGCTGGCCCTTCAGCTTCTCTGATAGACATGAGCATGTCCCTGTTTCTGTCCATCATGTTCTCAGGTGGGATGGACATGACAACATGTCTCCAAGGCCTCTTCCTGGGTAGGGGCTGTGGGTACTTATGCAGAGGTTCTTTCCCAGCCACGTTCCTGCTGCTGGGCTGTCACCTCCAGAGACAGAACTAACCTCACTGTCCCCTTCACAGTCACATACTGCTTACTGGATTATGAGTGTCTGAGGCACAGCTGATGTCATAACACACCATACCCATCCATAAAACGCCTATGGCCCAGGACCTGACCAGATGAATGTATGTCTCTTCTATTAAACTTATCAAATATATTTCCTACTAACGATTTAAGTGGGGAAATATCCCAGTGCTGCATCTAGGCTGATTTCTCTGGTATGTAACATCCAACATGAAGTGAGCTCTAGACACTGTCTGCCCCACAGGCCTCCATGGAACCTCAAGGAATGGCTGTTTGTTTTCACCTGGGCTCATCTCACCTGAGGTTCCTCTCACCTCACATACATGACGTGCATGCTCACAGCTTATCTGTTCAATGAAAACCTCCTGTTGCCACTCCAAAGGGATGGGAGGTACCTCAGCCCTAAGGTGTGTCCCCCTGCTCTGTATTCGTCTGAGATGTCCCATGTCATGTGGAATGGACACAGGGAGGGATCTCAGTTCAAGGAAGCACATCCCAGTGCTGCATTCTGGTGGTTTCCCATGGGATGTTACTCTCAACATGAAGTGACCTCGAGACACTGTCTGTCCCATGGGCCTTCATGGAACCCCCTGGAATAACTGATGGCATTTGTGCTCACTTGGGTTCATGTCAACTCGTGTACATTATGTGCATGCTCACATCTCATCTGTACAATACAAACTTGGACTTCTGACCTACTCATTCAGTGTCCATCCATGGAGGGAAGAACAACCTCTGTGAGCTGGGGAGGGAGGCCAGGGCTGGAAATGGAGGTTGTGAGGGGCCAGTCCATGACGATGCCCTGGGGCAGCTTCCACGGGGTGTCCAGTGCACAGGGGCACAGCCCAGCCCCTGCTCTGCTGGTCCTGCAGGTCTCTGGCAGGAGGCCTGGCTGTGAGAGGACACTGCTGTGTGCCCAGCCCTGCACACACACACTGTTTAGCTGTACCCTGGTGTTTTGATCTTCAGGCCACATTCTCAGAAGGTTCTTGAGAAAAAGTTTCAATGAAGACCTAAGCCTTTCACCTTTCTTTCTGGAAAGATGCTCTGAGGCCAGCTCTGTCACAGCAGTGCCCATGGCCTGTCCCTGCCTGCGCTCACAGGACTGACACACAGCAGGACGGTGACCAGGCTGCCAGAGCACTCAGGCCTTGCACCAACACAAGGGATGAGAAGGAGAGTGTGGGAGTGGAACGAGAACAGCTCTGGAAGGCCAAGCGCTGGTGCTCCCTGGCAGGGCTGCCAGGCTGGACTCTTTTCCCCTCCTCCCATGTGCACAAGAGCTGTCCATGCAGCTCCAAACAGGCCTTGCAGGAAGGATATAGTGAAAAAAAGGTCACTACAGGACCCTTTATTTTGTTTAAATACGCACAGATCACGGCTCCTCATTTACACAGCCATTAGTTATAAAAGAAAAGCAGAAAGTGATTTAGAGAGGGGATGACGTTATCACAATAAAGAAAACATCAATAACAACAGAAAATACAGATTAGAGACTGGACCTGTAACTAGTTACATTAAAACTGCTATATAGTAGCAGATGGGTAGTTTCCTGCTTCAGAAAACACTAAGGTATGAATTTCCACAGGGCATCCTTGAGCTCCTGGTTCCTCATGCTGTAGATGAGGGGGTTCACTGCTGGAGGCACCACTGAGTACAGAACAGACACCACCAGGTCCAGGGATGGGGAGGAGATGGAGGGGGGCTTCAGGTGGGCAAACATGCCAGTGCTGGCATAGAGGGAAACCACGGCCAGGTGAGGGAGGCACGTGGAGAAGGCTTTGTGCCGTCCCTGCTCAGAGGGGATCCTCAGCACGGCCCTCAAAATCTGCACATAGGAGAAAAGAATGAAAATAAAACACCCAAATACTGCTAAGAGAGTAACCACAAGAAGCCCAAGTTCGCTGAGGTAGGAGTTTGAGCAGGAGAGCTTGAGGATCTGTGGGATTTCACAGAAGAACTGGTCCAGGGCATTGCCCTTGCACAGTGGCAGTGAAAATGTATTGGCCGTGTGCAGCAGAGCATTGAGAAACCCACTGGCCCAGGCAGCTGCTGCCATGTGGACACAAGCTCTGCTGCCCAGGAGGGTCCCGTAGTGCAGGGGTTTGCAGATGGCAACGTAGCGGTCGTAGGACATGACAGTGAGAAGAGAATACTCTGCACCAAACAAGAAACATACAAAGAAGACCTGGGCAGCACATCCTGCAAAGGAAATGACCCTGGTATCCCAGAGTAAGCTGGCCATGGATTTGGGGACAGTGATGGAGATGGAGCCCAGGTCGAGGAGGGCGAGGTTGAGCAGGAAGAAGTACATGGGGGTGTGGAGGTGCTGGTCACAGGCTATGGTGGTGATGATGAGGCCGTTGCCCAGGAGGGCAGCCAGGTAGATGCCCAGGAAGAGCCAGAAGTGCAAGAGCTGCAGCTCCCGTGTGTCTGTGAACGCCAGGAGGAGGAACTGTGTGATGGAGCTCCTGTTGGACATTTGCTGTTTGTTGGCATGTGGGCTCTGTTCAAAAAAAGAAAAAGCAACTTTAAATTAGGACAGACTCCTCTTAGCAAAGCCACACCATTTTTCACTGATATCAGCCCAACTGAAATGCATTTCCTTTCTCTGTTGTGTGCTGGCTGAGTGTGCTGTGCACAGCGGGACCTCTGCCTGTGTGCTGCCATCAGCCAGCTTTGATCTGCTGCAGGGGAGACAGGGGAGCTGGATTGTGACAGCTCCCATGTTCACATGGATAGATGTAATCCACCTTCAATGAAAAAGTTTAATATCCGTGCTCATGACTGTCAAGGGCTTGGTCTGCAGAGGAGACAATTACCATGTCTTTTTAAATATTTTATCTGTGCTTTTTTATTTTCCACCACCACATCAGGTGAGCAGGGGTTTTTTAGGGGGAGAAATCCTCTATTCTGTGATTTAAAATGTGACGAGTCTTGAGACAGGACAGGCAAAAAGGCTCAGCTTTGTCTGGCTCAGTGCAGAGTCAGACAGCAGAAGTGGCCATCAGGATTTTACTCATCTGTCCTGTGCTTCATTTTGTGCTGCCATGAAAATGACTTCAAATTCAAATTATAACACATTAATCCAAACAATTGGACTTACACTGGAGCAGGAGAGCCTTTTAGAAAGGGCAGATCTGCAAACTCTGTGCCATCCCAGAGGTGGAGATGTGATGGAGAGAGCAGGACACGACCCCTCACCCAGAGAAGCAAAGGACTCTGGCAGGAGAGTGCGGACCCCAAGGAAAGGCTCAGCACTCCTGGCATCCTACAGCAGAGCTGGGCCTTTCTGGGTCAGCTGGTGAGCCCAGCAGGACAGGCAGAGCAGAGTCAGGGCTCCTGGAGATGGGATGTGCTAAAGGGACAGTCCGATCATTGCCCAGCAGACAACCCCCAGCAGCCACCTGCAGAGCAGGAGCAGAAGAGCTCCTGACCAGCCCCTGCTCTGCTGCCTGGAGCTGTCCCTGCCTGCAGCTGTGTCTCTGTGCCCAGGTCTCCTCCTGTCAGTGTCACAGACCCCATCCCAGCCGCTGTGTGCTCAGCTCTGCCCTGCAGACCCCTCCCAGCAGCCGGCACTGCCCAGGGGCAGCTCTGTGTGGGCCAGCTCTGATGGGAACATCAGACCAACAATAATGAGCATGGAAAAGTGATCCTGATCCTGTCTGGAAGCCAGGGTGTGTTGATTTCTGATACTCGCAGGTTTATTCACCTCTAAGAGAAATGGATCTGGAATTTCAGTGCCTCCTCCTGAACTGAGACATTAATTTCTGTGTCCCATTGGCCACATAGACAACGCAGAGTATGAGATTGTTAGAATAAGATGCTTCCCTTTCACAAAGCCCCTGTCTTACTGTGCTTCTTTAAAAGCCTCCTGAGAATGTCCTTTAGTGAACTAGAGCTGTGAACAGCCCTGACCCATGCAGCCCCCATTCTATTGCACGACCCTGCCCTACCAGATGTTGCTCCTTCCCCCCACAGCTTCTCCCCTCAGTGTTGTTGGGATCTCCCCGGGCAGGCTGAGCGCTGACCCTGGCAGGCGGCAGAGTCCCTGCCCCGGCACAGCCCTGGGGTGCAGGGACCCTGCTCTGCAGGACAGCCCTGGGCACCCCTGGGTGCAAAACCATCTGCTTTGATTTTCAAAATTGCTGAACAAAGTTCCCTTCCATAGGAATCCCACAAGCTGTGGCTGTTCCAGCTTCAGGAGATGCCTCCAGAAGCTGCAGCTGCATTGCCCTGCACCCAGAGACTTACCATGGCAAGGCCTGCAAAGATTTCTCCTCCATGAGCTCTCAGTCATCCTCCCCATCCTGACCACCTTTCATCTCTCTCTGCCTTGCTCGTCTCCCTGAGATCCCCAGGCAGAGCCCTCAGCCCTGCTGCGCTTTGCAGAGGAGCTGCTCCTGGGCAGAGCTGTCTCTCTGCAGCGCTGCCGCTTGCCATGAGCTCCCTCTGTCCCAGGAGCCCAGCCCAGCTCAGCAGCACAGGAGCAGCCCAAGGCGCTTTAATGACCCCTCTGGTGGGTTTGGTGCTGAGTCCATGAACCTCAGACTCTGGAGGAAGCTGAAGAAACCTCTCAAGTTGTCAAAGTCAGATTCAAACTCCAAAGTTTCTTGTAATGTTACTGGGTCCCACTGAGGGAACCTACTGAGAAACCATCCCCAGGGTCTAGTCAGAGAAAAAACTGCAAGCAGTGATGACAGGTCAGGAAAAGCAAAGTAAAGGTGGCTCTAATGCTGAGCAAACCTGGATGTGTTTCATTAATCAAAGGGCCAAGCCCTGACCCCCAACCCTGGGAAGGCAGATCCTGTCCCTCCCACGTTGCCCAGGGCCCTTCCTGGGACAGTGTGATGTGGGGCTGTGCAAGGCCAAGGGCAGGACTATGGTCCCACACCTCCCAGGTTCCTGGCTGGGGACAAGGAGGCCATGAGGCCCCTGTGCTGTAAGGACAAGGTGTCTCCTCACAGGCATCAGAGCTGGAGACAACAGCCACAGCCAAGGGGAGAAGAAGCTCCAGCTGTTAGTGTTTACATGCAGACGGTTTATCCTGATGAGAGCGTCTATCCCAAGACAACATCATGAGGAGTTACAGGACACTACGAATACCACCTGCAGGAGAAACTTTGCGGTCTTGGGGGGCTAGTGCTCGTAATGCCAGAGGTCTGGACTTAGAGGGGAAGTTTCCCTTCATGTGGGACGGCAGCAGGAATGTGTGGAGCTCTGCCCGGGGACAGAGAATATCAGCTGAAAGTTGAGGACTCAGCGTGAGAGGGCAGAACAACATGGGCAAAGTTGTGGTGGGTGGACATCAGCTACTGACTCACTGATGAGGAAGAGGAATTAGATGAGGCCTCCTTCAGACAAAGGAAAGAAGCCTCATGTTTCCAGGCAGTGTCCTCATGGCAAACCTAAGATATCCCAATATCTGCAAGGTACCAGCCATGCAGGAGGGTTTTGGAGCTCATGGACAACATCTTCCTGACACGGGTGACTGAGGAGTCAGTGAGGTGAGGTGCCCTGTGTGACTTCACACTTACAAACCAGAAAGGGATGGTCAGGGGTGTAACAGTCAGGGCTGGGAAAGTGGAGTTGATGCTCCTGGAAGATGATAACAAGGCAAAGAGCAGGATTTCAGGAGAGCAGGCTTTGGCCTGCTGAGGGACCTGCTTGGGTCCTATGGGATATGACCTTGGTGTTTGCAGCAATTTTTCTCTCACATTTCCTCCCTGCTCTCTCCCACCTGCTGTTGTGCAGCATTTTTTACCCTTTCTCAAATACAATATCACAGAGGTGCTGCCAACATCCCTGAGTGGCTCAGATTTGGCAAGGAGTGGGTCCATCTTGGAGCCAGCTCATATCGGCTCTGTCTGACATCAAACTCCTGTTGTCTTCTCAGAGAGGTGACAACTGTAGCACACCCACACTCACTCCAGTTCCAAGACTTTGCCATGTAAACCCGGTAGATGGTGACAATGTGTTGGGTGTTGCAAACTACTTGATCATGGAGAAGAAATGGAAAAGATCTTCTGTCAGCAACCTGAGGAAGCCTCAAGTCAATGAGTAGGTTCCTATGGGGAACTGTCATTGCCCTGATATTCACTGGCCAGGCAAATTGGCAGGTGCCAACGGTCCAGAGGATCTTGGGACAACTTCTTAACGTGGCTGCCTGGTGGGACAACAAGGGTGATGCTCACATGGATCTGGAACTGGGAAACAAAGAAGAGCTGGTGAGGGATGTGAACATCAGTGTCCACCTTGGCTGTGGTGACCAGGCAACAGTGGGATTCCAGGCACCAGAGGGGAGGGAGGAAGGCCAGCAGCAGAGCACAGGCTGGTGGGCTCCAGAGGGGAAGACACGGAAATACTGGGGAATGGTGGCCAATAAAGGTGGTGACATGGAAGTAGGTCTGAAGGGTGAAGGAGCTCAGGAAATCCGAGAAGCCTTACAGGACAGCCTGCTCCAGGCGCAAGAATGATCTCTCCAAGTACCCATGAAAAGAAGACTTTATGTCATGAGGCTGCTTGTCTGAACTGACAGAGCTCCAGGGCAAAAAGGCAGCACATGGGAGGTGGAAGCAGGTCAAGCTGTAAAGGAGGAATTTAGAATCCTTGTCCATGGATGTGGGGATGATGCCAAAGCTGCCCTGGACTTGATACCTGCAGGGGAGGCTGAGGGCAGCAAGATGAGCTGACGTTGCTTCCTTAGAGTAAAAGAATAGACAGGGCGAACGTGGGCCTGCTGCTGAACTTCATAAGAGTAGTATCAGACAGGACTGATGTACTTCACGGCTTCTTTGCCTCCATCTTCAACAGCAAGGTCTCCTGGGACTTTGTTCCTGAAGGCAGGAGTCTGGAGAACAGCCAGGAGTGGATGGGGCTCAAGTCAGAAGTTACCTGAGCAAACTCAGACACCATTACAGAAAAGGAGATGGGTCACTTGACCAGCTCCCTGAACACAAGTATCGCTGTGCTGTGGCACCTGAGATTCCCAGGAACTCCCACCTCTGGGTCCAGAGTTGTGTGATTCCTCTTGAGGTGTCCTGGCCTGTCTCCTCGCTCAAGTGGTGCGTCAGGCACCCAATTTTCTAACACATTCAGTCTTTATCAGGAGATTCTCTAGATCAATATTTAGTGGAGATTGTTGATACCAGCTGTTCTGGAAATGAGGGCATTGGGAGGGGGACGGAAATAGTAGAAATTTGACTTAATTAGTATTTGTTATGGAAATGCTCACTGTTTGGCTACTGTTCTGAAATGTCTCTAATCATCCACACCAGACTTGAAGCCTTTAGGCAAGTGCTGCAGAGAGCCTTGGCTTGTAAGCGCATTTTGGCTGTTAATGAGCCCTCTGCTGCCATGGTCCTGAACTGCAGCTACTGAAAGAATTAACAAACCCCTAATGAAGTGAAAGGCAGAAACAAACTCCAAGTTTCTGAGGCTGTTTGGGACCCCATGAGGGGCCATCGCTGACACAAGCAGTCCCTGTCCCTGGAGGCTGCTGAAGGAAAAGCCTGGAGACGATGGTCAGAGGTGGTAAAGGCGATGTGGAGGTGGCTCTGGTGCCCTGTCAGCCCTTCATGGTTGTTTAGCATCAGAATGGCCAAGCCCTGACCCCCAGGGCCTGGCAAAGGAGACCCTTTCAGTCAAATGTTTCTCAAGGCTCTGCCTGTGGTCACTGGGAGGGTATTTGTGGTTTGGGTGTGGCTTTGGTGCCAAGTGCTGTTGCTTTAACCACAGGGCTCTAGTTTTCTGAGGGTTTGGCAATGCCTATGAGGCTCCCCAAGCCCATGCAGCTTCTTTCATAGACCTGCAATGGTCACCAATCACCTGAGCTGTCCCGGTCCCAAACTTGGTTGAATCCTCAATTTGGATCCATGTCCCAGCACTGAAAGCACACGTTCCTTCTTCTGCTGCCCGAAAATAAAAAAGAAAAATCAATCTATTCCACATTAGCACGATCAGCCAATGGTCTTTAGGTCTTCTTCTTTAACACGTTTACTACTACACATAGACCCGTGTCTTCCTGCACTCCCATGTGTCTCACAAACCTTTCACTCTTGTCCTCCAGTAATGGGCCAACACTCCAGGAGGCTGGTGCTTCCTCCGGGCTCATGGATGATTCCTGAGGACCATCCAAGCATGGGCAGTGCAAGAGAGGAGCAGAGCAAGGTCAGCTCATGGGCCATGCCTGAGCACAGCCCCCCCAGCAGCAGCCATTCCCCATCTCCCAGGCACAGCCATGCCCACAGCATGCAAATGTCACTGCCATATATGACTAGTCCAAGAGAAGGCTGCCTTCTTTCCAGGATCCCCCAAAGTCTTTCTCCTATTCCTCCTCCACCCGCAGACATCAGCCACATCCCACTTGCAGGCTCAGACATGGTTGTAAGGATTTGCTGAAGTCATCAGCCATCACCCTTCTCTACCTCACATCCCCTGACCCTCCCACACCACACATGGCCGCTCACTGTGCTCAGGGCCTCTCACTCTTCAGAAGAGGCCTTGAGCTTCTTGGTTCTTCCTGGTGCTTATTATCATCTTCCTCCCTCCCTCCAGAGCTCATGGTGAGGTTTCTTGTCCATAACAGCACCTTTATGACCATGTTTACTAAATGGGTGTCTTTTTGTGAGCATTTGTGCAGAAAGAGTAGTCTCAGGAAAAAAACAAATATATAAAAACTGATGCTGAGTGAAATGCCATGAAGACCTGAGGAGTTACTCCCATTGCTGTGTCTCTCCTGGAAGGAGTCTGTCCCAAGAAGGGCATCCAGCCTTTGCCACTCTCTGCAGAGGCACATGAGCAGTGTCCGTGCACCTGGGGAGGAACAGGGTGATTTTTGCCAGACCGCCCTTCATCTGAACCACTTAGATATGTACTTATGGATGGGGTGTCATGCCTTATACTGCAAATACCTATTGGATTGGCCCTGCCAGTGGGGCTACCACAGATGCAGACTGCTGTGTTACAGATATTTATTATTTTTAATACTGACACTATTAGAGAAATTACACAAACACTTGAATGATTATTGATACATTTTAACACGA
Organism: Caloenas nicobarica; assembly: GCF_036013445.1. Classification (NCBI taxonomy): domain Eukaryota; kingdom Metazoa; phylum Chordata; class Aves; order Columbiformes; family Columbidae; genus Caloenas; species Caloenas nicobarica. The sequence goes on from NC_088272.1 coordinate 4,747,835, forward strand.
TTATCCACAGAAGGCCCAGCAGCTTTGCATCTCAAGAAAAGGGATGCCAGAGGCCAAGGGCAGGATGGCTTGGGCTCTGTCCTGGCATCTGGAAACTGAAGTGTGCGCCCATCTCCCAACACCTGCCCTGCCCAGTGAAGGGTGTGAGAAACTCTGAAGTCACAGCCATGACAGGTATCTTATGTGTAACTGCAGACAGTGTTGTCCTGCCAGCTCAGGATTGGAGCTTCCATCCCTGAAGGTATTGAAAAGATGTGTAGACATGGTGCTTAGGGATATGGTGTAATGGGTGGACTTGGCAGTGTCATATTTACGATTGGACTTTATGACCTTAAGGGTCTTTTCCAACCTAAATTATGATTTGAGACAAAACCATTTCAGTTCCCATCACCTCCAGCTGCCCCCGAGGTCGGCTGCTGTGTGTCACAACTGGCCTGGCTCTCCAAGTAGGTTGGGCACTGTTTTGGTGCCCGCATTGGGAGTTTTCCCCTTTCTGGGGTAAAAGACCTTCAATGAGAGACAGTTGTAGAGATCTGAGTTGCAGAGATTTCAAGCAGTCCTTTCAAAATCTGAGCAGGCTCAGTTTTGTAGCCAGCGAAAAATAGAGACAATCTCAAGGATGTTTTTGAAAAGTGGTACAATCACTAATAAGAATAACAGGGAGTTCCTTATTCTTGATGATGATGATGATGAACTAAAGTTTTTTAATTTCATTCCCAACAGTCATTCTTGCTTCTCAAAAGAGCTGCTACGTCTCAGTAGCTGACCTCTTGCATGGAGTTCTTTTTAAGAGCTTTTTCTCTCACTTCTACCAGATTTATAATTTAAAAAGTACTTCCTAGGACAGAATTGCTCTTAAATCACCCCTCTTTCATAATTTTTCCCCCTTTTTTTCTGGTGTGAGAGGAGGTGACATAGGGCAGTTTTATTTCTTTTTTAGCCAAAGAAGGCCAAGGAACAGATCTCAGGTCAGTGCAAAGGCAGAAAGGAAGCCAGAATGTTTATGTGGTGTGCACTGACACACACAGTCACCTGCATTTCCAGTCTCTGAAGTTCCAATGGTGCAGCAGAGTCTGGAGTTCTGAGCTCCCTTCATCTGCCCATTGTAACACATGTAAAATGAAACTACACCAGCCAAAGAGTTGGTTTTGATTCTCTTCACAGCCTGAAGCACCACATGCGTCATGAGACAAGCCAGGATACCCAACAAGGACTCACATGCTCTGCACTTAAATTTCAGGTGTTCCCAGGAATCTCAGCAGACAAGAAATGCCGATTCCTGGGTGGAAGGAGCTGGTCAAGAGCCCCGTCTCCATTTCTGTAACGATGGCTTTGCTGCCTGGCTGGTGTGCAGACTCTGTACATGGATGCTGACACCTGTTGAGCAACCTGTTCTGTAAGGATGAACAAGGTGGGCATGAGGACAGCAAAACAGAACAACCTGGGTAGGGGCAAATGAAAAGGGATGCACAAGATGTGGTCAGGGCTGTTTGGGGGCACTTGTAAAGCAGCCCTGCACCTCATGTGAATTATTCCTGTGGCCAGGGAAAACTTGAAAGCCATCCCTAAATTGGAAACATGAAGGGGATGGAAGGACAGCATCATTCAGGCTGGATGGGACCTCGGGAGGTGTCTTGACCAACCTCCTGCTCAAAGCAGAGTCGGACCAGATTACTCAGGGCTTTATCCAAACACATTTTGGTCACTTTCTGAGGTAGTTTGGATGCGCACCCCTGGAAACAGCTTCCAGGGCTTGACTGTCCTCAGGATTGGAAAGTTTCTCCCTTTATCTAGAGCCTTTTAAGTCCAACCATCCAGATTGGTTTTTACCCATCTACTTGCACACTGACACAGACCATAATATCCTTCCTTGAACACAAGAATATTGTGGGGGATGATGCTGAATGCCTTGCTGACTTCCAGGTAACAGACCACCACTGCTCTTCCCACGTCCAGCAACCCTGTCCTTTCCTCACAGAAAGCAAAGAGGATGGACAGGCACAACCTGCCCTGGGTAAACCCCGTCACATTCTCTTCCAGACACCCAGAAATGAGGTCCCAGTGGACATGCTCTGGGGCACAGCCCTCAGTTCCCCTGCTCAACCATTGGCCATTTTGAAAGGTGCACACAATGTGTGAGAGCTGCCAGTGGTCAGGGAGTCCCCCCAGTCTCCATGAGCTTTCCAAGATGGTGGAGAGTGGCCTCACTGTGACATGGTCCTGCTGTCTCAGCTCCTGGGATGCTGCCCCTCCTGTCCCATAGACTGGAAAGGATTGTGTTAGTTCCAGGGACCCCTGACTTGATCCCCATCCACTGCTGGTTGTTCTGCCTCCAGTGACAGAGGCCTGAGACACCTTGCTGGTGAAGATGGAGGACCAGAGACACAGAGAATATCACTTCTTTCCATTATTAAATCAATGAGTGGCCACAAGGTTTCTTTGTTTCTCCTTTCCTGAACTAGGAACAGCTCATTATGGGGCCCTTGAATTGCCTTACAGGTCTAGACTGAGTTTTGCTCTGGCCTGTTGCTGTGCTTGGAGGCTGCTGTCCTTGCAGACCAGATGAACTAACTTCTGCCACCCTGCCTTGGCAGTTTATTCCATCCGTGTCACAGCTCTGTCTGCAACACTGACAGCTCCAGCTCAGCCAGTCAGGTCCCTGGCTGAGGACATTGCCTCACATGTGGGCTGAACCACCCCAGCTGTGGCACCAGGAAACCTCTGAGTCGCCCCATGGAAACCTGGTACCAAGTGTCCACGACTCCATGCATGCAAAGGCTTTGCTTTAGAGCACAGACATGACATGGCCAGAAGATTGCTGAATGTCTCTCTAGACCTAGGAGTATAAAACCAGAATATAATGCCTAAATTCATTCTGGGGAACATATTCCTCCCCCAATTTGGAAAAATTAGATCCTTTGCTGTAACATTCCTGGTGTCCTGCCTATTGATGGGACAAGAAAGGTGATTCTCATACCAATTTACTTTTTAATACAAAGAACACAATGTTGGCAAGAAGTGTCACTGCTGAAGAGAGAGAATCAACATCACTGATTACTTGAGGTTGTTTCAAAGGATGTGCCCCTGGAGCCCCAGGGACAGCTGGAGGGAGCCCAGAGGGGACAGAGAAAGGGACATCATGGGCTGCTCCTGTGCTGCTGAGCTGGGCTGGGCTCCTGGGACAGACAGAGCTCATGGCAAGCGGCAGCGCTGCAGAGAGACAGCTCTGCCCAGGAGCAGCTCCTCTGCAAAGCGCAGCAGGGCTGAGGGCTATGCCTGCAGCACCGAAGACAGAGGAGCCAGGCACAAAGAGGGAAACGCAGTCTGGGATGGGAGGATGCTGAGAGATCACTCGAAGGGAAATCTTCACAGTCCTTAACACAGTAAGTCTCTGGGTGCAGGGTGGTGCAGATGAGGATCCTGCAATTATCTCGCAGAGCTGGCACGTCCCATGGCTGGTGTGGAGGAGAAGGATCTGCTCCTCAGCAGGGATTCCCTGGACGGACAGGGCACGACAGCTGCCTTCTCCCAGCTGCAGGGTGTGAAGCTGGGTGAGCACCCAGGGGTGCCCAGGGCTGTCCTGCAGAGCAGGGTCCCTGCACCCCAGGGCTGTGCCGGGGCAGGGACTCTGCCGCCTGCCAGGGTCAGCGCTCAGCCTGCCCGGGGAGATCCCAACAACACTGAGGGGAGAAGCTGTGGGTGGAAGGAGCGACCCCCAGCAGGACAGGGTCCTTCTGCTGCTGGGTTCTCCATGGGTCAGGGCTGCTCACAGCTCCAGATCACTCCAGACTGCTTCCAATTGGAGGTTTCAAGGAGAAGATCTATACAGGTATTACTATAAAGATAAGGAGCTTTCCCGAGTCTGTCCTTTCAGTCTCCTATTCCAAGACTTGGAGGGTCGGGGGATGGAGGAAGGGATAAGTGAAAAAGGAGCTCTCCAATTTTAACATGTCACTGAGACTCCTGAAGTGCAAGTCTGAGTGATCAGCCGATCTGCCAGAGGCCTTGTAACATCCCTTCAGCCACCCCTCTGCCCATGGACAGCAGCAGCACCACATCTGCTGAACCCATCAGCCTTAGGCTGACCTGTCCTTTTTTGCAGCCTGCAAACCTCTGCTCTCAGCAGTGCCTGGTGGCTTTTCAGGGTAACATGGCAGTGTGATCAGCCTCCATCTCAGAAAGGTGCCAGCCCAGGGCAGCTGGAGCAAGACAGAGGGACAGAGCAGCTGCCCTCACTCTGCACTGACCCACAGGCATCCTCTGGTCTCGCAGGGCTTGCTCTCTTCTCCCTGCAGCATAAATGATGAGACTTTCTGAACACGCAAGAACACTCTCTAGGGGAGTCGCAGGATTGGACTAGATGATCTTTCGAAGTCCCATCCAATCCCTAACATTCTATGATTCTGTGAAGCTGTAAAATAACCAAACCTTTCAAATTTCATTTTACCATCCTGTTTCATTCTCTGTCACTGTGCAGATGCTCACAGGCCCTTTTTCACCAGCAGCAGTTTCAGATGACAACTTTGAACCCCAGGTCCGTCCCCTGCCCCCCGTTCCATGACCCCTGCTGCAGAGCAGGGCTGACTCCTGGGCAGCCAGTGGGCACAGGCCCTGCTCCTCACGGCACCTCCAGCCAGCACCACCCAGGGCTCAGCCATGGAGCTGAAGGAAGGTCTGGAAAAGGACACGGGGGTGTGGAGCAGGGGGAAGGCATATGTGAAATGGCTTTGGTTTTTCCCAGAGAAGTCTCATCTAAACTGTCACTGTCTTTTCCTCCTTGCACAGGTCCTCATGCCCACAGGCAGCGAATGTCCAACAGCAGCTCCATCACCCAGTTCCTCCTCCTGGCGTTCACAGACACACGGGAGCTGCAGCTCTTGCACTTCTGGCTCTTCCTGGGCATCTACCTGGCTGCCCTCCTGGGCAACGGCCTCATCATCACCACCATAGCCTGTGACCAGCACCTCCACACCCCCATGTACTTCTTCCTCCTCAACCTTGCCCTCCTCGACCTGGGCTCCATCTCCATCACTGTCCCCAAATCCATGGCAAACTCTCTGTGGGATACCAGGGTCATTTCCTATGCAGGATGTGCTGCCCAGGTCTTCTGTGTATTTTTCTTGTTTGGTGCAGAGTATTTTCTTCTCACCGTCATGTCCTATGACCGCTACGTTGCCATCTGCAAACCCCTGCACTACGGGACCCTCCTGGGCAGCAGAGCTTGTGTCCACATGGCAGCAGCTGCCTGGGCCAGTGGGTTTCTCAATGCTCTGCTGCACACGGCCAATACATTTTCACTGCCACTGTGCAAGGGCAATGCCCTGGACCAGTTCTTCTGTGAAATCCCCCAGATCCTCAAGCTCACCTGCTCAGATGCCTCCCTCAGGGAATCTGGGCTTGTTGTTTTTGGTGTCTGTTTGTTCTTTTTGTGTTTCGTGTTCATTGTGCTGTCCTATGTGCAAATCTTGAGGGCTGTGCTGAGGATCCCCTCTGAGCAGGGACGGCACAAAGCCTTTGCCACGTGCCTCCCTCACCTGGCCGTGGTCTCCCTGTTTGTCAGCACTGGCATGTTTGCCTATCTGAAACCCCCCTCCATCTCCTCCCCATCCCTGGACCTGGTGGTGTCTGTTCTGTACTCAGTGGTGCCTCCAGCAGTGAACCCCCTCATCTACAGCATGAGGAACCAGGAGCTCAAGGATGCCCTGTGGAAACTCATATCTTAGTGTTTTCTGAAGCAATAAACTGCTTCTCTCCTTCTACATAGTAGTTTTAATGTAACTAGTTACAGGTCCAGCCTCTCACTTGTAATTCCTGTTTTTATTGAAGTTGGTTTTTTTTGTGATAACATTCTCATTCCCTTTCTAAATCTCTATCTGCTTTTCTTTTTTAACCACTGGCTGTGTAAATGAGGAGCCGTGCTCTCCTTTTCTCTTAAACAAAATAAAGCATCCTGTAGTGACTTGTTTTTCAATATATATCCTTCCTGCAAGGCCTGTTTGGAGCTGCAGGAACAGTTCCTGTGTGCATGGGAGGAGGGGAAAAGAGTCCAACCTGGCAGCACTGCCAGGGAGCACCAGCGCTTGGCCTTCCAGAGCTGTTCTCGTTCCACTCCCACACTCTCCTTCTCATCCCTTGTGTTGGTGCAAGGCCTGAGCGCTCTGGCAGCCTGGTCACCGTCCTGCTGTGTGTCAGTCCTGTGAGCGCAGGCAGGGACAGGCAATGGGCACTGCTGTGACAGAGCTGGCCTCTGTAACAGGACTTCTATAAAGAAGAGTGATCTCCTCAGGGCAGTGCCGGAAGGCTTAGGTCTTCTTCAAGTTTCTGTCAAGAACATGCACAAGAAGGTGGCCACAGATGCAAACACCAGGTTACAGCTGCACAGTGTGTGTGTGCAGGGCTGGGCACACAGCAGTGTCCTCTCACAGCCAGGCCTCCTGCCAGAGACCTGCAGGGCCAGCAGAGCAGGGGCTGGGCTGTGCCCCTGTGCACTGGACACCCCGCGGAAGCTGCCCCAGGGCATCGTCATGGACTGGCCCCTCACAACCTCCATTTCCAGCCCTGGCCTCTCCCCCCAGCTCACAGAAGTTGCTCTTCCCTAAACGGATGGACACCGAATGAGTAGGTCAGAAGTCCATGTTTGCATTGTACAGATGAGATGTAAGCACACACATCATGTACATGAGGTGAGATGAAATCGAGTGAGCACAAACACCATCAGCTATTCCTGGGGGTTCCATGAATGCCTGTGGGACAGACAGTGTCTCGAGGTCACTTCACATTGAGAGTAACAGCCCATGGGAAACCATCCACTGGGATCTTCTTCCTTGAACTGAGATCCCCGTGTCCATTCCTCATGATGTGGGACATCTCAGATGAGTGCAGAGCAGGGTGACACACCACAGGGCTGAGGTGTCTCCCGTCCCTTTGGGAGTGGCAACAGGAGGCCAGAGGGACACTGTGACTCCTGCCTCTGTGTGTAAAAGGGACAGACTCTGTCTCTGAACATCCCTGGGTGCATAAGGAGTCCTGAGACCAGCTCAGAAAGAGATGCCTGATGGAATCCTGGCATTTCTGTGTGTGACTCCAGGAATAAAACTCAGTGGCCCAGTGAGATTCATCCTAGCTGCTGGGACAGGCTCATTGCAAGTGCTCCTGTCTGCTATGTCACCCTTGCCCATCATTCTTGATTGTGCTTTCAAAAGTGACAGCAGAATCAGAGAAGTTCTGAGTTCCTTGGGAAAGGAAGATGTCAAACCCATCTTCAAGAAGGGCAGGAAGGACAATTTGAATAATTACGGGCTGGTCAGCCTACCTCCGTCCCTGGGAAGGGGACAGGGCGCGTCTTCCTGCACCAATCTCCAGGCACCTGAAGGACAAGGAAGTGATTGCTGAACCAAAATGAGCAGAAAACCCAATGAGTCCCAAGAAATGCTCTGAACCCATTCCAGAGCTTTAGACCCCCGGGAAAGAGCTCAGTGACAGGGCAGCCCATGCAGTTGCATCTGTGTCACTCACCGAGCAGCACAACCAGTGTGGAGTCACCCCATGGTCCTGCAGCCAACCTGCTCTGTAGAGCATCAGTGCCAGGTTGGGGCCCTGTAGGGAGCACAGGGAAGGGGCCAGGAGCACCAGACCAGATCAGAGGAGGGATGGGGGGAGATCAGACAGGAGCTGACCGGGGCTGGAAATTGCCTTGGAGAGAAAAATGCTGGTGTTCAGCTGCCCCAAGATAATACCCAGAGTTCAGGGTGCAGGGCCAGAAGTCCTTGCTGTCCTGGTGCTTCACCAGGCCTGGGAAGTAGCTGGAGAAGGATCCGTGTCCCCCACTTGCCATCTTTTAGTGCATCATCGCTCGTGAAGGGTGGCATGGAAAGCAAGTCTGGGACTCTGTTTCAGGATTTGCACCGAAGAAAGTATTCGCCCAGAAGCCACATCATTTTGCTCTGGTACTTCAGTCCTGGTGCTCATCACATGTCCTTAAGACAAACTTATGCACCCCTCTTGTCAACCTTACCCCAAAAGTCACCCCTAGACAAGGCTCCTGAGCTGGGGCCGAGCTGGAGAACTGGGGTCCAGCTGTGACCAGAGGAAGGACAAGGCCTGTCCTGGGTCCTCTAAAGGGCCGGCAGCCTCTGATCTCCACCAGAAAAGGCAGCATGCAGGAAACTGTAGACCATCCCCAAGCCCATTGGAGGCCCTTAGGAAGAGTTCCTCTCTCCAAATATCCAGCCCAGCTTGTTGCTGCATGAACAACCAGGAGAAACTGCCCCAGGACCCTCATTCCAGACCCCATCTCCTCCACCCCATACAGGCAGTGCTCTCCCCCTTGTCACTGAGGTGGTTCCAGGGACCCAAGGGACACCTGTGAGGAGGAGATGTTGGGTAGGGATGTGGTGTCCTTCAGTGCTCCTCATGGTACCTCCTGCTGGGCTTTGTGCCCCTGGTCACAACCCTCTGAGCCTGGCTGTTCAGTCAGTTCTCCGTGGTGCTAAACAGGAATATGCCCATGAGCACATTGGGCTGCACTGGGAGGAGCGTGGCCACCCAGCCAAGGGCAGTTATTGTCCATCTTGACTCCGCACTGGTGTGGTCACATCTGGAGCGGGGTGTCCCAGTGGGAGGTTCCCCATTCTGGAGGAACAGGGAGGAGATGTCGTGTGGCCAGAGAGAGTCTGGGTCATGTGTGGAGATGTTGAGAGACCCAAACTTCTTTAGCCTGGTGAAGTGGAGGCTGAGGAAACGTGCTGTTTTTACTGAAATTGAGTTAATTTTCTTCATGCATTTTGAATCTCTCTCCTTCATAGCTACTACAGTCTTTTGTTTAGATTTGCTATGAGAATAATAACACTGTTTCTTCCCTGGGATAGATTTCATTTTTTCTTTTAGCTGCTTTACAGCGTTTGCCATTTGGTATGAAAGGAATGTCAGAACTCACTGATATCTTGGCTGTTGTCAGGGAAACCAAGGACTTCTTTGGCCATCCAGCAGCAGATGGAAATTGGCAGGAGGGGACACAGACAGGACAGCACCTGGATTGACATGTAGGCTGATCAATGAAATATTCCCTATGATTAGCGTCATGCTCAGTCTAAAGCTGGAGCCAGCTTTTAGGGCTTGTTACATCCGTTACTTTGGGTTTTCTGGCTAGTTTGGTTAGTTCCATTCAGAAGTTTCATTCTGTCAGGAGTTCGATGTCAGTCTGGCCTTTTGCCGTTCTGCCATTTTGCAGTTGGCCCATGGGCCTTTGGCACTTTTACTTTCTCTTGCTGGGATCGGCTGTTCAGGACCAGGGCGCTCCCTTCTCTTGGGCTGTCTGTTTGGCACAACTGGAGTTATGTGAGGGATTGCACTGAGTATCATATATTTTACTTTATGTATATTCTAGTCTATTAGTAGTAGTAGTGTATTATTTTTATTGTCTTATTATTTTTTTTTTCTAAACCCACAGGTTTCTCCCTTCCCCTTCAGTTCTCTCCCTTATCCCACTTGGAGACCGGGAGCAGGATATGAGCAGCTCTCATGGTCTTAGTTGGTGGCTGTGGTAAAACCACGACAAGAAAGAGTACTAGTAGCTTCAGAAATCTTGAAAATCACTTTCCGAGATGATGGCACTTTTTTGGATTTGGTTTTTTTTTTTTTGGTAGAGGGAAACAACATGAGAAAGGAAAACCGTCAGAAACTGCAGCTCTGGAGGTCCAGAGTGGACCTCAGGATAAAGAAATGTCATTCTGAGCACAGTGCTGTGTTCATTCAGAAGGACTCTGGATCAGCCATGGCTTTGTGTTTCAAGGAACAGCGAGTGAGGATGGAGAGACAGCAGCACAGGTGGGGACACACTGGGGTGAGAACAAGCTGGGGAAGCGCATGGGGTGTCTGCAGCCTGTGGGGAAACAGCCACAGGCCTGGGACAGTGTAGGATGGACCGTGGTGGAGATGGCCAAGGGTGCTGGCAAGGCTGGATGTCCCTGAAAGACCCAAGGTCTTTGTCCCCTTGGCTATGGCTGATGTCCCTGACAGCGAGGCCGAAGAGGAGACCCATGGTTGTCATGGCCATGGCACCCCATTGCCTCCTTGCACCCCCCAGGGAGTGTCACACCATTGTCCTGCACTGGGCATCATCCCCACATCCCCAGGAAGAGCCCTGAGACACACGTGAGGGACAGGATCTCCCTTCCCAGGGGCAGGGGCTCAAGGCTTGGCCATTCTCCTTCATCAAACAAACCAAGGGTTTTCTCAGCATCAGAGCTGCTGCACTTTGCCTTTGCCTGATGCAATCACTGCCTCCAATTATCTGCTCTAACGAGTCCCTGGGGAGGCTTTGTCAGTAACAGTCCTCAGTGGGGCCCATTAATGCTTCAAGGTACTTTGGGCTTTGCTTCTGACTTGGACTTCTTGAGGAGATTCTTCAGTCTGCTCTTGGTATCTGAGGTTCATGGACTCAGCACCAAATATGCCATGGGGCTCATTAAAACACAGAAAGCCCTAACAAGCCATGTTTCTTTCTTAATTTTCTTCCAATCTTCAAGACTTGTAGAACTAACTGGAGAGGTTTCAATGGGACACTTACTGATGAAGACTTCAAAGAAGATTTCATAAAGGAGGGTTTTTTCTTTCAAGGGTATTTTCTGTCATTTTTCAGTGTGTAGAAGAAGTGACAGCAGCATTCTGCAATGGACATTGATCCAGAGGGTCTCCTGAAGCCATCTGGACAGGCAGGAGAACAGTCCCTTGACGCTGGACACTGTATGGACACCCTTGCTCCTCACCCCCCCACCCCCAGTCTGCCCGTTCCCTCATTGGCCACCTGGGACTTGCATCACTTTTCCTCACATCAGACTTCTGCACTGAGCTCTGCAGGTGGATGCTGCAGCTCCTGCACACCAGCTCCCACCTGCTCTCCTGTGTAAACACTACACAATTTCATAAACACTAAACCACTTTCCTCAACTGTGTGTGTGAGCTGGATCTAATGAGGTCCACCATCCACACGGGACATCCACACAAGAACTGTTTTAGACAGAGAGATAGGAAAGGATATATATAAACACAATTAACACATTAACTACCATGTTAATTTGACTTCTGAAGAATGAGGCAAGTTTGTAACTCCCTGAAGCTCAAATCAGAAACCAGAGAGTTGAGAGGCAACTGAATGACCAAAGAGCAAGTGGAGGAGGAAACCTGAGAGCACTGGGAAGGGCAAACGTCCAGACAGTCTGCTGGGAAGTTGTCCTTTGACATGGACATTTAATCAGGAGAGGTGGAAACTCCTGAATGACGAGGGAGATGAAATAATAGAGTGTTGGTAACAGAAGTACAGGGGAAGACCAATATTTGTTTTCGTACTCTTAGTACACTTCCTGGTAATTCACTTTTTAGCATTTTTTTGTGTTTCTGGTGGGGGTTTTTTTGTTTGTTTTGGATTTTTGTGTTAACATATTAAAAAAGAAACAAACAAACAAAACCAGAAAAAAACAAACAAACCAAACAAACAAAAAACAACAAAAAACCCCACAAACCAAACCAAACCACAAAACAACAACAACAACAATGTGCACCTTTCCAGGCAGACATCAGTCATCAGGTGTCTCACCATAAACAGCCAGTGCCATTTTCGGGGCCCCAGTGCACCTGAGGTGCTGGCCTGGGATTGGCATCTATCACAGAGGACCTGGGGAAGACCAGAGCACCTTGCGATGCAGGGGGAGCCTGGGCAGGGGTTCCCGGGGCATCTACACTGACACCAGGTGTCTGTGTCCCTGGAGCTGAAGACATTTGTGTCCTAAATCCATTCCCAGTTCTGGAAAACTCTTTCCTTTACAAAGAAAAGAAACCCTCCCAAAGAAAAAAAGAAAAATAAAGTAAAGTATGTTGACACCTTCCTTTGCTTTGGATCTTTGTCTTCAGTTCTTCTTATTTTAATTTTCATTGACATTAACTGACATCTGATGGGCCTACAGGTATTAAGCCAAGATCATTTTGTGTCTTGCATAGCACCCCATGCCCTCTAAACCTTCCCTGCCCAGGACTCCTCACACTTTGCCCAGAGCGAGTCACACTGAGCTGTTGGCTGGTTCACTGGTTGAGATGATGGTTTAGATGGTCACCTCCAGCACAGGTGGATTCATGGCCCATAATCGTCTGCTCTGACCAGTTAGAAACAGAGCCCAACATCACAATGGGATCATATGAGAAGTGAGGTTGAAGGGACCTCAGGAGTCTGCAGTCCAACCTGTCACAAACTGGGTCAGACCAAGGTGTTCAAGCCTTGATGCAATCAGAGTTTGAAAACCTGCAAAGACAGAGCCTGTGCAGCCTCTCTGGGTGACCTGAGACAGCACTTGGCTGAGCTCCTGGGGAAAAAGCTTTTCCTTATGTCCTGGCTGAACCTCTCTCACCTTCCACCCATTCTCTTCTGTGCTTCCACCACACACCATGGTGAAGAGCCTGGCTGCGTGTTCTCCATGGCCTCCTGTAAGAGTCGGTCTGAAGAGCAGTACTTGCCTGAACATCACCATCAGGGACTTGGAGAACAGATGCCCTGATAGAAAGAACTGTACGAGGACTTGGAGAGAGGCCTGAGGAAAAGAATTGTGTTGTACAGGTCTCTCTGACCTGGGGCTACAGGTAACAATAGCTGCTGTCCAGAAGATGATTTCACCTGCTGCCTCAGCCAAACTTGCCCCCACCTCCTCCCTGCTACTAAGGCCAGCAAAGCAGAGCATGCGCAGAGGCTTGACGAAGGTCTAGAGGTCACCCAGCGGACCAGTAAGAGACCCCTGAACCGAGGTGACGCAGGCGCAGACGGGTTCTGGCAAGCGAAGCGGGGACTCTTCGGGCCTGCGCAGTTAGGCCTGGATTGCGAAACAAAGGCGGTGATTGGCCTCAATCAACGGGAGAGAGGAGGGGTGAAGAAGCGTAAAAGACGATTCCCAACTGGACATCATTGAGATGTCCCCACCAAAGGATCATGGATCATGACGGAGGACTGGCAGGATGCTGCTTTTGGGACCTGAGACCATAGGGACGCCTGTGGAGTCGCGGTGGTAGCTAATCCTCTTTCCCCCTTTTTTTTCTCTTCCCCTTTTCTCCACTTTCTCTATCACATGCCGCTTTACAGGCAAAATTATAGAGTTAACACTGTTTGATTGAATTATAACCCCTTGGCATTTTGGTTGCCTTAATTTTGCGCTTCGAGATCAAGGTAAATGAACCATCACGAGTCCATCATTGAATGGACCGTGACATTAAATTGGTGTCACGGACAGGATTCTGAGAATACAGAGGAGTGCAGGTGCTGTGTGGTCTGTAACAGGGGAAGAAAGTTTCGCTCCAGCCACACCTGGCCCTACACTCGATAAGGTGATAGGTGTCCAGAAAGTAAGGGGGGCGATTCAGTTTTTTTGCACACCACACATGCCTTGGTGTTGAGTGCTCCAAACTTGAGTTGAGGGCTCTGTCTCTGGGATCTCAAAGTGCAAAAATGGGTGTTGTTCTCATGTTGATGAGAATTGTCCGCTAGGGAGAGTGAAGGGGCAATCCTGTGTGTCTGCGTAACTAAGTTGAGCCTTCCCGTAGCAGATTTTTGTCCCCTCCAACCACTCGGGAAAGAGAAGGGTGACACAGCAGTTGCTGTGCTTTTGTATAACTAAGTTGTGCCTTACCGAAGTGGGTTTGGCCCCTTCATAAAAAGAATGACTGAAAAGGCTGATAATCAAGATTTTTGGTTAGGGAAAGATCGAGACTCGCTCTACACACTTTTAGCAAAGTGATGAGGAATACCCACACGTGAGACCCTTAGTGAAAACAGAATATTTTCATCCAAATGAAGAGGATACTGACCCTTATATTACAACTAAGCAAACACCTTACACTGCCACCAAGCTGGCCAAGCTAAAGAGAGAGTATGGGCGCCTCCCCTAAAGAATCTGAAACGGAGCACGTGTGGCACATATCCCTAACTGGGGGAGACCAAATTCAGTTAAGTGAACAGGAAGCTAATGGTTAGTAGGGGCATGGAGTTTTCTTAACAACTGGTGACAGACGTGCCCCGTGGTCCCTAACCCAGCGAGCTGCTTATTGGGCTGGAGGGCTAAACCCTTTAGATAGGGGAGAGCCCCTGGCAATCACTGGCACACCTGATCAATTGCTAGAAAGTGTACACAAAGCAGCCTGCTTGCAAATGATACATGAAAGAAAATTGATTCCTGAATGTGAATCCTCAATGATGCTGCCGGTGAGTCCTGACATGATGACTCCCTTGATAAGGGGACTCCCAGAGTCACTTAAACCTTCAAAGGACAATCGCATTGATGAGCCCAGTAGAAAGATTGGAAGGTTTGATGAGAAGCCAGGGTACCAGAAGTGGGAGCGAGAGGGATGGACCTGACACTGCCATTGATTCACTGTTCACCCCTGCCCCAACTTCCCCCAACCAACCAAATACTAAAAAGGTGTGGACGTGGGGGGAAGCAGCACAAGAATTGATACATTATAATAGGAAATATGGCCCTGTAAAAATCCTAGAAGAAAGGTCAAGAGGAATCTGTCATGTTAGAGTCAAGAATCTGCCCCTTTCTACCAGTACTGCTGCTGCTACCAGTGCTCCAAGAAAGAAGCATCCACATATTAGAAGAGGAAAGGGGGAACAACCTAAGATCCAACAACAATGGTGGGTTTTGGGAATTATAAAGGGAGTTCCCGGAGATATAATGGAGGGCGTACTTACCCCTTGATAAACTGAGTAAACTGGTATCAAGGTGGCATAATCCAAAAGAACATTCACAGAGCATGAAAGAAGTCCTACCCGTTACAATTTCAGCTCCCTTCTCCACCAAGGATGAAACTCTCCCAGGAACAGGAAAACGAGAACCTCCATTCCCTCCATTCTGCACTCATACGTGAAGGGTGGGACGTGACAGGCTGTGGATATTACAACATAGTCCAGAAGCTTCTCAGCTTCTCTGGGCACCTCCTTTGTTGAGGACCCTGTCAACTGACTGAGGGTCCCAGCCGTCCTGCCCCCTCAGCTGGGGGAGGTGAAGTCACCCTGCCCGGGGCAGGGGAGGATGTGACTGTCAGCACCTTGGTACCACCCTCGTGTGTACGTGGGGACAGGCACAGCGGGGCACAATAGGTGTGAAGGAGCCATCGACTGCCCTATTGAAGCCTCTGGATCTCAGGGGGATGTGCAACTGCCACAGTGGGGCATTGTGATGTCACTGGTGATGTCACAAAGGGCCCCACCCAGGCACCCCTTTAAAAGCAGGGCTGGGGGTGCAGAGCTGCATCCTCTGGCAGGACAGGGAGGTGGCCACTCCACCATGGCCCGGTCCTGCTGAAAGAGGAGACGGGGTGGCAGCCAGACACGCTGCCATGGCCGGCACTGCTACCGGAGTCGTTCTCGCTGCCGCTATGTCCCATCCCTGGAAACTGTGAGGCCACTAAGAGCCAAAATCTCCCATCCCTGGACACCTTGGGCCGCTCAGGGTTAAATTTCCTGTCCCTGGACCCATTAGGGCCCCAAAACTTAAAATGTCGCGTCCCTGGACTCCTTGGGCCACCGAGAGCCAGAATGTCCTATGCCAGACACCGGATATCCCATCCCTAGAGACTTTGGGACCAAGACCTAAAATGTCCCATCTTGGATCCAAGATGTCCCATCCCTAGACACTTCAGGCCACCCAGGCCCAGATATCCCATCTCTGGACCCCATGAAGCCTCCGAGACCCAGGATGATGCATTCCTGGAAACTTCGGGGACACCAAGTCCTAAGATGTCCCATCTCCAGCCACCTTGGGCCACCAAGATCAAGATGTCCCATTCCTGGACACTTTGGGCCACCAAGACCTAAAATGTCCCATCCCTGGATCAAAGATGTCTCATGCCTGGAGACTTTGGGCCACCAAGACGCAGGGTGTCCCATCCTGGGACCCAAGATGTCCCATCTCCAGCCCCCTTGGACCATCCAGGCCAAGATGTCCCAACCCTAGACACTGTGAGGCCATGAAGACCCAAGAAGTCTCATCCCTGCACCCTTTGGGGACACCAAGTTGTAAGATGTCCCATCTCCAGCCCCCTTGAGCCAGCCAGGCCAAGATGTCCCATCTCGGGACCCCTTAGGCCACCAAAAGACCTAAAATGTTCCTTTCCTGGACCCACTGAGCCACCAAAACCCAGGATTTGCCATCCCAGGCTCCAGATGTCCCATCCCTGGACACTTTGGGCCAATCAGACCCAAAATGTCCCATCCTTGGAACATCCAGGGCAAGATGTCCCATCCCTGAACACCTTGGGCCACCAAGACCTAAAATGTACCATACCTGCACTCTTTGGAACACCCAGGCCAAGATGTCCCATCCCTGGACAGTTTGGGGCCACCAAGACCCAGGTTGTCCCATCTCAGGACCCAAGATGTCTCATCTGCAGCCATCTTGGGACACCAAGACCTTAAATGTCCCAACCTTTGGACCCCTTGGAGCACCCAGGCCAAGGTGTCCCATCCCTGAACACTGTGAGGACACCAAGACCCAGGATGTCTCATCCCTAGACCCTTTGGGGACACCAAGTCCTAAGATGTCCCATCTCCAGCCCCCTTGGACCACCCAGACCAAGATTTCCCATCTCTGGACAACTTTGGCCACAAAGACATAAAATGTCCAATCCCAGACCCCGAATGTACCATCCCTGGAGACTTTGGGTGATCAAGACCTAAAATGTCCCATCTCTGGACCCCTCAGACCACCAAGACCAAAAATGTCCTATCCCTGGACCCCTTGGGCCACAGAGAGCAAGGGTGTCTCATCCCAGACCCCGGATGTCCCATCCCTGGACATTTGGGCCAACCAGAGCAAAGAGGTCCCATCCCTGGACCCCTTAGGCCAAAGTGACCAAGATGTCTCATCCCTGGACACTTTGGGCCAACAAGACCCAGGATGTCCCAGCTCTGGACACAATATGTCCCATCTCCAGCCCCCTTGAGCCACCAATACCTAAATGCCCCAATCCATGGACCACCCAGGCCAAGATGCCAATTCCCTGGACACTTTGAACCACCAAGACCCAGGATGTCCCTTTTCTGGACCCCTTAGGCCACCAAGATATAAAATGTCCAATCCCAGACCCCTGGACACATTTGGCCACCAAGACCTAAAACGTCCCATCCCTGGACACTTTGGGACACCCAGGCCTAGATGTCCCATCCCTGGACACTGTGAGGACACCAAGACCAAGGATGTCTCATCCCTAGACCCTTTGGGGACACCAAGTCCTAAGATGTCCCACGTCCAGCCATCTTGGGCAACCAAGACCAAGATGTCCCATCTTTGGACTCCTTGGGCCACTGTGAACCAAAATGACCCATCTCAGAGCTCCGATGCCCCATCTCTGGAAACTTTGGGCCACTGAGACCAAGATGTCCCATCCCTAGATCCAAGACGTCCCATCTCTGGACACAAAATGTCCTATCCCTGGACACTTTGGGCCATCAAGATGCAGGATGTCCCATCTCTGGAACTTTTAAGCCACCAAGACTCAAAATGTCCCA
Source organism: Caloenas nicobarica (assembly GCF_036013445.1). Classification (NCBI taxonomy): domain Eukaryota; kingdom Metazoa; phylum Chordata; class Aves; order Columbiformes; family Columbidae; genus Caloenas; species Caloenas nicobarica. The sequence goes on from NC_088272.1 coordinate 4,765,380, forward strand.
TCTCCAGGCATCTTGGGCCACCAAGTCCTACATTGTCCCAACCCTTGGGCCCATTGGACCACCCAGGCCAAGATGTCCCATTCCTGAACACAAGAAGTCCCATCCCTGCACACTTTGGGCCACCAAGACGAGGATGTACCACCTCCAGTCATCTTAGTCCACCAAGACCAAGATATCGCATCACTGGACCCCTTGGGTCACCGAGACCAAGATGTCCCTTTCCTGGAGCGAAGATGTCCCATCTCTGGACCCAAAATGTCCCATCCCTGGACTCTTGGGGCCACCAAGACCCAGGATGTCCCAACCCTTGGACCCCTGGAGCTCCCGGGCCAAGATGTCCAAATCTTGCACCGAAGATTTCCCATCGCTGGACACTTTGGGCCACCAAGATGCAGAATGCCCAATCTCCAGCCCCCTTGGTCCACCAAGACCAAGGTTGTGCCATCTCTGGACCCAAAATGTCCCATCTCCAGCGCCCTTGGGCCGTCAAGAGCCAAAATTTCCCATCCCTGGATATCTTGGGCAACTCAGCGCAAGATGTGCCATCCCTGGAACCCTTAGGCCACTGGGACATAAAATGTCCCATATCTGGACACTTTGGGCCACCAATACTGAAAATGTTATATCCTGGGACCCCTTAGACCACCAAGACCCAAGATGTCCCATCCTTGGACACTTTGGGGACAATAAGATCAAGGACATCCCTTCTCTGGACTCAAGATGTCCCATTTGCAGCCATCTTGAGCCATCAAGATGTTAAATGCCCCAACCCATGGACCACCCAGGCCAGGATGTCCCATCCCTGGACACTTTGGGCCACCAAGACCTAAACTGTCCCATCCCTGGACACTTTGGGACACCCAGGCCTAGATGTCCCATCCCTGGACACTGTGAGGCCACCAAGACCCAGGATATCCCGGCTCTGGACCCTTTCGGCTACCGAGATCAGGATGTCCCACGTCCAACCATCTTGGGACACCAAGACCAAGATGTCCCACCCTGGACCACCTGGGACACCCAGACCCAGGATATCTCATCCCTGGACTCAAATTATCCCATCTCCAGCCCCCTTGGGCCATCAAGAGCCAAAATTTCCCATCCCTGTATCCTCTGGGCTACGCAGAGCAGGATGTCCCATCCCTGGACCCCTTAGGCCAACAAGACCTAGAATGTCCCATCCTCAGACACTTCGGGCCACCCAGGCCAAGATGTCACATCCCTGGACCCTGTGAAGCCATCAAGACTCAGGATGTCCTATTCATGGACACTTTGGGGACACTAAGACTTATGATGTCCCATCTCCAGCTCCATTGTGCCACCCAGGCCCCGATGTCCCATGTCTGGACCCCTTGGGCCAACCAGAACCTCAACATCTCCCCTAACTTCATCCCACCTTACGTGGAGAGTATTGAACTCCAAGACCTCAAAACTTCTCCCCAAACTTACCCCCTCCTCACCTGGGGATGTTCAACCCCAACCATCTCCCTAACTTCACCGCACCTCATCTAGAGGATGTTGGAACCCAAGACCAAACATCTCCCCCAACTTCACCCCACCTCACCCGGAGGAGGTTGAACTCCAGCTGAGACCAAACATCTCCTCCAATGTTGTCCCATCTGGGGAATAGTGAACCCAAGACCCCAAACACCTCTCCAACTTTGTCCTACCTCATCTAGCCAGTGGAGAATCCCAAGACCCCAACCATCTCCCCAAATTCACCCCACCTCATATGGAGGATATTGAACCCCAACCAAGACCCCAAACATCTCTCCAACATTGTCCCACCTCATCTAGAGGGTGGAGAACCCCAAGACAACAAACGTCTCCCACGGTGTTGTCCCACGTCATCCAGAGGATGTTGAACCCCAGCATCTCACTCAATTTTGTCCCACCTGGAGGATATTGAACCCCAAGACCCCAAACACCTCCCCAACTTCATGCCTTCTTCACCTGGAGGATGTTGAACCCCAACCAAGACTCCAAACATCTTTGCCAACTTTGTCCTACCTCATCTGGAATGTGGAGAACCCAGGACTCCAAAACACCTCCTGCAGTGTCGTCCCACCTGGGGGATGGAGTACTCAAGACCCAACCATCTCCCCCAACTTCATCTCTCCTCATCTAGCCGGTGGAGAACTCCAAGACCCCCAACATCTCCCTCAGTGTTGTCCCACCCAGAGGATGTTGAACCCCAACCAAGACCCGCAAACATCTCCCCAAATTCATCCCTCTTCCCCTGGAAGGATGGAGAACCCAAGACATGAACCATCTCCCCCAATGTTGTCCCACCTCACGCTGACAACATTGAACTCCAAGACTCCAAGATCTCCCCAACTTTGTCCCACCTGGAGGATGTTGAACCCCAACTGAGACCCCCAAACATCTTCCCAACTTCATCCAACCTCATCTGGAGGATGGAAAACACAAGACCCTAACATCTCCCGTCAACTGCTCCTGATTCGTGAGTGGAAGGGGTGGGGCCTGTGGGTGGGGTCTGGGGGTGGGGCCTCCCAGGGGCAGTGGCCACTGCTGCTCTCCCAGGGAAGTTCATCTGGATCCATTTTGGGGCCACCAGGAAGTTGGTGTCACCCAACAAGACGTGTGAGTGAGCGGAGGGCCCAGCAGGGGGCATCTAGTTGGCCGACGTCTACTTGTCCATCATCCATCTGTCCATCCATCCATCCCTCCACATGGCCATCCCTCCATCTCCTCATCCCACCACCCACCTGACCCTCATTCTCCATCTCCTGGTGTCTCCACCCTCATCTGTCCATATGTCCATCCCCATCTTCTCACCCACCTCCTGGTCCCTCCATCTCCATCTCCTGGTGTCTCCATCACCTCGTGTCTCTGTCCATCTGTCCATCCCGAGCTCCTCACCCACCACCCACCTGACCCTCCCTCTCTTGGTGTGTCTATCTCCTCATCCATCCATCTCCTCACATCTCCCTCTCCTGGCCCCTCCATCTCACAGAATCACAGAAATCAGGGATTGGAATGTGTAGGAGTCAGTCCGAAGAACAGTATTTGCCTGAACATCGCCGTCAGGGACTTGGAGAACAGATGTCCTGATAGAAAGAATTGGAAAATGACTTGGAGAGAGGCCTGACGAAAAAAGTTGTGTTGTACAGGTCTCTCCAACCTGGGGGCTACAGGTAACAATGGCTGCTGTACGGATTTCAACTGTTGCCGCAGCCAGACTTGCCCCCACCTCCTAAAAGGAATTGTGTTCTACAGGTCTCTCCCACCTGGGGACAATAACTGCTGTCCAGAAGATGGATTTCACCTGCTGCCTCAGCCAAACTTGCCCCCACCTCCTCCCTGCTACTAAGGCCAGTGAAGAAGAGCATGCGCAGAGGCTTGACGAAGGTCTTGAGGTCACCCAATGGACCAGTAAGAGACTCCTGAACCGAGGCGATGCAGGCACAGACGGGTTCTGGCAAGCGAAGTGGGGAATCTTCAGGCCTGCGCAGTTAAGCCTGGATTGCGAAACAAAGGCAGAGATTGGCCTCAATCCATGGGAGCGAAGCGGGGTGAAGAAGCACGAAAGACGATTCCCGACGGGACATCGCTGAGCTCTCCCCACCAAAGGATCACGGATCACAACGGAGAACCGGCAGGACTCTTCTCACGACACCTGAGACCATACGGACGCCTTTGGATCTCGTAGTGGTAGCCAACCCTTTTTTTTCCCCCTTTCTTTTCTTTCCTTTTTCTCCACTCTATCACGTGCCGCTTTACGGGCAAAATAAAGAAAGAAATATTGATGATTGAATTACAACCTCTTGGCTTTTTGATTGCCTTAATTTTGCACTTCAAGATCAAGGTGAATGAAGCATCACGAGTCCATCACCGAATGGACTGTGACAGGCCTGGATCACAAGTCTTATGAGGAGCAGCTGAGGGACCTGAGGCTGTTTAGCCTGGGAAAAAAGAGACTGAAGGGAGACCTTATCGGTCTCTACAACTACCTGACAGGAGGTTGTAGCACGGAGGGTGTTGGTCTCTTCTCCCAAGTAGCAAGGGATAGGACAAGAGGAAATGTTCTCAAGTTGTACCAGGAAAGGTTCACATTGGATATTAGGAGGCATTTCTTCATGGAAAAAGTTGTGAAGCAGTGGAACAGGCTGCCGAGGGAAGTGGTGGAGTCACCATTCCTGGAGGTGTTTAGAAGACATTTAATTGGGTTTCTTAGGGACATGGTTTAGTGCTAGAGTTGGGTTATGGTTGGACTCGATGATCCTGAGGGTCTCCTCCAGCTGAAATTATTCTATAATTCTATTGACAAATCAAATTCAGGGTGGTTATTCCCTTTAATGCCAGTTACAGGCCTGCAGTGTTACGTGAGGTGCCAAGGCTCTCGCACACCCCTACATGCACTGGGCAGGGACAGCGATGGTCCTGTCCAGGGCAGCCATCCCCATCCACAGCGAGTGTGGGACAGACACCCCAGACAGCACTGCAGACAGATTCGGTGCCTTTGTGCAAGAAACTCATTCCCACCTCTGAAGCATCGCAAGATCTGTCCCTTCTCTATCCAGTAGATGTAGGGCAGCCCTTGAATAGGAAGCGCTTCACACCGGAGTGTCCATGCGTATAGCAACACTTCCAAATCTCCTTTTTTTCTTTTCACCACCCTGTTCTCACCCCCTTGATAACACAATCAAGGAACAGACAAACCATTGTCACATTGGGCCTGTCAGCAGCACCTTGTCATTCCTAGAGATCAGTGACACGTCTGCCCAAGTACCTCAGGGGCAGCAGAGACGCCACTGACAAAACACACGTTTCCTTCCAGGTCTGTCATTGCCAGCCCTGTTTCTCTCTGGCCTTGGGGACAGCAGGGCTTGCTCACTCTCCTGTTGCCCAGTTTCAGCCCTAAATTTCCACCTGCCAAGCACTGTGACATTGCTCTGCTCTGAAGTCAAACCTTTGCACACATGGGGACCTGGATTCTTGAGACCAACCAGATTTCCCTAAGCCTCTCAGAGCTTGGCCGGGTGCTACAGCTGAGGTGCCACAGCCCAACTGTGCACTGATGCCCTGAGCCAAGGGCACAGCCAGGACAAGCTGCAGCCTGTGCTGTTTGACACCCATGGAGTCACCGCCAGGCGTGGTGGGACAAGTCACACAGCTTGGGGTGCTGCAATGGCTGGGTACAGGCTTTTCAGGAGAGACGGGCTGGAAGGGTCAGCAGTGGGATTCCCTCAGAGTGAAGAAGTTGCTGGGATGTATGGAGCTCCTTTATGTGGGGAGTGACCAGATGGGTTTTCCCTTGTGAGTGAGGGCACCAATGACAAAGCCCTGGGGCTGTGGGGGCACATGGCCATGCCCCCCAACAATCTGGTGTCACTGAAAGTGGGGCACAGCAGTCAGGGAGAGGCACCAGGATAAGGAGGAGAAAGCAGCACTGAAAGACTGTGCTACGGAAATTGGAAATTATTTCTTTTTGCTTGAATAAACTCTTGATGGAACCCTGCTACTGCTGCCATTTTAGTGGCCTCTTCCTGGGCTCAGGAGAGTCCTGCAGGGCAGGGCCCCTTTTCTTTAGGGGGCACCGGGGGCTCCCTGGGCAAGTAGTCCCTGCCCTCGCTGGAATTGGAGGGACCGTGGCTGCAGCAGTCCAGAGAGAGTCCAGACCTTGAGAAATTTAGGGTTCCACCATCAGGAATCTCTGAAGTTTTAAAAGCAGAAGCGGCCAGTCCTGTATCGGGGCAGGAGAATAACCCCATCCATCAGGACAGAGCAGGACCTGACACGCTGAGCAGTGACCCTGAGGAGAAGGGCCTGGGCACTACAAGGGCCGCCACACAAGCCCGTGCTGCACGCTCACCATGAACAAGGCAGCTGCACACGGGGCTGCATGAGGAGGAGCGTGGGGACCCAGACACCTGGAGTTCTCATCCCATTCGGTTCAGCACTGGTGTGACCCCACACACACGGGTGTGTGCCAGTGTGCGGCTCCCAGTTTGGAGAAGCAGGGAGGAACTGGAGAGTGCAGGGCTGTGCCAAGGCAGGGGTCAGGACCTTGTGCACATGGTGTGGGATGCTGAGGGACCTGGGCTGCTCTGGCCCAGCAGCGCTGGGGAGGCTGCAGCAGTGTAGGAGTAGCCTGAGAGTGCTGGAAGGGTGGTTTCAGAGAGGGTGGAGGTTTTCTTCATAGTGGGAAAGAGCACGAGAAAGAAATAATGGCACACAGTGCAGGTGGGGAGGTCCAGGCTGGACATGAGCAGGAAGGAATGTGAGTGGAAGGGCAGTGCTATGGTGGAGCAGGTCACCCAGAGGGAGTCTGCATCAGTCCAAGGCTTTGTGCTTCAAGGAACAGCTGGGGAGGATGGAGAGAGATCAGCAAAGGAAGGAAGATGCTCAGACAAGAGCAAGGTGGGGCAGCAGGGGGGATGTCTCCAGCCTGCAGGGAAAGAGGTGCAGGGGATGCCACAGCATAGGACAGGCTGTTGTGGAGATGATCAAGGGATGTAAAGAGGCTGAAAGCCCCCAACAGACATGAGCTCCTTCTCCCCTTGGCTGTGGCTGTTGTCTCCAGCTCTGATGCCTGTGAGGAGACACCTTGTCCTTACAGCACAGGGGCCTCATGGCCTCCTTGTCCCCAGCCAGGAACCTGGGAGGTGTGGGACCATAGTCCTGCCCTTGGCCTTGCACAGCCCCACATCACACTGTCCCAGCAAGGGCCCTGGGCAACGTGGGAGGGACAGGATCTGCCTTCCCAGGGCTGGGGGTCAGGGCTTGGCCCTTTGATTAATGAAACACATCCAGGTTTACTCAGCATCAGAGAGAACTTCACCTTGATTTTCCTGACCTGTCATCTCTGCCTCCAGTTTTCTTCTCTAACCAAATCTTGGAGTCATTTCCTCAATAGTGTCCTTCAGTGGGACTCATTAACATTACAAGAAACTTTGGAGTTTGAATCTGACTTTGACTTCTTGAGCGGTTTTATTCAACTTCCCCTCAGGATCTGAGGTTCATGGACTCAGCACCAAACCCACCAGAGGGGTCATTAAAGCGCCTTGGGCTGCTCCTGTGCTGCTGAGCTGGGCTGGGCTCCTGGGACACAGGGAGCTCATGGCAAGCGGCAGCGCTGCAGAGAGACAGCTCTGCCCAGGAGAAGCTCCTCTGCAAAGCGCAGCAGGGCTGAGGGCTCTGCCTGGGGATCTCAGGGAGACGAGCAAGGCAGAGAGAGATGAAAGGTGGTCAGGATGGGGAGGATGACTGAGAGCTCACTGGAGGAGAAATCTTTGCAGCCCTTGCCATGGTAAGTCTCTGGGTGCAGGGCAATGCAGCTGCAGCTCCTGGAGGCATCTCCTCAAGTTAGCACAGGCACAGCTTGAGGGATCTGTAAGGAGGGGGCTCTTGTCAGGCAATTTTGAACAGCTGTGTAGCTCGTGAGCACCCAGGGGTGCCCAGGGCTGTCCTGCAGAGCAGGGTCCCTGCACCCCAGGGCTGTGCCGGGGCAGGGACTCTGCCGCCTGCCAGGGTCAGCGCTCAGCCTGCCCGGGGAGATCCCCACGGTGCTGTGGGGAGAAGCTGTGGGGGGAAGGAGGGACCCGTGTCAAGGCAGGAAAGGTGCTTCTGCTGTGGAGAGGGTGCTGTGTGGATCAGGGCTCTTTCACAGCTCCAGATCACACTCAGGATTTTTCCAAGTGGATGCCTCAAGCAGAAGATCAATGCAAGGATTACCAGAGAGATAGGGAGCTTTCCTGAGCCTGTCTTTTCAGTTTCCTATCCGAACGGTTGGGGGGTGCAGGAAAGAATAAAATGAAAATGAGCCCTCCTGCTTAAATAAGTCACTGATACTTCTGAACTGCAACTTTGAGTGATCAGTACATCTGCCAGAAGCCCCTTCACTACCTCTCTGCCTGTGGACAGCACCTGCACCACCTTTGCTGGACCATCATCCTTAGTCTGACCTGTCCTGTCCCTTCCTGCAAACAGGAAGATGCCCCCAGGCAGTGCCCTGTGAACAGGCAGGATCTGTAGGGCCAGGGTGAGGGCACAGAGGTTGGGATGGGGTCTGTGAGTGCTGACAGGGAAGAGACATGGACAGGGAAACACCTCCCATGGGGAGAATGTCCAGGCAGCAGGGAAATGATCAGAAAGGAGAGGAAACTAACCACGGAATTGTTAAGGGAGGGAGAACACAGAAAACTCCGTATGATCCCCGCAGTGCAGATCCCTCCTGTGAGCAGCCCCCTCGCCTCCTCTCCCACCCAGCAAAGCCTCTGCCCTCAGGGCCGGGGGCTCCAAGGCATGAAGCAGCTCCTGTGCAGCCAGAGCTCCAGTTCCCTCTGCAGAGCACAGGGGCTGAGAGCAGCTGCCCGGCAATGCTGGTGTGTGGGAGGTGGCTGCACAGCTGGGGAAGGGTGACGCTGTCTGAGTGCCCGGCTGCCTCTGCCCTGGCCTCTCTCACACCCACCCTCACCGCAGTTTCCTTCTTGCTCCACTGCTCTGGGTCACTGTTGGTGTGATCTGGTTCTTGCTGTCAGGCTCTCTGGGGATGGGAGTTTCAGCTGCAGAGTCACAGCCTGATCTTGTGGGTCCTTTCCTGCAGCTGTGTCCATGGGAACACATGTCCCAGCTTTGCTCTGACCTGTGGGGCTGTGGGCAATGCAGTGTGTGGGGCTGGGGAATGAGCTGAGTCTCCCTGAATCAAATGCCATCATTAGGACTCTTGGCTGTCTCCTTGAGTGTTTTTTTTCCAAGCTGTGAGCTTCCCTCCAGGATGCAAACCTGTCCTATAGCATGTTAGCATTATCTGAATTGCTCATGCAGAAGTGCAGAGATGCTATGATGGAAGAAATGCTATTTGGTTTGTGAAATGAGCCGTGTGTGTCCTGGGCTAAACATGGGGTGCTGAGACCTTAGGAAAGGGTGGGACATGTCATGGTCTGATGTGGATCCCTCTGCTCTCAGCAGTGCCTGGTGGCTTTTCAGGGTAACATAGGAGTGTGATCAGCCTCCATCTAAGAAAGGTGCCAGCCCAGAGCAGCTGCAGCAAGACAGAGGGACAGAGCAGCTGCCCTCACTCTGCACTGACCCACAGGCATCCTCTGGTCTTGCAGGACTTGCTTTGTTCTCCCTGAGTGCAGCAGAAATGCTGAGGGTTTCTGACACCCAACAACACTCCCCAGGCTGTGAGAGGAGAAGGAGCTGTAGAAACGCCAAACCTCTCAAACTCAGTTTCTCAGGTCTGGGGGTGCAGATGCTGACAGTCCCTTCTGCAGCAGCAGCGGTTCCATCTGACAAAGCTGAACCCCAGGACTGGCCCCTGCCCCACCCATCACACAGGGTCAGGCTGACTCCATAAGAGCCCCTGGGCAGAGACCCTGCTCTTCATTGCACACTCATCAAGCACTGACGAGGGCTCCAGCCAGGACGTTCTCCTGGAAAAAGAAAAGGGTCTTTTTGTGGGAGGGTCTGTGGGAAATGGCTTCGGTTTTTCCCAGAAGAATCTCATCTAAACTGTCACTGTTTTTTCCTCCTTGCACAGGTCCTCATGCCCACAGGCAGCAAATGTCCAACAGCAGCTGCATCACCCATTTCCTCCTCCTGGCGTTCACAGACACACGGGAGCTGCAGCTCTTGCACTTCTGGCTCTTCCTGGGCATCTACCTGGCTGCCCTCCTGGGCAACGGCCTCATCATCACCACCATAGCCTGTGACCAGCACCTCCACACCCCCATGTACTTCTTCCTGCTCAACCTCGCCCTCCTCGACCTGGGCTCCTTCTCCATCACTGTCCCCAAATCCATGGCCAACTCCCTGTGGGATACCAGGGTCATTTCCTTTGCAGGATGTGCTGCCCAGGTCTTCTTTGTATGTTTCTTATTTGGTGCAGAGTATTCTCTTCTGACCATCATGTCCTACGACCGCTACGTTGCCATCTGCAAACCCCTGCACTATGGGACCCTCCTGGGCAGCAGAGCTTGTGTCCACATGGCAGCAGCTGCCTGGGCCAGTGGGTTTCTCAATGCTCTGCTGCACACGGCCAATACATTTTCACTGCCACTGTGCAAGGGCAATGCCCTGGACCAGTTCTTCTGTGAAATCCCCCAGATCCTCAAGCTCTCCTGCTCAGATGCCTCCCTCAGGGAAGTTTGGCTTTCTGTGGTTAGTCTCTTAGTAATATTTGGGAGTTTTATTTTCATTCTTTTCTCCTACGTGCAGATCTTGAGGGCCGTGCTGAGGATCCCCTCTGAGCAGGGACGGCACAAAGCCTTTGCCACGTGCCTCCCTCACCTGGCCGTGGTCTCCCTGTTTGTCAGCACTATCATGTTTGCCCACCTGAAGCCCCTCTCCTTCTCCTCACCATTGCTCAATCTCTTGGTGTCTCTTCTGTACTCGGTGGTGCCTCCAGCATTGAACCCCCTCATCTACAGCATGAGGAACCAGGAGCTCAAGGATGCCCTGTGGAAACTCATATCTTAGTCTTTTCTGAAGACAATAAAATTTACATCTGCTTCTACATAGCAGTTTTAACGTAACTAGTTACAGGTCCAGTCTATCATCTGTATTTTCTGTTGTTATTGGTGGGTTTTTTTATTTTTACAAGGTTGTCATCCCCTTTGTAATTCACTGTCTGTTTTCTTTTATAACCACTGGCTGTGCAAATGAGGAGTCATGATCTGTGTGTACTTAAACAAAATAAAGGGTCCTCTAGTGACTTCATGTTCACTATATCCTTCCTGCAAGGCCTGTTTGGAGCTGCATGGACAGCTCCTGTGTGCATGGGAGGAGGGGAAAAGAGTCCAGCCTGGCAGCCCTGCCAGGGAGCACCAGCGCTTGGCCTTCCAGAGCTGTTCTCGTTCCACTCCCACACTCTCCTTCTCATCCCTTGTGTTGGTGCAAGGCCTGAGTGCTCTGGCAGCCTGGTCACCGTCCTGCTGTGTGTCAGTCCTGTGAACGCAGGCAGGGACAGGCAATGGGCACTGCTGTGACAGAGCTGGCCTCTGTAACAGGACTTCTATAAAGAAGAGTGATCTCCTCAGGGCAGTGCCGGAAGGCTTAGGTCTTCTTCAAGTTTCTGTCAAGAACATGCACAAGAAGGTGGCCACAGATGCAAACAGCAGGTTACAGCTGCACAGTGTGTGTGTGCAGGGCTGGGCACACAGCAGTGTCCTCTCACAGCCAGGCCTCCTGCCAGAGACCTGCAGGACCAGCAGAGCAGGGGCTGGGCTGTGCCCCTGTGCACTGGACACCCCGCGGAAGCTGCCCCAGGGCATCGTCATGGACTGGCCCCTCACAACCTCCCTTTCCAGCCCTGGCCTCTCCCCCCAGCTCACAGAAGTTACTCTTCCCTAAACGGATGGACACCGAATGAGTAGGTCAGAAGTCCATGTTTGCATTGTACAGATGAGATGTGAGCACACACATCATGTACATGAGGTGAGATGAAACCAAGTGAGGACAAACACCATCAGCTATTCCTGGGGGTTCCATGAACGCCTGTGGGACAGACATTGTCTCGAGGTCACTTCACATTGAGAGTAACAGCCCATGGGAAACCACCCACTGGGATCTTCTTCCTTGGACTGTGATCCCCGTGTCCATTCCTCATGATGTGGGACATCTCAGATGAGTGCAGAGCAGGGTGACACACCACAGGGCTGAGGTGCCTCCCGTCCCTTTGGGAGTGGCAACAGGAGGCCAGAGGGACACTGTGACTCCTGCCTCTGTGTGTAAAAGGGACAGACTCTGTCTCTGAACATCCCTGGGTGCATAAGCAGTCCTGAGACCAGCTCAGACGCGGATGCCTGATGGAACCCTGGCATTTCTGTGTGTGACTCCAGGAAAAAACCTCAGTGGCCGAGTGAGATTCATCTCAGCTCCCTTGGACAGGCTCATTGCAAGTGCTCCTGTCTGCTACATCACCCTTGCCCATGATTCTGGATTGTGCTTTCAAAAGTGACAGCAGAATCAGAGAAGTTCTGAGGTCCTTGGGAAAGGAAGATGTCAAACCCATCTTCAAGAAGGGCAGGAAGGACAATTTGAATAATTAGGGACTGGTCAGCTTACCTCCATCCCTGGGAACGGGATAGGCCGCATCTTCCTGCACCAATCTGCAGGCACCTGAAGGACAAGGAAGGGATTGCTGAACCAAAATGAGCAGAAAACCCAATGAGTCCCAAGAAATGCTCTGAACCCATTCTGGAGCTTTAGACTCCCGGGAAAGAGCTCAGTGACAGTGCAGCCCATGCAGTTGCATCTGTGTCCCTCACTGAGCAGCACAACCAGTGTGGAGTCACCCCACGGTCCTGCAGCCAACCTGCTCTGTAGAGCATCAGTGCCAGGTTGGGGCCCTGTGGGGAGCACAGGGAAGGGGCCAGGAGCACCAGACCAGATCAGAGGAGGGATGGGGGGAGATCAGACAGGAGCTGACCGGGGCTGGAAATTGCCTTGGAGAGAAAAATGCTGGTGTTCAGCTGCCCCAAGATAATACCCAGAGTTCAGGGTGCAGGGCCAGAAGTCCTTGCTGTCCTGGTGCTTCACCAGGCCTGGGAAGTAGCTGGAGAAGGATCGGTGTCCCCCACTTGCCATCTCTTAGTGCATCATCCCTCGTGAAGGGTGGCATGGAAAGCAAGTCTGGGACTCTGTTTCAGGATTTGCACCGAAGAAAGTATTCACCCAGAAGCCACATCATTTTCCTCTGGTACTTCAGTCCTGGTGCTCATCACATGTCCTTAAGACAAACTTATGCACCCCTGTTGTCAACCTTACCCCAAAAGTCACCCCTAGACAAGGCTCCTGAGCTGGGGCCGAGCTGGAGAACTGGGGTCCAGCTGTGACCAGAGGAAGGACAAGGCCTGTCCTGGGTCCTCTAAAGGGCTGGCAGCCTCTGTGATCTCCACCAGAAAAGGCAGCATGCAGGAAACTGTAGACCATCCCCAAGCCCATTGGAGGCCCTTAGGAAGAGTTCCTCTCTCCAAATATCCAGCCCAGCTTGTTGCTGCATGAACAACCAGGAGAAACTGCCCCAGGACCCTCATTCCAGACCCCATCTCCTCCACCCCATACAGGCAGTGCTCTCCCCCTTGTCACTGAGGTGGTTCCAGGGACCCAAGGGACACCTGTGGGGAGGAGATGTTGGGTAGGGACATGGTGTCCTTCAGTGCTCCTCATGGTACCTCCTGCTGGGCTTTGTGCCGCTGGTCACAACCCTCTGAGCCCGGATGTTCAGTCAGTTCTCAGTGGTGCTAAACAGGAATATGCCCATGAGCACATTGGGCTGCACTGGGAGGAGCGTGGCCACCCAGCCAAGGGCAGTTATTGTCCATCTTGACTCCGCACTGGTGTGGTCACATCTGGAGCGGGGTGTCCCAGTGGGAGGTTCCCCATTCTGGAGGAACTGGGAAGAGCTGTTGTGTGGCCAGAGACAGTCTGGGTCATGTGTGGAGATGTTGAGAGACCCAAACTTCTTTAGCCTGGTGAAGTGGAGGCTGAGGAAACGTGCTGTTTTTACTGAGATTGAGTTAATTTTCTTCATGCATTTTGAATCTCTCTTCTTCATAGCTAATATAGTCTTTTGTTTAGATTTGCTATGAGAATAATAACACGGTTTCTTCCCTGGGATAGAGTTAATTTTTTCTTTTAGCAGCTTTACGGTGTTTGCCATTTGGTATGAAAGGAATGTCAGAACTCACTGATATCTTGGCTGTTGTCAGGGAAACCAAGGGCTTCTTTGGCCATCCATCTGCAGATGCAACTCGGCAGGAGGGGACACAGACAGGACAGCACGTGGGTTGACATGCAGGCTGATCAATGAAATATTCCCTATGATTAGCGTCATGCTCAGTCTAAAGCTGGAGCTGGCTTTTAGGGCTTGTTACATCCGTTACTTTGGGTTTTCCAGCTGGTTTGGTTAGTTCCATTCAGAAGTTTCATTCTGTCAGGAGTTCGATGTCAGGCTGGCCTTTTGCCGTTCTGCCATTTTGCAGTTGGCCTTTGGGCCTTTTGCACTTTTACTTTCTCTTGCTGGGATCAGCTGTTCAGGACCAGGGCGCTCCCTTCTCTTGGGCTGTCTGTTTGGCACAACTGGAGTTATGTGAGGGATTGCACTGAGTATCATATATTTTACTTTATGTATATTCTAGTATATTAGTAGTAGTAGTGTATTATTTTTATTGTCTTATTATTTTTTTTTTCTAAACCCACAGGTTTCTCCCTTCCCCTTCAGTTCTCTCCCTTATCCCACTTGGAGACCGGGAGCAGGATGTGAGCAGCTCTCATGGTCTTAGTTGGTGGCTGTGGTAAAACCACGACAAGAAAGAGTACTAGTAGCTTCAGAAATCTTGAAAATCACTTTCCAAGATGATGGCACTTTTTTGGGTTTGTTGGGTTTTTTTTTTTTGGTAGAGGGAAACAACATGAGAAAGGAAAACCATCAGAAACTGCAGCTCTGGAGGTCCAGAGTGGACCTCAGGACAAAGAAATGTCATTCTGAGCACAGTGCTGTGGTCATTCAGAAGGACTCTGGATCAGTCATGGCTTTGTGTTTCAAGGAACAGCGGATGAGGATGGAGAGACAGCAGCACAGGTGGGGACACACCGGGGTGAGAACAAGCTGGGGAAGCGCATGGGGTGTCTGCAGCCTGTGGGGAAACAGCCACAGGCCTGGGACAGTGTAGGATGGACTGTGGTGGAGATGGCCAAGGGTGCTGGCAAGGCTGGATGTCCCTGAAAGACCTGAGGTCTTTGTCCCCTTGGCTATGGCTGATGTCCCTGACAGCGAGGCGTAAGAGGAGACACATGGTTGTCATGGCCATGGCACCCCATTGCCTCCTTGCACCCCCCAGGGAGTGTCACACCATTGTCCTGCACTGGGCATCATCCCCACATCCCCAGGAAGAGCCCTGAGACACACGTGAGGGACAGGATCTCCCTTCCCAGGGGCAGGGGGTCAAGGCTTGGCCATTGTCCTTCATCAAACAAATCAAGGGTTTTCTCAGCATCAGAGCTGCTGCACTTTGCCTTTGCCTGATGCAATCACTGCCTCCAATTATCGGCTCTAACGAGTCCCTGGGGAGGCTTTGTCAGTAACAGCCCTCAGTGGGGCCCATTAATGCTTCAAGGTACTTTGGGCTTTGCTTCTGACTTGGGCTTCTTGAGGAGATTCTTCAGTCTGTCCTTGGTATCTGAGGTTCATGGACTCAGCACCAAATACGCCATGGGGCTCATTAAAACACAGAAAGCCCTAACGAGCAATGTTTCTTTCCGTAATTTTCTTCAAATCTTCAGGACTTGTAGAACTAACTGGAGAGATTTTAATGGGACACTTACTGATGAAGATTTCAAAGAAGATTTCATAAAGGAGGGTTTTTTCTTTCAAGGGTATTTTCTGTCATTTTTCAGTGTGTAGAAGAAGTGACCGCAGCATTCTGCAATGGACATTGATCCAGAGGGTCTCCTGAAGCCATCTGGACAGGCAGGAGAACAGTCCCTTGAGGCTGGACACTGTATGGACACCCTTGCTGCTCACCGCCCACCCCCAGTCTGCCCGTTCCCTCCTTGGCCACCTGGGACCGGCATCACTTTTCCTCACATCAGACTTCTGCACTGAGCTCTGCAGGTGGATGCTGCAGCTCCTGCACACCAGCTCCCACCTGCTCTCCTGTGTAAACACTACACAATTTCATAAACACTAAACCACTTTCCTCAACTGTGTGTGTAAGCTGGATCTAATGAGGTCCACCATCCACACGGGACATCCACACAAGAACTGTTTTAGACAGAGAGATAGGAAAGGATATACATAAACACAATTAACACGTTAACTACCATGTTAATTAGACTTCTGAAGAATGAGGCAAGTTTGTAACTCCCTGAAGCTCAAAGCAGAAACCAGAGAGTTGAGAGGCAACTGAATGACCAAAGAGCAAGTGGAGGAGGAAACCTGAGAGCACTGGGAAGGGCAAACGTCCAGACAGTCTGCTGGGAAGTTGTCCTTTGACATGGCCATTTAATCAGGAGAGGTGGAAACCCCTGAATGACGAGGGAGTTGAAATAATAGAGTGCTGGAAATAAAAGTACAGGAGAAGACCAATATTTCTTTTCGTACCCTTAGTACACTTCCTGGTAATTCACTGTTTAGCATTTTTTTGTGTTTCTGGTGGGGGTTTTTTTGTTTGTTGTGGAATTTTTGTTTTAATATGTTAAAAACCAAACAAACAAAAACCCCCAGAAACAAACAAACAAACAAAACAAACAAGCAAAACCCAAAAAAAACCAAAAAAAACAAACCTAACCAAACCAAACCAACAACAACAACAACAAAGTGCAGCTTTCCAGGCAGACATCAGTCATCTGTTGTCTCACCATAAACAGCCAGGGCCATTTTCGGGGCCCCAGTGCACCTGAGGTGCTGGCCTGGGATTGGCATCTATCACAGGGGACCTGGGGGAGACCAGAGCACCTTGCGATGCAGGTGGAGCCTGGGCAGGGGTTCCCGGGGCATCTACACTGGCACCAGGTGTTTGTGTCCCTGGAGCTGAAGACATTTGTGTCCTAAATCTATTCCCAGTTCTGGGAAACTCTTTGCTTTTCAAAGAAAAGAAATCCCCCCACAAAGACTTAAAAAAAAAAAAAGAAAAAAAGAAAAATAAAGAGAAGTATGTTGACACCTTCCTTTGCTTTGGATCTTTGTCTTCAGTTCTTCTTATTTTAATTTTCATTGACATTAAGTGACATCTGTTGGGCCTGCAGGCATTAAGCCAAGATCATTTTGTGTCTTGCATAGCACCCCATGCCCTCTAAACCTTCCCTGCCCAGGACTCCTCACACTTTGCCCAGAGCGAGTCACACTGAGCTGTTGGCTGGTTCACTGGTTGAGATGTTGGTTTAGATGGTCACCTACAGCACAGGTGGATTCATGGCCCATAATCGTCTGCTCTGCTTCTATTAGAAACAGAGCCCAGCATCAAAATGGGATCGTTAGGAGAACTGAGGTTGAAGGGACCTCAGGAGTCTGCAGTCACAAACTGGGTCAGACCAAGGTGTTCAAGCCTTGATTCAATCAGAGATTGAAAACCTGCAAAGACAGAGCCTGTGCAGCCTCTCTGGGTGACCTGAGGCAGCACTTGGCTGAGCTCGTGGGGAAAAAGCTTTTCCTTATGTCCTGGCTGAACCTCTCTCACCTTCCACCCATTCTCTTCTGTGCTTCTACCACATACCATGGTGAAGAGCCTGGCTGTGTGTTCTCCATGACCTCCTGTAAAAGTCGGTCCAAAGAACAGTATTTCCCTCAACATCACCATCAGGGACTTGGAGAACAGATACCCTGACAGAAAGAATTGGACAATGGCTTGGAGAGAGGCCTGAGGAAAAGAACTGTGTTGCACAGGTCTCTCCGACCCGGGGGCTACAGGTAACAATGGCTGCTGTATGGATTCCACCTGCTGCCGCAGCCAGACTTGCCCCCACCTCCTAAAAGGAATTGTGTTCTACAGGTCTCTCCGACCTGGGGACAATAACTGCTGTCCAGAAGATGGATTTTCACCTGCTGCCTCAGCCAAACTTGCCCCCACCTCCTCCCTGCTACTAAGGCCAACAAAGAAGAGCATGGACAGAGGCTTGACAAAGGTCTTGATGTCACCCAGCGGACCAGTAAGAGACCCCTGAACCGAGGCGATGCAGTCAGGTTCTGGCAAGCGAAGCGGGGACTCTTCAGGCCTGCGCAGTTAAGCCTGGATTGCGAAACAAAGGCGGTGATTGGCCTCAATCCCTGGGAGCGAGGTGGGGCGAAGAAGCATAGAAGACAATTCCCAAGTGGACATCATGGAGCTCACACCACCAAAGGATCATGCGTCATGACGGAGGACCAGCAGGACGCTGCTTTCGGGACCTGAGACCATAGGGACGCCTTTGGAACTCGTGGTGGTAGCTAATCCTCTTTCCCCCTTTTTTTTTCTCTTTCTCTTTTCTCCACTTTCTCTATCGCGTGCCGATTTACAGACAAAATAATAAAGTTAACACTGTTTGGTTGGATTATGACCCCTTGGCATTTTGGTCGCTTCGAGATCAAAGTAAATGAACCATCACGAGTCCATCAACGAATGGCCTGTGACATTAAATTTGTGTCATGGACAGGATTCTGAGAAAACAAAGGAGTACTGTATGGTCTGTAATAGGGGAAGAAAGTTTCACTCCATCCACACCTGGCCCTACACCCGATAAGGTGAGAGGTGTCCAGAAAGCAAGGGGGGGCGATTCAGATTTCCCACACAACATGCACGCCTTGGTGTTGAGCGCTCCAAACTTGAGTTGAGGGCTCTGTCTCTGGGATCTCAAAGTGCAAATATAGGTGTTGTTCTCATGTTGATGAGAATTGCCTGCCAGGGAGAGTGAAGGGGCAATCCTGTGTCTTCGTGTAACTATGTTGAGCCTTCCCATAGCAGATTTTTGGCCCCTCCAACCACTCGGGAAGGGTGACACAGCAGTTGCTGTGCTTTTGTGTAACTAAGTTGTCCCTTCCTGAAGTGGGTTTGGTCCCTTCATAATAAGAATGACTGAAAAGGCTGATAATCAAGATTTTTGGTTAGGGAAAGATAGAGACTCGTTCTACACACTTTTAGCAAAGTATGGGGCTCGACCCTCCGTATCTGGAGAAGACTGGGCTCGTGATAATTGGGCTGATTTACAGAGTGTAGTGGACCAAGTGATTTCTCTACAGGCTAAGACACTTTGGGCCACCAAGACCTAAACTGTCCCATCCCTGGACACTTTGGGGACACCAAGCCCTACGATGTCCCATCTCCAGCTCCACTGGGCCACCCAGGCCCAGATGTCCCATGCCTGGACCCCTTGGGCCAACCAGAACCAAGACTTGAACATATCCCCCAGCTTCATCCCACCTTATGTGGAGAGTGTTGAACTCCAAGACCTCAAAACTTCTCCCCAAACTTACCCCCTCCTCACCTGGGGATGTTCAACCCCAACCGTCTCCCTAACTTCACCGCACCTCATCTAGAGGATGTTGGACCGCCAGACCAAACATCTCCCCCAACTTCACCCCACCTCACATGGAGGAGGTTGAACTCCAGCTGAGACCAAACATCTCCTCCAATGTTGTCCCATCTGGGGAATAGTGAACCCAAGACCCCAAACACCTCTCCAACTTTGTCCCACCTCATCTAGCCAGTGGAGAATCCCAAGACCCCAACCATCTCCCAAAATTCACCCCACCTCATATGGAGGATGTTGAACCCCAGCCAAGACCCCAAACATCTCTCCAACATTGTCCCACCTCATCTAGAGGGTGGAGAACCCCAAGACACCAAACAGCTCCCGCAGTGTTGTCCCACGTCATCCAGAGGATGTTGAACCCCAACATCTCACTCAATTTTGTCCCACCTGGAGGATATTGAACCCCAAGACCCCAAACACCTCCCCAACTTCATGCCTTCTTCACCTGGAGGATGTTGAACCCCAACCAAGACTCCAAACATCTTTGCCAACTTTGTCCTACCTCATCTGGAATGTGGAGAACCCAGGACTCCAAAACATCTCCCGCAGTGTTGTCCCACCTGAGGGATGGAGTACCCAAGACCCAACCAGCTCCCCCAACTTCATCTCTCCTCATCTAGCCGGTGGAGAACTCCAAGACTCCCAACATCTCCCTCAGTGTTGTCCCACCCGGAGGATGTTGAACCCCAACCAAGACCCGCAAACATCTCCCCAAATTCATCCCTCTTCCCCTGGGAGGATGGAGAACCCAAGACATGAACCACCTCCCCCAGTGTTGTCCCACCTCACGCTGACAACGTTGAACTCCAAGACTCCAAGATCTCCCCAACTTTGTCCCACCTGGAGGATGTTGAACCTCAACTGAGACCCCCAAACATCTCCCCAACTTCATCCAACCTCATCTGGAGGATGGAAAACACAGGACCCTAACATCTCCCGTCAACTCCTCCTGACTGGTGAGTGGAGGGGGTGGGGCCTGTGGGTGGGGTCTGTGGGCGGGGCCTGCCAGTGGCAGTGGCCACTGCTGCTCTCCCAGGGAAGTTCATCTGGATCCATTTTGGGGCCACCAGGAAGTTGGTGTCACCCAACAAGATGTGTGAGTGAGCGGAGGGCCCAGCAGGGGGCATCTAGTTGGCCGGCGTCTACTTGTCCATCATCCATCTGTCCATCCATCCATCTCTCCACATGGCCATCCCTCCATCTCCTCATCCCACCACCCACCTGACCCTCATTCTCCATCTCCTGGTGTCTCCACCCTCAAATGTCCATCTGTCCATCCTCATCTTCTCACCCACCTCCTGGTCCCTCCATCTCCATCTCCTGGTGTCTCCATCTCCTCGTGTCTCCATCCATCTGTCCATCCCGAGCTCCTCACCCACCACCCACCCGACCCTCCCTCTCTTGGTGTCTCTGTCTCCTTACCCATCCATCTCCTCACATCTCCCTCTCCTGGCCCCTCCATCTCACAGAATCACAGAAATCAGGGATTGGAAGGTGTAAGAGTCGGTCCGAAGAACAGTACTTGCCTGAACATCACCATCAGGGACTTGGAGAACAGATGTCCTGATAGAAAGAATTGGACAACGACTTGGAGAGAGGCCTGACAAAAAAAGTTGTGTTGTACAGGTCTCTCCAACCCGGGGGCTACGGTTAACGATGGCTGCTGTACGGATTCCACCTGCTGCCGCAGCCAGACTTGCCCCCACCTCCTAAAAGGAATTGTGTTCTACAGGTCTCTCCCACCTGGGGACTACAGCTGCTGTGCAGAAGATGGATTTTCACCTGCTGCCTCAGCCAAACTTGCCCCCACCTCCTCCCTGCTACTAAGGCCAACAAAGAAGAGCATGCGCAGAGGCTCTCCAAAGGTCTTGAGGTCACCCAATGGACCAGTAAGAGACCCCTGAACTGAGGCGATGCAGGCACAGGCGGGTTCTGGCAAGCGAAGCGGGGACTCTTCAGGCCTGCGCAGTTCAGCATGGATTGCGAAACAAAGGCAGAGATTGGCCTCAATCCATGGGAGCAAAGCGGGGTGAAGAAGCATGAAAGACGATTCCCGACGGGACATCGCTGAGCTCTCCCCACCAAAGGATCACGGATCACAACGGAGGACCGGCAGGACACTGTACGGGACCTGAGACCATAGGGACGCCTTTGGAACTGGTGGTGGTAGTCAACCCTTTTTTCCCCCTTTCTTTCCTTTCCTTTTTCTCCACTCTCTCTATCGTGTGCCGCTTTACAATCAAAATAATAAAGTAACGCTGTTTGATTGAATTATAACCGCTTGGCATTTTGGTTGCCTTAATTTTGCGCTTCGAGATCAGGGTAAATGAACCATCACGAGCATATCACCGGATGGACTGTGACAGATGGGACCTTGAAAGTTCATCCAGTCCAATCCTCCCGCCAGAGCAGGAGCACCCAGGTGAGGTTACACAGGAAAGTGTCCAGGTGGGTTGGAATGTCTGCAGAGAAGGAGACTCCACAACCTCCCTGGGCGGCCTGGTCCAGGCTCTGTTACCATCACTGAGAAGAAGTTTCTTCTCATATTTAAGTGGAACCTCCTGTGTTCCAGTTTGCACCCATTGCCCCTTGTCCTATCACTGGTCACCCAGAAGAGCCTGGCTCCATCTTCATGACACTCACCCTTCACATATTGATCCCCATGAATGAGGTCACCCCTCAGTCTCCTCTTCTCCAAGCTCAAGAGCCCCAGCTCCCTCAGCCTTTCTTCACACAGGAACTGCTGTCCCTGAGGCTTTTTCAAGGTGAGGGGTGGGAGTGTGATCGCCATCACTGTGGTAACGCCCACGCCACGTCAGCCACTCTCGCAAGGGCTCCCAGGGGCTTCCAGGTGGCGAAATCAAAACCCAAAAAGGTCCTTCAGCAGAGGGAATCTCACAGTTAGGGTTCCAGTTAGGTGCCTTCCGCTGCCCTGTCAGAGACACTGGAAGTTGTGAGCTTAAAAGCACACATCCCAGAAACAAGTCATGAGCTGAACTATCAGCTATTAATATTCCAGAAAGGATCATAGAATCATTTCAGGTGGAAGAGTCCATTGAGATCATCGAGTCCAACCATAACCCAACTCTTGCACTAAACCCTAAGAACCGCATCTATACATCTTTTAGACACCTCCAGCAATGGTGACTCAACCAGTTCCCCGGACAGCCTGTTCCACTGCTTCGCAACCTTTTCCATGAAGAAATGTTTCCCAATATCAATTCTGAACCTTCTCTGGCACAAGCTGAGGCCATTTCCTCTCATCCTATCACTTGCTACCCAGGAGAAGACCAACACGCTCCATGCTGCAACCTCCTTTCAGGTAGTTGTAGAGAGCAAAAAGGTCTCCCCTCCGTCTCCTTTTCTCCAGGCTAAACACCCCGGGGTCCCTCAGCATCTCCTCAGAAGACTTGTGCTCCAGACCCTCAACAGCCTTGTCCCGTCCTCTGCACTCACTCCAGCACCTCAAGGTCTTTCCTAAAGTGAGGAACCCAAAACCGAACTGAGGATTCGAGTTGTGTCCTCACCAGCACCAAGTACAAGGGGATGATCGCTGCCCCGGTTCTGCCCACTGCACTATTCTTGATGCACACCAGGAGGCCATTGGCCTTTTGGCCACCTGGGCACACGCTGGCTCATGTTCAGCACCTGTCAATCAACACCTCCAGGTCTTTTTCCGCCAGGCAGTTTTCCAGCCACTCTCCCCAAGCCTGTATTGTTGCAGGGGATTGTTATGACCCAAGTGCAGGACCCGGCACTTGGCCTTGTTGAACCTCATACAATTGACCTCAGTCAGGCAAGATCCCTCTGTATGGCCTTCCTGTCCTCCAGCAGATCAACACTCCCACCCAATTTCGTGTCATCTGCAAACTTACTAAGGGTGCACTTGATCCCCTCGTCTAGATCATTGACAAAGAGATTAAACAGAACTGGCCCCAATACTGAGCCCTGGGAACACCACTAGTGACCGACCGCCAACTGGGGTTGGCTCCGTTCACCACAACTCTTTGGGCCCGGCCCTCCAGCCAGTTCTTTATCCATCGCAGATACACCCATCCAGGCCATGAGCTGCAGCTGCTCCAGGAGATGCTGTGGGATACGGTGTCAAAGGCTTTACTGACGTCTAAGTGCACAACATCCACAGTCTCTGTGGTGGATTCACTCCCCCACGACAGACTTTCCCTCATCTGCTAAGCCAGTCACCTTGTCACAGGAGGAGATCAGGCTGGTCAAGCAGGACCTGCCTTTCATAAAGCCATGCTGATTGGGCCCGATTGCTCGTCTCGTATGTGTGACCTCCCAGTCCTTTCCCAGCCCTGTTCCTGCTGTTGGCCTGTCCCCTGCAGGGGCACAAGTGACTCACAGTCCCCTCCACAGCCATTGGCTTCCTACTGGACTGTGAGTTCCTGAGACACAGCTGAGCACATGACATCGTACCCAGCCATCGCCCTCCTTGTGCTCCAGTGTGTGAGCAGGTAAAACTAAGCTGGTTTCATCAAATGTATCTAATAGATTTCCTATCAAGGGTTTGAGTGGAGAAACGTTCCTCAGAGGAGCTGCTGTATTTACACTGGGGCATTTTATGTCTCTGCTTCTGCCTCTTTTTCTTTCTTCTTCCTCTGTCTATTTGACGTGAAAGAGCTCTCCAAGGAAAAGATTCATGGAATCCTACAATAAGGCGGGTTGGAAGAGACCCCTGAACACCATCTCTGTCTCACTGACCTTTATGGCACTCCAAGGAAAAGCTGATAGCATTTGTGCTCCCTTGGGTTCATCTTACCACATGCACACAGTGGACAGGCACATGATGTGTATGCTTACAACTCATCTGTACAATGAAAACATGGAATCATAGAATGTCCTGAGTTGGAAGGGACCCACCGGAATCATGGAGTCCAATTCCTGTCTCTGCACAGGACAACCACACAGTTCACACCGTGTGTCTGAGGGCTTTGTCCAGTCTCTTCTTGAACACTGTCAGGCTTGGGGCCGTGACACCTCCGTGGGGAGCCTGTTCAGTGTCCAGCACCTCTGGGTGAAGAACCTTTTCCGCATGTCCAACTGACCCTCCCCTGGCACATCTTTCTTACATTCCCTTGGGTTCTGTCACTGGTCACCACAGAGAAGAGCTCAGTACCTACCCTTCCTTCTCCCCTTGTGAGGAAGCTGTAGCCACCGTGAGGTCTCCTTTTAGTGTTTTCCTCAGCTCTGATGCTCAGAAACCCCTTGGTTTGCTTTCTGAAGCAGAAAGGAGAAGCTATGAGCCCCAGGCAGTGGGAAGGGGGATCCTGTCCCTCACACACGGCTCAAGGCTTTTCCTGGGACCGTGGGATGTGGGTGTGCAAGGCCGAGGGAAGGACAACACTGGTACAACACCTTCCAGCTTCCCCATGGGGCTGCAAGGAGGCAATGAGGCCCCAGTGCCATGAGGACAACATGTCTTCTCCTGGGCCTCAGTGGCAGAGACAACTGTGATGGCCAAGGGGACAGAGACCTGGGTTCTGTTGGTCCCTTCCAGTCTCACCAGTGCCCTTTGCCATCCCCATCACAGGCTGTTCTACACGGTCCTACACCTGCCCCTCTTCCCCTGCAGGCTGCAGACACCCATCTCGCTTCCTCTCCTTGTTCAAATTTGTCAAATATCTTTTTTAGTAACAATGTGAAGTGAAAAGCACTCCTCACTGGAACTGCTGTATTTATGTTAACACCTTCTATATCTCCTCTTTTGCCTTTTTATTTTTTTTTACGATTCCTCTACCTATTCTCTCTCCAGAAACCTCTCCAAAGCAATTATTATTTCAAATCACAGAATAACTCAGGTTTGAAGAGAGCCCTTGTCTCGCTCATCTTGTCTCACTCATCTTGTCTCACTCTCCTGCTCAGGGCAGGGTGAACCAGGGGAGGTTGCTCACGGCGCCCACCCAAGTTTGCATCATCCACAAAGGAGCTGAAAGTACACTCTGTTACATCATAGAACTGGAGAATAAAGATGTTCAACAGTGTTGGCCCAAGTGCTGGTCACTGAGAGATGACGCTGGTAACTGGCTGCACGGAGGACTTTGTACCACTGATGATATTTGGGCTTGATGGTTCAGCCAACTTCCCACCCAGCATCCACTTCTTGAGCCCCATCAGCACCACTCTGCCCAGAAGCACACCATGTCTGAGGCCTTGCAAACGCCCTGTACACAACATGCCTTTCTTGCCCCTCTCCATTGGGGTTCAGAAGTCCCTTCCTTGTCCTTCACGTTCCTGGAAATGGCTGCAGGAGGACATGTCCCATCCCCTTCCCAGGGAGGGAGGTAGGGTGGCCAGCCTGTTATTCTCCCAGTTCTTAGTCCAGCTCTTCTTGAAGATGGCTTTGAGGTCTGCGTTTCCTAAGGACCCCAGAACCATTCTGGTGTCTATGTCACTTTTGAGAGCACAATCCAGAATCACAGGCAAGGGCGACATAGCAGACTGGAGCACTTGCAATGAGCCTGTCCAAGGCAGCTGAGATGAATCTCACTGGGCCACTGGGGTTTGTTCCTGGAGTCACACACAGAAATACCAGGGTTCCGTCAAGCATTGACATCTGAGCTGGCCTCATGGGCTCCTTCTGCACCCAGGGATGTTCAGAGACAGAGTCTCTCCATTTTACACACAGAGGCAGGATTCACAGTGTCTCTCAGGCCTCCTGTTGCCACTCCCAAAGGACAGGAGGCACCTCAGCCCTGTGGTGTGTCACCTGCTCTGCACTCATCTGAGATGTCCCACGTCATGAGGAATGGACACGGGGACCTCAGTTCAAGGAAGCACAACCCAGTGCTGCATTCAGGTGGTTTCCCACGGGATGTTCCTCCCAATATGAAGTGACCTCAAGACCTTGTCTGTGCCACAGGCCTTCAGGGAACCCCAAGGAATAGTTGATGGTGTTTGTGCTCACTCGCGTTCATGTCACCTCACGTACATGATGTGCATGCTCACATCTCATCTGTACAATACAAACTTGGACTGCTGACCTACTCATTCAGTGTCCCTCCATGGAGGGAAGAACAACCTCTGTGAGCTGGGGAGGGAGGCCAGGGCTGGAAATGGTGGTTGTGAGGGGCCAGTCCATGACGATGCCCTGGGGCAGCTTCCGCGGGGTGTCCAGTGCACAGGGGCACAGCCCAGCCCCTGCTCTGCTGGTCCTGCAGGTCTCTGGCAGGAGGCCTGGCTGTGAGAGGACACTGCTGTGTGCCCAGCCCTGCACACACACACTGTGCAGCTGGACCCTGCTGTTTGCATCTGTGGCCACTTTCGTGGGCAAGTTTTTGAGAGAAGGTTTGTAAGAAGACCTAAGCCTTCCGGCACTGCCCTGAGGAGATCACTCTTCTTTATAGAAGTACTGTTACAGAGGCCAGCTCTGTCACAGCAGTGCCCATTGCCTGTCCCTGCCTGCGCTCACAGGACTGACACACAGCAGGACGGTGACCAGGCTGCCAGAGCACTCAGGCCTTGCACCAACACAAGGGATGAGAAGGAGAGTGTGGGAGTGGAACGAGAACAGCTCTGGAAGGCCAAGCGCTGGTGTCCCTGGCAGTGCTGCCAAGCGAGAGCTCTTTCCCCTTCCACCCATGCACACAGGAACTGTCCCTGCAGCTTGAAAAAGGTCTTGGAGTTCGGATGTCAGCAGAAAACAGTTTGCCGGAGAGCACTTTATTTTGCTTAAACACAGGGAGCATGATTCCTCATGGACACAGACACTCAGTGAGAAAACAAAAGCAGGCAGTGAACTAAAAATGGAATTACAGTATTATCATAAGAGAAAAACACAACTAGAGACAAAAAATACTGCACACAGGATGAACCTGCAATGAGTTAGACTATAACTCGTATGTAGAAGAAGACAGAGACAGTTTATAGCTTCGGAAGAAATCCAGTCATCAGTTTCCACAGGGCATCCTTGAGCTCCTGGTTCCTCATGCTGTAGATGAGGGGGTTCACTGCTGGAGGAACCACCGAGTACAGAACGGCCATCACCAGGTCCATGGATGGGGAAGAGATGGAGGGGGGTTTCAGATAGGCAAACATGGCAGTGATGACAAACAGGGAGACCACGGCCAGGTGAGGGAGGCACGTGGAAAAGGCTTTGTGCCGTCCCTGCTCAGAGGGGATCCTCAGCACGGCCCTGAAGATCTGCACATAGGACAGCACAATGAATACAAAACACCCAAATATTACTAAGAGAGTAAACACAGAAAGCCAAACTTCCCTGAGGGAGGCATCTGAGCAGGACAGCTTGAGGATCTGGGGGATTTCACAGAAGAACTGGTCCAGGGCATTGCCCTTGCACAGTGGCAGTGAAAATGTATTGGCCGTGTGCAGCAGAGCACTGAGAAACCCAGTGGCCCAGGCAGCTGCTGCCATGCGGACACAAGCTCTGCTGCCCAGGAGGGTCCCGTAGTGCAGGGGTTTGCAGATGGCAACGTAGCGGTCGTAGGACATGATGGTGAGGAGGGAATACTCTGCACCAATTAAGAAACATACAAAGAAGACCTGGGCAGCACAACCTGCAAAGGAAATGACCCTGGTATCCCACAGAGAGTTGGCCATGGATTTGGGCACAGTGGTGGAGATGCAGCCCATGTCGAGGAGGGCGAGGTTGAGCAGGAAGAAGTACCTGGGGGTGTGGAGGTGCTGGTCACAGGCTATGGTGGTGATGATGAGGCCGTTGCCCAGGAGGGCAGCCAGGTAGATGCCCAGGAAGAGCCAGAAGTGCAAGAGCTGCAGCTCCCGTGTGTCTGTGAACGCCAGGAGGAGGAACTGGGTGATGGAGCTGCTGTTGGACATTTGCTGCCTGTGGGCATGAGGACCTGTGCAAGGAGGAAAAAACAGTGACAGTTTAGATGAGACTTCTCTGGGAAAAACCAAAGCCATTTCCCACAGACCCTCCCACAAAGAGACCCTTTTCTTTTTCCAGGAGAACGTCCTGGCTGGAGCCTTCGTCGGTGCTTGATGAGTGTGCAATGAAGAGCAGGGTCTCTGCCCAGGGGCTCTTGAGGAGTCAGCCTGACCCTGTGTGATGGGTGGGGCAGGGGCCAGTCCTGGGGTTCAGCTTTGTCAGATGGAACCGCTTCTGCTGCAGAAGGGACTGTCAGCATCTGTACCCGCAGGGCTGAGAAACTGAGTTTGAGAGGTTTGGCGTTTCTACAGCTCCTTCTCCTCTCACAGCCTGGGGAGTGTTGTTGGGTGTCAGAAACCCTCAGCATTTCTGCTGCACTCAGGGAGAACAGAGCGAGTCCTGCGAGACCAGAGGATGCCTGTGGGTCAGTGCGGAGTGAGGGCAGCTGCTCTGTCCCTCTGTCTTGCTCCAGCTGCCCTGGGCTGGCACCTTTCTGAGATGGAGGCTGATCACACTGCCATGTTACCCTGAAAAGCCACCAGGCACTGCTGAGAGCAGAGGGGTCCACCTCAGACCATGACATGTTTAGCCCAGGACACACATGGATATTTCACAAACCCAACAGCATTTTCTTGGTCACAGCATCTCTCTGCTTCTCCATGGGGCTTTCAGATAACACACATATGCTGTAGGACGTTTGCATCCTGGAGGGAGGATCACAGCTTGGGAAAAAAACACTCAAGGAGACAGCCAAGAGTCCTAATGATGGCATTTGATTCAGGGAGGCTGAGCTCATTCCCCAGCCCCACACACTGCATTGCCCACAGCCCCACAGGGCAGAGCGAAGCTGGGACACGTGTTCCCATGGACACAGCTGCAGGAAAGGACCCACAAGATCAGGCTGTGACTCTGCAGCTGAAACTCCCATCCCCAGAGAGCCTGACAGCAAGAACCAGATCACACCAACAGTGACCCAGAGCAGTGGAGCAAGAAGGAAACTGTGGTGAGGGTGGGTGTGAGAGAGGCCAGGGCAGAGGCAGCCGGGCACTCAGACAGCGTCACCCTTTCCCAGCTGTGCAGCCACCTCCCACACACCAGCATTGCCGGGCAGCTGCTCTCAGCCCCTGTGCTCTGCAGAGGGAACTGGAGCTCTGGCTGCACAGGAGCTGCTTCATGCCTTGGAGCCCCCGGCCCTGAGGGCAGAGGCTTTGCTGGGTGGGAGAGGAGGCGAGGGGGCTGCTCACAGGAGGCATCTGCACTGCAGGGGATAATACAGAGTTTAACGTATTCTCCCTCCCATATCAATTCTGAGTTTAGTTTCCTCTCATTTCTGATCATTTCCCTGATGTCTGGAGATTCTCCCCCTGGGCGGTGTTTCCCTGTACATGTCTCTTCCCGGTCAGCGCTCACAGACCCCATCCCACTCTCTGTGCTCTCACCCTGGCTCTACAGATCCTGCCTGTTCACAGGGCACTGCCTGGGGGCATCTTCCTGTTTGCAGGTTGGACAACAGGACAGGTCAGACTAAGGCTGATGGGTTCAGCAGATGTGATGCTGGTGCTGTGCACAGGCAGAGCAGTGGCTGAAGGAATGTTAATGAGGATTCTGGAAGATGTAGTGATTAATTGGAGTTGCAGTTCAGGAGTATCATTGACTTGTTTAAGCATGAGAGCTCATTTTCATTTTATCCTTTCCTGCACCCCCCAACCCTTGGGATTGGAAACTGAAAAGACAGGCTCAGGAAAGCTCTCTATCTCTCTGGTAATCCTTGCATTGACGTTCTGCTTGAGGCATCCACTTGGAAAAATCCTGGGGGTGATCTGGAGCTGTGAGCAGCTCTGATCCACACAGCACCCCCTTAACAGCAGAAGCACCTTTCCTGCCTTGACACGGGTCGCTCCTTCCCCGCACAGCTTCTCCCCACAGCACCATGGGGATCTCCCCGGGCAGGCTGAGCGCTGACCCTGGCAGGCGGCAGAGTCCCTGCCCCGGCACAGCCCTGGGGTGCAGGGACCCTGCTCTGCAGGACAGCCCTGGGCACCCCTGGGTGCTCACATGGCTACACAGCTGTTCAAAATTGCCTGATAACAGCCCCCTCCTTACAGATCCCACAAGCTGTGCCTGTGCTAACTTGAGGAGATGCCTCCAGGAGCTGCAGCTGCATTGCCCTGCACCCAGAGACTTACCATGGCAAGGGCTGCAAAGATTTCTCCTCCAGTGAGCTCTCAGTCATCCTCCCCATCCTGACCACCTTTCATCTCTCTCTGCCTTGCTCGTCTCCCTGAGATCCCCAGGCAGAGCCCTCAGCCCTGCTGCGCTTTGCAGAGGAGCTGCTCCTGGGCAGAGCTGTCTCTCTGCAGCGCTGCCGCTTGCCATGAGCTCCCTCTGTCCCAGGAGCCCAGCCCAGCTCAGCAGCACAGGAGCAGCCCAAGGGGCTTTAATGACCCCTCTGGTGGCTTTGGTGCTGAGTCCATGAACCTCAGACCCTGAGGGGAAGTTGAATAAAACCTTTCAAGAAGTCCAAGTCAGATTCAAACTCCAAAGTTTCTTGTAATGTTAATGAGTCCCACTGAAGGACACTATTGAGGAAATGACTCCAAGATTTGGTTAGAGAGGAAACTGGAGGCAGAGACAACAGGTGAGGCAAATCAAGGAGAAGTTCTCTCTGATGATCAGTAAACCTGGATGTGTTTCATTAACCAAAGGGCCAAGCCCTGACCCCCAGCCCTGGGAAGGCAGATCCTGTCCCTCCCACGTTGCCCAGGGCCCTTCCTGGGACAGTGTGATGTGGGGCTGTGCAAGGCCTAGGGCAGGACTATGGTCCCACACCTCCCAGGTTCCTGGCTGGGGACAAGGAGGCCATGAGGCCCCTGTGCTGTAAGGACAAGGTGTCTCCTCACAGGCATCAGAGCTGGAGACAACAGCCACAGCCAAGGGGAGAAGAAGCTCCAGCTGTTAGTGTTTACATGCAGACGGTTTATCCTGATGAGAGCGTCTATCCCAAGGTAACATCATGAGGAGTTACAGGACACTACGAATATCACCTGCAGGAGAAACTTTGCGGTCTTGGGGGGCTAGTGCTCGTAATGCCAGAGGTCTGGACTTAGAGGGCAAGTTTCCCTTCATGTGGGAGAACATCAGGAATGTGTGGAGCTCTGCCTGGGGCCAGGGAATATCAGCTGAAAGTTGAGGACTCAGCGTGAGAGGGCAGAACAACATGGGCAATGTTGTGGTGACTGGACATCAGCTACTGACTCACTGATGAGGAAGAGGAATTAGATGAGGCCTCCTTCAGACAAAGGAAAGAAGCCTCATGTTTTCAGGGCCGTGTCCTCATGGCAAACCTAAGATATCCCAATATCTGCAAGGTACCAGCCATCCAGGAGGGGTTTGGAGCTCATGGACAACATCTTCCTGACACGGGTGGCTGAGGAGTCAGTGAGGTGAGGTGCCCTGTGGGACTTCACACTTACAAACCAGAAAGGGTTGGTCAGGGATGGAACAGTCAGGGATGGGAAAGTAGAGTTGAGGCTCCTGGGAGATGATAACAAGGCAAAGAGCAGGATTTCAGGAGAGCAGGCTTTGGCCTGCTGAGGGACCTGCTTGGGTCCCATGGGATATGACCTTGGTGTTTGCAGCGATTTTTCTCTCACATTTCCTCCCTGCTCTCTCCCACCTGCTGTTGTGCAGCGTTTTTTACCCTTTCTCAAATACAATATCACAGAGGTGCTGCCAGCATCCCTGAGTGGCTCAGATTTGGCAAGGAGTGGGTCCATCTTGGAGCCAGCTCATATCGGCTCTGTCTGACATCAAACTCCTGTTGTCTTCCCAGAGACGTGACAACTGTAGCACGCCCACACTCACCCCAGTTCCAAGACTTTGCCATGTAAACCCGGTAGATGGTGACAATGTGTTGGGTGTTACAAACTACTTGATCATGGGGAAGAAGTGGAAAAGATCTTCTGTCAGCAACCTGAGGAAGTCTCCAGTCAATGAGTAGGTTCCTATGGGGATCTGTAATTGCCCTGACATTCACTGGCCAGGCAAAGCGGCAGGTGCCAACAGTCCAGAGGATCTTGGGCCAACTGCTTTACAGAGGGGAGGGTGGAAGGCCAGCAGCAGAGCACAGGCTGGTGGGCTCCAGAGGAGAAGACTTCGATGTACTGGAGGATGGCGGGCGAGATGGTGACATCATGACATGGAAGTAGGTCTGAAGGGTGAAGGAGCTCAGGAAATCTGGGAAGCCTTACAGAACAGCCTGCTCCAAGCACAAGAATGATCTCTCCAATTACCCACGAAAAGAAGCATTTATCTCATGAAGCTGCTCCTCTGAGCTGGTGAAGCTCCAGCGCAAAAAGGCAGCACACAGGAGGTGGAAGCAGGGGAAGCTGCAAAGGAAGAATTTAGAAACCTTGTCCATGGATGTGGGGATGATGCCAAAGCTGCCCTGGACTTGACTCCTGCAGCAGAGGCTGAGTCCAGTAAGATGAGCTGACACTGCTTCATTTGCAGTAAAAGAATAGACAGGGTGAATGCAGGCCTGCTGCTGAACTTGGTAAGAGAGGGCTGAACTTCGTAAGACAGGACTGAGTTGCTTCACGGCTTCTTTGCCTCCATCTCCACCAGCAAGGTCTCCTGGGACTTTGTTCCTGAAGGCAGGAGTCTGGAGAACAGCCAGGAGTGGATGGGGCTCAAGTCAGCGGTTACCTGAGCAAACTCAGACACCATTATAGAAAAGGAGATGGGTCACTTGACCAGCTCCCTGAACACAAGTATCGCTGTGCTGTGGCACCTCAGATTCCCAGGAACACCCACCTCTTGGTCCAGAGTTGTGTGATTCCTCCTGAGGAGTCCTATCCTGTCTCCTCACTCAAGTGGTGCTTTAGGCACCCACTTTTCTGGCACATTCAGTCTTTATCAGGAGATTCTCTAGATCAATATTTAGTGGACATTGATACCAGTTGTTCTGGCAATGAGGGCATTGGGAGGGGGACAGAAATATAAGAAATTTGGCTTTATGAATACTTATTAAGGAAATGCTCACTGTTTGGCTACAGTTCTGAAATCTCTCTAATCATCCACACCAGACCTGAAGCCTTTAGCAAAGTGCTGCAGAGAGCCTTGGCTTGTAAGAGCATTTTGGCTGTTAATGAGCCCTCTGCTGCCATGGTCCTGAACTGCAGCTACTGAAAGAATTAACAAACTCCTAATGACGTGAAAGGCAGAAAAAAACTCCAAGTTTCTGAGGGTGTTTGGGACCCCAGGAGGGGCCATCGCTGACACAAGCAGTCCCTGTCCCTGGAGGATGGTGAAGGAAAAGCCTGGAGACAATGGTCAGAGGTGGTAAAGGCGATGTGGAGGTGGCTCTGGTGCCCTGTCAGCCCTTCATGGTTGTTTAGCATCAGAATGGCCAAGCCCTGACCCCCAGGGCCTGGCAAAGGAGACCCTTTCAGTCAAATGTTTCTCAAGGCTCTGCCTGTGGTCACTGGGAGGGTATTTGTCGTTTGGGTGTGGGTTTGGTGCCAAGTGCTGTTGCTTTATCCACAGGGCTCTAGTTTTCTGAGGGTTTGGCAATGCCTATGAGGTTCCCCAAGCCCATGCAGCTTCTTTCATAGACCTGCAATGGTCACCAATCACCTGAGCTGTCCCGGTCCCAAACTTGCTTGAATCCGCTCTTTGGATCCATGCCCCAGCACTGAAAGCACACGTTCCTTCTTCTGCTGCCCTAAAATAAAAAAGAAAAATCAATCTATTCCACATTAGCACGATCAGCCAATGGTCTTTAGGTCTTCTTCTTTAACACACTTACTGCTACTCATAGGCCCCTCTCTTCCTGCACTCCCATGTGTCTCACAAACCTTTCACTCTTGTCCTCCAGAAATGGGCCAACACTCCAGGAGGCTGGTGCTTCCTCCAGGCTCATGGATGATTCCTGAGGACCATCCAAGCATGGGCAGTGCAAGAGAGGAGCAGAGCAAGGTCAGCTCATGGGCCATGCCTGAGCACAGCCCCCCCAGCAGCAGCCATTCCCCATCTCCCAGGCACAGCCATGCCCACAGCATGCAAATGTCACTGCCATATATGACTAGTCCAAGAGAAGCCTGCCTTCTTTCCATAAAAACCTGAAAATCTTCCTCCTGTTCCCCCTCCACCCACAAACATCAACCACATTCCACTTGCGGGATTAAACATGGTTGTAAGGATTTGCTGAATTCATCAGCCACCACCCTTCTCTACCTCACATCCCCTGACCCTCCCACACCACACATGGCCGCTCACTGTGCTCAGGGCCTCTCACTCTTCAGAAGAGGCCTTGAGCTCCTTGCTTCTTCCTGGTGCTTATTATCATCTTCCTCCCTCCCTCCAGAGCTCATGGTGAGGTTTCTTGTCCATAACAGCACCTTTATGGCCATGTTTTACTACATGGGTGTCTTTTTGTGAGCATTTGTGCAGAAAGAGTAGTCACAGGAAAGCACCAAATATATAAAAACTGATGCCGAGTGAAATGCCATGAAGACCTGAGGAGTTACTCCCATTGCTGTGTCTCTCCTGGAAGGAGTCTGTCCCAAGAAGGGGATCCAGACTCTGCCACTCTCTGGAGAGGCACACGAGCAGTGTCCGTGCACCTGGGGAGGAACAGGGTGATTTTTGCCAGACCACCCTTCATCTGAACCACTTAGATATGTACTTACGGATGGGGTGTCATGCCTTATACTGAAAATACCTATTGGATTGGCCCTGCCAGTGGGGCTACCACAGATGCAGACTGCTGTGTTGCAGGTATTTATATGTAGGCAGATGAACCCTTTTCTATTTTTTTAATTATTATTATTTTTAATACTGACACTCTTAGAGAAATTACACAAAGACTTGAATGATTATTGATGCATTCTAACATGATTATCCACAGAAGCCCCAGCAGCTTTGCATCTCAAGAAATGGGATGCCAGAGGGCAAGGGCAGGATGGCTTGGGCTCTGTCCTGGCATCTGGAAACTGAAGTGTGCGCCCATCTCCCAACACCCGCCCTGCTCACTGAAGGGTGTGAGAAACTCTGAAGTCACAGTCATGACAGGTATCTTATGTCTAACTGCAGACAGTGTTGTCCTGCCAGCTCAGGATTGGAGCTTCCATCCCTGAAGGTATTGAAAAGATGTGTAAACATGGTGCTTAGGGATATGGTGTAATGGGTAGACTTGGCAGTGTCATATTTACAATTGGACTTTATGACCTTAAGGGTCTTTTCCAACCTAAATTATGATTTGAGTCAAAACCACTTCAATTCCCATCACCTTCAGCTGCCCCCGAGGTCGGCTGTAGTGTGGCACCACTCGCCTGGCTCTCCAGGCAGGCTGGGCACTGGTTTGGTGCCTGCATTGAGAGTTTTCCCCTTTCTGGGGTAAAAGATCTTCGATGAGAGACAGTTGTAGAGATCTGAGTTGCAGAGATTTCAAGCAGTCCTTTCAAAATCTGAGCAGGCTCAGTTTTGGAGTCAGCGAAAAATAGAGACAATCTCAAGGATGTTTTTGAAAAGTGGTACAATCACTAATAAGAATAACAGGGAGTTCCTTATTCCTGATGATGATGATGATGACGATGAACTGAAGTTTTTTAACTTCATTCCCAACAGTCGTTCTTGCTTCTCAAAACAGCTGCTATGTCTCTGTAGCTAACCTCTTGCATGGAGTTCTTTTTAAGAGCTTTTCCTCTCACTTCTACAATTTTTATCATTTAGAAAGTATTTCTTTGGACAGAATTGCCCTGAAATCACCCCTTTCATACTTTTCCCCCTTTTTTTCTGGTGTGAGTGGAGCTGACACAGGGCAGATTACTTCTTTTTTAGGCAAAGAAGGCCAAGGAACAAATCTCAGGTCAGTGCAAAGGCAGAAAGGAAGCCAGAATGTTTATGTGGTGTGCACTGACACACACCGTCACCTGCATTTCCAGTCTCTGAAGTTCCAATGGTGCAGCAGAGACTGGAGTTCTGAGCTCCCTTCATCTGCCCTGTGTGACACATGTAAAATGAAACTACCCCAGCCAAAGAGTTGGTTTTGATTCTCTTCACAGCCTGAAGCCCCACATGGGTCAGGAGACGAGCCAGGATACCCAACGAGGACTCACATGCTCTGCACTTAAATTTCAGGTGTTCCCAGGAATCTCAGGAGACAAGTCGTGCCGATTCCTGGGTGCAAGGAGCTGGTCAAGAGCCCCGTCTCCATTTCTGTAATGATGGCTTTGCTGCCTGGCTGATGTGCAGACTCTGTACACGGATGCTGACACCTGTTGAGCAACCTGCTCTGAAAGGATGAACAAGGTGGGCATGAGGACAGCAGAACAGAAGAACTTGGGTGGGGGCAAGGAAAAGGGATGCACAAGATGTGGTCAGGGCTGTTTGGGGGCACTTGTAAGGCAGCCCTGCACCTCATGTGAGTTATTTCTATGGTCAGAGAGAACCTGAGAGCTGTCCCTAAATTGAAAACATGAAGGGAATGAAAGGACAGCATCATTCAGGCTGGATGGGACCTCGGGACGTGTCTTGACCAACCTCCTGCTCAAAGCACGGTTGGACCAGATTACTCAGGGCTTTCTCCAAACACATCTTGGTCACTTTCTGGGTCAGAGTGGATGCGCACCCCTGGGAAACAGCTTCCAGGGCTTGACTGTCCTCAGGATTGGAAAGTTTCTCCCTTTCTATAGCAGCCTTCCAAGCCTGACCTTCCAGATTATTTTTTACCCGTCTACTTACACACTGACACAAACCATAATATCCTACCTTGGACACAAGAATATTGTGGGGGATGATGCTGAATGCCTTGCTGACTTCCAGGTAACGGACCACCACTGCTCTCCCCACGTCCAGCAACCCTGTCCTTTCCTCACAGAAAGCAAAGAGGTTGGACAGGCACAACCTGCCCTGGGTAAACCCTGTCACCTTCAGACACCCAGAATTGGGGTCCCAGTGAACATGCTCTGGGGCACAGCCCTTAGTTCCCCTGCTCACCCATTGGCCATTTTTGAGAAGTGCACACACTGTGTGAGAGCTGCCAGTGGTCAGGGAGTCCCCCCAGTCTCCATGAGCTTTCCAAGAAGGTGGAGAGTGGCCTCACTGTGACATGGTCCTGCTGTCTCAGCTCCTGGGATGCTGCCCCTCCTGTCCCATAGACTGGAAAGGATTGTGTTAGTTCCAGTGACCCCTGACTTGATCCCCATCCACTGCTGGTTGTTCTCCCTCCAGTCACAGAGGCCTGGGAGACCTTGCTGGTGAAGATGGAGGACCAGAGACACAGAAAATATCACTTCTCTCCCTTATTAAATTAATCCGTACCCACACGGTGTCTTTGTTTCTCCTTTAACTGTTCCTGCAGTAGTAACAGCTCATTAGGGTGCCCTTGAATTGCCTTACAGGTCTAGACTGAGTTTTGCTCTGGCCTGTTGCTGTGCTTGGAGGCTGCTGTCCTTGCAGACCAGATGAACTAACTTCTGCCACCCTGCCTTGGCAGTTTATTCCATCCGTGTCACAGCTCTGTCTGCAACACTGACAGCTCCAGCTCCCCCAGTCAGGTCCCTGGCTGAGGACATTGCCTCACATCTGGGCTGAACCACCCCAGCTGTGGCACCAGGAAACCTCTGAGTTGCCCCGTGGAAACCTGGTACCAAGTGTCCAAGACTCCATGCGTGCAAAGGCTTTGCTTCAGAGCACAGACGTGACGTGGCCAAAAGATTGCTGGATATCTCTCTAGACCTATGAGTATAAAACCAAAATATAATGACTAAATTCATTCAGGTGAACATAGTCCTCCTCCAGTTTTTAGAAATTAGATCCTTTCCTGTAACGTTCTTTTTGTCCTGCCTAATGATGAGAGAAGAAAAGATGATCCTCATACCAATTTACTTTTTAATACAAAGAGCACAATGCTGGCAAGAAGTGTCACTGCTGAAGAGAGAGAATCAACATCACTGATTACTTGAGGTTGTTTCAAAGGATGTGACCCTGGAGCCCCAGGGACAGCTGGAGGGAGCCCAGAGGGGACAGAGGAAGGGACATCATGGGCTGCTCCTGTGCTGCTGAGCTGGGCTGGGCTCCTGGGACAGAGGGAGCTCATGGCAAGCGGCAGCGCTGCAGAGAGACAGCTCTGCCCAGGAGCAGCTCCTCTGCAAAGCGCAGCAGGGCTGAGGGCTCTGCCTGGGGATCTCAGGGAGACGAGCAAGGCAGAGAGAGATGAAAGGTGGTCAGGATGGGGAGGATGACTGAGAGCTCACAGAGGAGAAATCTTTGCAGCCCTTGCCATGGTAAGTCTCTGGGTGCAGGGCAATGCAGCTGTAGCTCCTGGAGGCATCTCCTCAAGTTAGCACAGGCACAGCTTGAGGGATCTGTGAGGAGGAGGCTCTTGGCAGGCAATGTTGAACAGTTGTGAAGGTGGGTGAGCAGCCAGGGGTGCCCAGGGCTGTCCTGCAGAGCAGGGTCCCTGCACCCCAGGGCTGTGCCGGGGCAGGGACTCTGCCGCCTGCCAGGGTCAGCACTCAGCCTGCCCGGGGAGATCCCCACGGGGCTGTGGGGGGAAGCTGTGCGGGGAAGGAGCGACCCCTATCAGGGCAGGAAAGGTGCTTGCGCTGTGGAGAGGCTGCTGTGTGGGTCAGGGCTGCTCACAGCTCCAGATCACCCCCAGGATTTTTCCAAGTGGATGCCTCAAGCAGAAGATCAATGCAAGGATTACCAGACAGATAGGGAGCTTTCCTGAGCCTGCCTTTTCAGTTTCCTATCCGAAGGGTTGGGGGGTGCAGGAAAGGATAAAATGAAAATGAGCTCTCATGCTTAAACAAGTCACTGAGACTCCTGAACTGCAACTCAGAGTCATCAGTACATCTGCCAGAAGCCTCATAACATCTCTTCAGCTGCTGCTCTGCCTGTGCACAGCACCTGCATCACATTGGCTATACTCGTCAGTCTTACTCTGACCTGTCCTTTTCCCCAGTCTGCAAACAGGAAGATGCCCCCAGGCAGTGCCCTGTGAACAGGCAGGATCTGTAGGGCCAGGGTGAGGGCACAGAGGGCGGGATGGGGTCTGTGAGCATTGACAGGGAAAAGACATGGACAGGAAAACACCTCCCAGGAGGAGAATCTCCAGGCAATAGGGAAATGATCAGAAATGAGAGGTAACTAAACTCAGAATTGTTATGGGAGGGAGAACACAGAAAACTCCGTATGATCCCCGCAGTGCAGATCCCTCCTGTGAGCAGCCCCCTCGCCTCCTCTCCCACCCAGCAAAGCCTCTGCCCTCAGGGCCGGGGGCTCCAAGGCATGAAGCAGCTCCTGTGCAGCCAGAGCTCCAGTTCCCTCTGCAGAGCACAGGGGCTGAGAGCAGCTGCCCGGCAATGCTGGTGTGTGGGAGGTGGCTGCACAGCTGGGGAAGGGTGACGCTGTCTGAGTGCCCGGCTGCCTCTGCCCTGGCCTCTCTCACACCCACCCTCACCGCAGTTTCCTTCTTGCTCCACTGCTCTGGGTCACTGTTGTGATCTGGTTCTTGCTGTCAGGCTCTCTGGGGATGGGAGTTTCAGCTGCAGAGTCACAGCCTGATCTTGTGGGTCCTTTCCTGCAGCTGTGTCCATGGGAACACGTGTCCCAGCTTTGCTCTGACCTGTGGGGCTGTGGGCAATGCAGTGTGTGGGGCTGGGGAATGAGCTGAGTCTCCCTGAATCAAATGCCATCATTAGGACCCTTGGCGGTCTCCCTGAGTTTTTCTTCCAAGCTGTGAGCTTCCCTCCAGGATGCAAACCTGTCCTATAGCATGTTAGCATTATCTGAATTACTCATGTAGAAGTGCAGAGATGGTATGATGGAAGAAATGCTGTTTGGTTTGTGAAATGAGCCGTGTGTGTCCTGGGATAGAAGTGAGGTGCTGAGACCTGAGGAAAGGGTGGGACATGTCATGGTCTGAGGTGGATCCCCCTGCTCTCAGCAGTGCCTGGTGGCTTTTCAGGGTAACATGGCAGTGTGATCAGTCTCCATCTCAGAAAGGTGCCAGCCCAGGGCAGCTGGAGCAAGACAGAGGGACAGAGCAGCTGCCCTCACTCTGCACTGACCCACAGGCATCCTCTGGTCTCGCAGGACTCGCTCTGTTCTCCCTAAGTGCAGCAGAAATGCTGAGGGTTTCTGACACCCAAGAACACTCTCCAGGGGAGTTGAATGATTGGACTACATGATCTTTCGAGGTCCCTTCCAATCCCTAATCTGTGATTTTGTGAAGCTGTCAAAACCCCAAGCATTTCAAACTTCATTTTACCATCCTGTTTCATTCTTGGTGACAGTGCAGATGCTGACAGGCCCTTCTGCACCAGCAGCAGTTTCAGATGACAGCTTTGAGCCCCAGGACTGGCCCCTGCCCCCCGTTCCATGACCCCTGCTGCAGAGCAGGGCTGACTCCTGGGCAGCCA
Organism: Caloenas nicobarica; assembly: GCF_036013445.1. Classification (NCBI taxonomy): domain Eukaryota; kingdom Metazoa; phylum Chordata; class Aves; order Columbiformes; family Columbidae; genus Caloenas; species Caloenas nicobarica. Next base: position 4,805,649 of record NC_088272.1, read on the forward strand.
GCGGGCACAGGCCCTGCTCCTCACGGCACCTCCAGCCAGCACCACCCAGGGCTCAGCCACGGACCCGAAGGAAGGTCTGGAAAAGGACAAGGGGTGTGGAGCAGGGGGAAGGCATATGTGAAATGGCTTTGATTTTGCTTAGAGAAGTCTCCCCTAACGTGTCGCTTTTATTCCCTCTTGTGACAGTGCCCCATGCCCAGAGACAGCAAATGTCCAACAGCAGCTCCATCACCCAGTTCCTCCTCCTGGCATTTGCAGACACATGGGAGCTGCAGCTCTTGCACTTCTGGCTCTTCCTGGGCATCTACCTGGCTGCCCTCCTGGGCAACGGCCTCATCATCACCACCATAGCCTGTGACCAGCACCTCCACACCCCCATGTACTTCTTCCTGCTCAACCTCGCCCTCCTCGACCTGGGCTCCATCTCCATCACTGTCCCCAAATCCATGGCCAACTCCCTCTGGGACACAAGGGCCATCTCCTACACAGGATGTGCTGTACAGCTCTTTTTGTTTACATTCTTGATAGAAGCAGAGTATTATATACTCACCATCATGTCCTACGACCGCTACGTTGCCATCTGCAAACCCCTGCACTACGGGACCCTCCTGGGCAGCAGAGCTTGTGTCCACATGGCAGCAGCTGCCTGGGCCACTGGGTTTCTCCATGCTCTGCTGCACACGGCCAATACATTTTCACTGCCACTGTGCAAGGGCAATGCCCTGGACCAGTTCTTCTGTGAAATCCCCCAGATCCTCAAGCTCTCCTGCTCAGATGCCTACCTCAGGGAACTTGGGCTTATTGTGGTTAGTGCCTGTTTAGTTTTTATGTGTTTTGTGTTCATTGTGCTGTCCTACGTGCAGATCTTGAGGGCCGTGCTGAGGATCCCCTCTGAGCAGGGACGGCACAAAGCCTTTTCCACGTGCCTCCCTCACCTGGCCGTGGTCTCCCTGTTTGTCAGCACCATTATGTTTGCCTACCTGAAGCCTCCCTCCATCTCCTCCCCATCCCTGGACCTGGTGGTGTCTGTTCTATACGCATTGGTGCCTCCAGCAGTGAACCCCCTCATCTACAGCATGAGGAACCAGGAGCTCAAGGATGCCCTGTGGAAACTCATATCTTACTGTTTTCTGAAACAATAAACTGCCCATCTGCTTCTGAATAGGAATTGTAATGTAACTAATTAGAGATCCAGCCTGTCATCTGTATTATATGTTATTGATTGTTTTTTTATTGTGATAATGTTGTCATCCCCTTTCTAATTCTCTGTCTGCTTTTCTTTCATAACCACTAGTGTAAATCAGGAGCCATGCTCTCTTTCCCTTTAAACAAAATAAATGTGTCTGTAGTGACTTGTTTTTCATTATATCCTTCCTGCAAGGCCTTTTGGAGCTGCAGGAACAGTTCCTGTGTGCATGGGAGGAGGGGAAAAGAGTCCAGCCTGGCAGCACTGCCAGGGAGCACCAGCGCTTGGCCTTCCAGAGCTGTTCTCGTTCCACTCCCACACTCTCCTTCTCATCCCTTGTGTTGGTGCAAGGCCTGAGTGCTCTGGCAGCCTGGTCACCGTCCTGCTGTGTGTCAGTCCTGTGAGCGCAGGCAGGGACAGGCAATGGGCACTGCTGTGACAGAGCTGGCCTCAGAACAGCCTTTCCAGAAAGAAAGGTCATCTCCTATGGGCAGGCCCTCAAGGTTTAGGTCTTTTTACAAACATTCTCTCAAAAACTTGCCCACGAAAGTGGCCACAGATGAAACAGCAGGGTACAGCTGCACAGTGTGTGTGTGCAGGGCTGGGCACTCAGCAGTGTCCTCTCACAGCCAGGCCTCCTGCCAGAGACCTGCAGGACCAGCAGAGCAGGGGCTGGGCTGTGCCCCTGTGCACTGGACACCCCATGGAAGCTGCCCCAGGACATCGTCATGGACTGGCCCCTCACAACCTCCATTTGCAGCCCTGTCCTCTCACCCCAGCTCACAGAGGTTGTCTTCCCTCCATGGAGGGACACTGAATGAGTAGCTCAGCAATCCAAGTTTGCATTGTACAGATGAGATGTGAGCATGCACATAATGTACACGAGTTGACATGAACCCAAGTGAGCACAAACGCCATCAGTTATTCCAGGGGGTTCCATGAAGGCCCATGGGACAGACAGTGTCTCAAGGTCACTTCATGTTGAAAGTAACATCCCATGGGAAACCACCAGAATGCAGCACTGGGATGTGCTTCCTTGAACTGAGATCCCTCCCTGTGTCCATTCCACGTGACATGGGACATCTCAGACGAATACAGAGCAGGGGGACACACCTTAGGGCTGAGGTACCTCCCATCCCTTCGGAGTGGCAACAGGAGGTTTTCATCGAACAGATGAGCTGTGAGCATGCACGTCATGTATGTGAGGTGAGAGGAACCTCAGGTGAGATGAGCCCAGGTGAAAACAAACAGCCATTCCTTGAGGTTCCATGAAGGCCTGTGGGGCAGACAGTGTCTAGAGCTCGCTTCATGTTGGATGTTACATACCAGAGAAATCAGCCTAGATGCAGCACTGGGATATTTCCCCACTTAAATCGTTAGTAGGAAATATATTTGATAACTTTGATAAAAGAAACATACAATCATCTGGTCAGGTCCTGGGCCATAGGCGTTTTATGGATGGGTATGGTGTGTTATGACATCAGCTGTGCCTCAGACACTCATAATCCAGTAAGCAGTATGTGACTGTGAAGGGGACAGTGAGGTCAGTTCTGTCTCTGGAGGTGACAGCCCAGCAGCAGGAACGTGGCTGGGAAAGAACCTCTGCATAAGTACCCACAGCCCCTACCCAGGAAGAGGCCTTGGAGACAGGTTGTCATGTCCATCCCACCTGAGAACATGATGGGACAGAAACAGGGACATGCTCATGTCTATCAGAGAAGCTGAAGGGCCAGCAGCAGTCATGGTGAGGTTACTTCTCTCTGGTCTAGTGGAAGACCACAAGAAGACTAAGCAGGGTTCCCTGCTTGATGGGCAGTTTCTGAGGTGGTATAGCTTTCCCAAGTAGTAGGAACAACCAGGAGAGGAAAAAAAAGCTACCAAGTGCAGATTGGGAAGTGGAGACTGGATATCAGGAGGAAAAAATGTCACTGGAAGGGCAGTGCTGTGGTGCAAGAGGTCACCCAGAGGGGGCTGGATCAGCCCATGGTTTGTGTTCCAAAGAACAGGCAGGGAGGGTGCAGACACATCAGTGAAGGGACAGAAATGCTGGGGTGAGAGCAGGTGGGGAAGCAGATGGGTGTCTGCAGCCTGCAGGGAAAGAGGGGCAGGTGTAGGGCTGTGTAGAACAGCCTGTGATGGAGATGGCAAAGGGCACTGGAGGGGCTCAAGGCACCAACAGAACCCAGGTCTCTGTCCCCTTGGCCATGGCAGTTGTCCCTGCCACTGAGGCCCAGGAGAAGACATGTTGTCCTCATGGCACTGGGGCCTCGTTGCCTCCTTGCAGCCCCATGGGGAAGCTGGAAGTTGCTGTACCAGTGTTGTCCTTCCCTCAGCCTTGCACACCCACATCCCACGGTCCCAGGAAGAGCCCTGAGCCGTGTGTGAGGGACAGGATCCCCCTTCCCATTGCCTGGAGGTCGTGGCTTCTCCTTTCTGCTGCAGAAAGCAAACCAAGGGGTTTCTCAGCATCAGAGCTGAAGAAAACACTAAAAGGAGACCTCATGGTGGCTACAGCTTCCTCACAAGGGGAGAAGGAAGGGTAGGTACTGAGCTCTTCTCTCTGGTGACCAGTGACAGAACCCAAGGGAATGGCAGGAGGATGTGCCAGGGGAGGTTTAGGTTGGACATGAGGAAAAGGTTCTTCACCCAGAGGGTGCTGGACACTGGAACAGGCTGCCCAGGGAGGTGTCACACCCCAACCTGACAGTGATCAAGAAGAGACTGGCCAACGTCCTCAGACACACGGTGTGACCTGTGGGGTGTCCTGTGCAGGGACAGCAGTTGGGCTCGATGATCCATGTTGGTCCCTTCCAGCTCAGGACATTCTATGATTCTATGAAATACTAGGTTAAAAATCCATGTTTTCATTGTGCAGATGAGTTGTAAACATACACATCATGTGCATGTCCACTGCGTGCATGTGGTGAGATGAACCCAAGGGAGCACAAATGCTATCAGCTATTCATTAGAGTGCCATAAATGACAGTTGGACAGAGGTGGTGTTCAGGGATCTCTTCTAACCTGTGTTATTGTAGGATTCCATGAATCTTTTCCTTGGAGAGCTCTTGCACATCAGAATAGACAGAGGAAGAGGAAGAATGGAAAAAAAGAGGCAGAAGCAGAGATATAAAATGCCCCAGTGTAAATACAGCAGCTCCTCTGAGGAACGTTTCTCTACTCAAACCCTTGATAGGAAATCTATTAGATAAATTTGATGAAACCAGCTTAGTTTTACCTGCTCACATGGGACATCTTTGCTCCAGGAAATGGACATATTGGTCTCGGTGGCCCAAGGGGTCCAGTGATGCGATATCTTGGTCTTGGTGGACCAAGATGACTGGAGATGGTACATCCTCGTCTTGGTGGCCCAAAGTGTGCAGGGATGGGACTTCTTGTGTTCAGGAATGGGACATCTTGGCCTGGGTGGTCCAATGGGCCCAAGGGTTGGGACACTGTAGGACTTGGTGGCCCAAGATGCCTGGAGATGGGACATTTTGGGTCTTGGTGGCTTAAAAGTTCCGGAGATGAGACATCCTGCATCTTGATGGCCCAAAGTGTCCAGGGATAGGACATTTTGTGTCCAGAGATGGGACGTCTTGGATCTAGGGATGGGACATCTTGGTCTCAGTGGCCCAAAGTTTCCAGGGATGGGGCATCGGAGCTCTGAGATGGGTCATTTTGGTTCACAGTGGCCCAAGGAGTCCAAAGATGGGACATCTTGGTCTTGGTTGCCCAAGATTGCTGGACGTGGGACATCTTAGGACTTGGTGTCCCCAAAGGGTCTAGGGATGAGACATCCTTGGTCTTGGTGTCCTCACAGTGTCCAGGGATGGGACATCTAGGCCTGGGTGTCCCAAAGTGTCCAGGGATGGGACGTTTTAGGTCTTGGTGGCCAAATGTGTCCAGGGGTCTGGGATTGGACATTTTATATCTTGGTGGCCTAAGGGGTCCAGAAAAGGGACATCCTGGGTCTTGGTGGTTCAAAGTGTCCAGGGAATTGGCATCTTGGCCTGGGTGGTCCATGGATTGGGGCATTTAGGTATTGGTGGCTCAAGGGGGCTGGAGATGGGACATATTGTGTCCAGAGCTGGGACATCCTGGGTCTTGTTGGCCCAAAGTGTCCAGGGATGAGACATCTTGGTCACTTTGGCCTAAGGGGTCCAGGGATGGGACCTCTTTGCTCTGGTTGGCCCAAATGTCCAGGGATGGGACATCCGGGGTCTGGGATGAGACACCCTTGCTCTCTGTGGCCCAAGGGGTCCAGGGATGGGACATTTTTGGTCTTGGTGGTCTGAGGGGTCCAGAGATGGGACATTTTAGGTCTTGATCACCCAAAGTCTCCAGGGATGGTACATCCGGGTTCTGGGATTGGACATTTTATGTCTTTGTGGCCAAAGTTGTCCAGAGATGGGAAATCTTGGTCTGGGTGGTCCAAGGGGGCTGGAGATGGGACATCTTAGGACTTGGTGTCCCCAAAGTTTCCAGGAATGGGTCATCCTGGGTCTCGGAGGCTTCATGGGGTCCAGAGATGGGATATCTGGGCCTGGGTGGCCTAAATTGTCTAGGGATGGGACATCTTGGATCCAGGGATGGGACATTTTAGGTCTTGGTCCCAAAGTCTCTAGGGATGGGATATCCGGTGTCTGGCATGGGACATTCTGGCTCTCGGTGGCCCAAGGAGTCCAGGGACGCGACATTTTAAGTTTTTGGGCCCTAATGGGTCCAGGGACAGGAAATTTAACCCTGAGCGGCCCAAGGTGTCCAGGGATGGGAGATTTTGGCTCTTAGTGGCCTCACAGTTTGCAGGGATGGGACATAGCGGCAGCGAGAGCGACTCCGGTAGCAGTGCCGGCCATGGCAGCGTGTCCGGCTGCCACCACGTCTCCTCTTTCACCAGGACAGGGCCATGGCGGAGTGGCCACCTCCCTGTCCTGCCAGAGGATGCAGCTCTGCACCCCCAGCCCCGCTTTTAAAGGAGTGCCTGGGTGGGGCCCTTTGTGACATCACCAGTGACATCACAATGCCCCACTGTGGCAGTTGCACATCCCCCTGAGATCCAGAGGCTTCAATAGGGCAGTTGATGGCTCCTTCACACATTTTGTGCCCCGCTGTGCCTGTCCCCACGTACACACCAGGGTGGTACCAAGGTGCTGACAGTCACATCCTCCCCTGCCCCGGGCAGGGTGACTTCACCTGCACCAGCTGGGGGGCAGGAGGGGTGGGACCCTCAGTCAGTTGACAGGGTCCTCAGCAAAGGAGTGCCCAGAGAGACTGAGAAGCTCCTGGACTATGTTGTAATGCCCACAGCCTGTCACGTCCTGCCCTCAGGTATGAGTGCGGAATGGAGGGAATGGAGGTTCTCGTTTTCCTGTTTCTGGGAGAGTTTCATCCTCAGTGGAGGAGGGAGCTAAAGCTATAATGGGTAGGACTTCTTTCATGCTCTGTGAATGTTCTTTTGGATTATGCCACCTTGATACCAGTTTACTCAGTTTATCAAGGGGTAAGTAAGCCTTCCATTATATCTCCGGGAACTCCCTTTTAAATTCCCAAAACCCACCATTGTTGTCGGATCTTAGGTTGTTCCCCCTTTCCTCTTCTAATATGCGGATGCTTCTTTCTTGGAGCACTGGTAGCAGCAGCAGTACTGGTAGAAAGGGGCAGATTCTTGACTTCAACATGACAGATTCCTCTCGACCTTTCTTCTAGGATTTTTACAGGGCCATATTTCCTATTATAATGTATCAATTCTTGTGCTGTTTCCCCCCACGTCCACACCTTTTTAGTATTTGGTTGGTTGGGGAAAGTCAGGGCAGGGGTGAACAGTGAATCAATGGTAGTGTCAGCTCCATCCCTCTGGCTCCCACTTCTGGTACCCTGGCTTCTCATCAAGCCTTCCAATCTTTCTACTGGGCTCATCAATGCGATTGTCCTTTGAAGGTTTAAGTGACTCTGGAAGTCCCCTTATCAAGGGTGTCATCATGTCAGGACTCACCGGCAGCATCATTGAGGATTCACATTCGGGAATCAATTTTCTTTCATGTATCATTTGCAAGCAGGCTGCTTTGTGTACACTTTCTAGCGATTGATCAGGTGTGCCAGTGATTGCCAGGGGCTCTCCTCTATCTAAAGGGCTTAGCCCTCCAGCCCAATAAGCAGCTCGCTGGGTTAGGGATCACGGGGCATGTCTGTCACCAGTTGTTAAGAAAACTTCATACCCCCAGTAACCATTAGCTTCCTGTTCACTTAACTGAATTTGGTCTCCCCCAGTTAGGGATACACGCCACACGTACTCAGTTCTTTAGGGAGGCACCCATACTCTTTCTTTAGTTGGCCAGCTCGGTGGCAGTGTCAGGTGTTTGCTTAGTTGTAATGTGAGGGTCAGTATCCTCCTCATTTGCATAAAAATATTCTGTTTTCACTAAGGGTCTCACGTGTGGGTATTCCTCATCATGTCTTCTCGTCTCTTCCAATTCTTTCAGAGGGTAAATTTGATTTATTTGTTGGATACTTTTCTCCTCTAGCTCCCGCTCCCTCAGCACTCCTGTGTTTTATAAACATTCCTCCTTTAGAGTAGCTTGTAATGAGCGGTTTTCTTCCATCGCTTTTTCTAGTTGTGGTGAACAATTTTCTAATTTTTGTTCTAAATTGGAGATTGTTTTTTGCAAAATCTGCACCAGATTTTCAAGGGATTCTATAATTTTGCTTTCATTACTACGCTGCCTGAGGCGATCTTCAATCACTGCGACTAGGCTGGCTCCTCGGACAGCACAGGCTGTAGCTTTGCTGTTATCTGATCTAAACTTAGACTTAGCCTGTAGAGAAATCACTCGGTCCACTACACTCTGTAAATCAGCCCAATTATCACGAGCCCAGTCTTCTCCAGATACGGAGGGTCGAGCCCCATACTTTGCTAAAAGTGTGTAGAACGGGTCTCTATCTTTCCCTAACCAAAAATCTTGATTATCAGCCTTTTCAGTCATTCTTATTATGAAGGGACCAAACCCACTTCAGGAAGGGACAACTTAGTTACACAAAAGCACAGCAACTGCTGTGTCACCCTTCCCGAGTGGTTGGAGGGGCCAAAAATCTGCTATGGGAAGGCTCAACATAGTTACACGAAGACACAGGATTGCCCCTTCACTCTCCCTGGCAGGCAATTCTCATCAACATGAGAACAACACCTATATTTGCACTTTGAGATCCCAGAGACAGAGCCCTCAACTCAAGTTTGGAGCGCTCAACACCAAGGCGTGCATGTTGTGTGGGAAATCTGAATCGCCCCCCCTTGCTTTCTGGACACCTCTCACCTTATCGGGTGTAGGGCCAGGTGTGGATGGAGTGAAACTTTCTTCCCCTATTACAGACCATACAGTACTCCTTTGTTTTCTCAGAATCCTGTCCATGACACAAATTTAATGTCACAGGCCATTCGTTGATGGACTCGTGATGGTTCATTTACTTTGATCTCGAAGCGACCAAAATGCCAAGGGGTCATAATCCAACCAAACAGTGTTAACTTTATTATTTTGTCTGTAAATCGGCACGCGATAGAGAAAGTGGAGAAAAGAGAAAGAGAAAAAAAAAGGGGGAAAGAGGATTAGCTACCACCACGAGTTCCAAAGGCGTCCCTATGGTCTCAGGTCCCGAAAGCAGCGTCCTGCTGGTCCTCCGTCATGACGCATGATCCTTTGGTGGTGTGAGCTCCATGATGTCCACTTGGGAATTGTCTTTTATGCTTCTTCGCCCCGCCTCGCTCCCATGGATTGAGGCCAATCACCGCCTTTGTTTCGCAATCCAGGCTTAACTGCGCAGGTCTGAAGAGTCCCCGCTTCGCTTGCCAGAACCTGACTGCATCGCCTCGGTTCAGGGGTCTCTTACTGGTCCGCTGGGTGACATCAAGACCTTTGTCAAGCCTCTGTCCATGCTCTTCTTTGTTGGCCTTAGTAGCAGGGAGGAGGTGGGGGCAAGTTTGGCTGAGGCAGCAGGTGAAAATCCATCTTCTGGACAGCAGTTATTGTCCCCAGGTCGGAGAGACCTGTAGAACACAATTCCTTTTAGGAGGTGGGGGCAAGTCTGGCTGCGGCAGCAGGTGGAATCCATACAGCAGCCATTGTTACCTGTAGCCCCCGGGTCGGAGAGACCTGTGCAACACAGTTCTTTTCCTCAGGCCTCTCTCCAAGCCATTGTCCAATTCTTTCTGTCAGGGTATCTGTTCTCCAAGTCCCTGATGGTGATGTTGAGGGAAATACTGTTCTTTGGACCGACTTTTACAGGAGGTCATGGAGAATCACAGAATCACAGAATGTTAGGGATTGGAAGGGACCTCGAAAGATCATCTAGTCCAATCCCCCTGCCAGAGCAGGAACACCTAGGTGAGGTTACACAGGAAGGCGTCCAGGCGGGTTTTGAATGTCTCCAGAGAAGGAGAATCCACAACCCCCCTGGGCAGCCTGTTCCAGTGTTCCATCACCCTCACTGAGAAGAAGTTTCTTCTCACATTTAAGTGGAACCTCTTGTGTTCCAGCTTGAACCCATTACCCCTTGTCTTATTGTTGGTTGTCACCGAGAAGAGCCTGGCTCCGTCCTCGTGACACCCACCCTTTATATATTTATAAACATTTATGAGGTCACCCCTCAGTCTCCTCTTCTCCAAGCTAAAGAGACCCAGCTCCCTCAGCCTTTCCTCATAAGGGAGATGCTCCACTCCCTTAATCATCTTTGTGGCCCTGCGCTGGACTCTCTCCAGCAGTTCCCTGTCCTTCTTGAACTGAGGGGCCCAGAACTGGACACAATATTCCAGATGAGGTCTCACCAGGGCAGAGTAGAGGGGAAGGAGAACCTCTCTGGACCTACTAACCACCCCCCTTCTTATACACCCCAGGATGCCATTGGCCTTCTTGGCCACAAGGGCACAGTGCTGGCTCATGGTCATCCTGCTGTCCACCAGGACCCCCAGGTCCCTTTCCCCTACACTGCTCTCTGATAGGTCATTCCCCAACCTGTACTGGAACCTGGGGTTGTTCCTGCCGAGATGCAAGACTCTACATTTCCCCTTGTTATATTTCATTAAATTTTTCCCCGCCCAACTCTCTAGCCTGTCCAGATCTCGCTGGATGGCAGCACAGCCCTCTGGCGTGTCAGCCACTCCTCCCAGCTTGGTGTCATCAGCAAACTTGCTGATAGTACACTCAATTCCCTCATCCAAGTCATTGATGAATATATTGAACAGTATTGGTCCCAGAACTGACCCTTGAGGCACTCCACTAGATACAGGCCTCCAACCAGACTCTGCCCCATTGATCACAACTCTCTGGCTGCTCTCCTTCAGCCAGTTTGCAGTCCACCTCACTAAACACAGCCAGGCTCTTCACTATGGTGCGTGGTAGAAGCACAAAAGAGAATGGGTGGAAGGTGAGAGAGGTTCAGCCAGGACATAAGGAAAAGCTTTTTCCCCAGGAGCTCAGCCAAGTGCTGTCTCAGGTCACCCAGAGAGGCTGCACAGGCTCTGTCTTTGCAAGTTTTCAATCTCTGATTGAATTAAGGCTTGAACACCTTGGTCTGACCCAGTTTGTGACAGGTTGGACTGCAGACTCCTGATGTCCCTTCAACCTCAGTTCTCCTAACGATCCCATTTTGATGCTGGGCTCTGTTTCTAATAGAAGCAGAGCAGACGATTTTGGGCCATGAATCCAGCTGTGCTGGAGGTGACCATCTAAACCATCATCTCAACCAGTGAACCAGCCAACACCTCAGTGTGACTCGCTCTGGGCAAAGTGTGAGGAGTCCTGGGCAGGGAAGGTTTAGAGGGCATGGGGTGCTATGCAAGACACAAAATGATCTTGGCTTAATGCCTGCAGGCCCAACAGATGTCAGTTAATGTCAATGAAAATTAAAATAAGAAGAACTGAAGACAAAGATCCAAAGCAAAGGAAAGTGTCAACATACTTGTCTTTATTTTTCTTTTTTTCTTTGGGAGGGCTTCTTTTCTTTGAAAAGCAAAGAGTTTTCCAGAACTGGGAATGGATTTAGGACACAAGTGTCTTCAGCTCCAGGGACACAAACACCTGGTGCCAGTGTAGATGCCCCGGGAACCCCTGCCCAGGCTCCCCCTGCATTGCAAGGTGCTCTGGTCTCCCCCAGGTCCTCTGTGATAGATGCCAATCCCAGGCTAGCACCTCAGGTGCACTGGGGCCCCGAAAATGGCACTGACTGTTTATGGTGAGACAACTGATGACTGATGTCTGCCTGGAAAGCTGCACTTTGTTGTTGTTGTTGTTGGTTTGGTTTGGTTAGGTTTGGTTTTTTGGGGGTTTTTTGGGTTTTGCTTGTTTGTTTTGTTTGTTTGTTTGTTTCTGGGGGTTTTTGTTTGGTTGGTTTTTAACATATTAAAACAAAAATTCCACAACAAACAAAAAAACACCCACCAGAAACACAAAAAAATGCTAAACAGTGAATTACCAGGAAGTGTCCTAAGGGTACGAAAAGAAATATTGGTCTTCCCCTGTACTTCTATTTCCAGCACTCTATTATTTCAACTCCCTCGTCATTCAGGAGTTTCCACCTCTCCTGATTAAATGCTCATGTCAAAGGACAACTTTCCAGCAGACTGTCTGGACGTTTGCCCTTCCCAGTGCTCTCAGGTTTCCTCCTCCACTTGCTCTGTGGTCATTCAGTTGCCTCTCAACTCTCTGGTTTCTGATTTGAGCTTCAGGGAGTTACAAACTTGCCCCATTCTTCAGAAGTCTAATTAACACGGTAGTTAACGTGTTAATTGTGTTTATGTATATCCTTTCCTATCTCTCTGTCTAAAACAGTTCTTGTGTGGATGTCCCGTGTGGATGGTGGACCTCATTAGATCCAGCTTACACACACAGTTGAGGAAAGTGGTTTAGTGTTTATGAAATTGTGTAGTGTTTACACAGGAGAGCAGGTGGGAGCTGGTGTGCAGGAGCTGCAGCATCCACCCGCAGAGCTCAGTGCAGAAGTCTGATGTGAGGAAAAGTGATGCAAGTCCCAGGTGGCCAAGGAGGGAACTGGCAGACTGGGGGTGGGCGGTGAGCAGCAAGGGTGTCCATACAGTGTCCAGCCTCAAGGGACTGTTCTCCTGCCTGTCCAGATGGCTTCAGGAGACCCTCTGGATCAATGTCCATTGCAGAATGCTGCTGTCACTTCTTCTACACACTGAAAAATGACAGAAAATACCCTTGAAAGAAAAACCCCTCCTTTATGAAATCTTCTTTGAAGTCTTCATCAGTAAGTGTCCCATTGAAACCTCTCCAGTTAGTTCTACAAGTCTTGAAGATTTGAAGAAAATTAGGAAAGAAACATCGCTCGTTAGGGCTTTCTGTGTTTTAATGAGCCCCATGGCGTATTTGGTGCTGAGTCCATGAACCTCAGATCCCAAGGACAGACTGAAGAATCTCCTCAAGAAGTCCAAGTCAGAAGCAAAGCCCAAAGTACCTTGAAGCATTAATGGGCCCCACTGAGGGCTGTTACTGACAAAGCCTCCCCAGGGACTCGTTAGAGCAGATAATTGGAGGCAGTGATTGCATCAGGCAAAGGCAAAGTGCAGCAGCTCTGATGCTGAGAAAACCCTTGGTTTGTTTGATGAAGGACAATGGCCAAGCCTTGACCCCTGCCCCTAGGAAGGGAGATCCTGTCCCTCACGTGTGTCTCAGGGCTCTTCCTGGGGATGTGGGGATGATGCCCAGTGCAGGACAACGGTGTGACACTCCCTGGGGGGTGCAAGGAGGCAATGGGGCGCCATGGCCATGACAACCATGTGTCTCCTCTAGGCCGCACTGTCAGGGACATCTGCAGACACCCCATGCGCTTCCCCAGCTTGTTCTCACCCCGGTGTGTCCCCACCTGTGCTGCTGAACAGCTGATCCCAGCAAGAGAGAACAAAAGGGCAACAGGCAAAAAGACCCAAAGGCCAACTGCAAAATGGCAGAACGGCAAAAGGCCGAACTGACATCGAACTCCTGACAGAATGAAACTTCTGAATGGAACTAACCAAACCAGCTGGAAAACCCAAAGTAATGGATGTAACAAACCCTAAAAGCCAGCTCCAGCTTTAGACTGAGCATGACGCTAATCACAGGGAATATTTCATTGATCAGCCTGCATGTCAGTCCAGGTGCTGTCCTGTCTGTGTCCCCTCCTGCCAATTTGCATCTGCAGCTGGATGGCCAAAGAAGTCCTTGGTTTCCCTGACAACAGCCAAGATATCAGTGAGTTCTGACATTCCTTTCATACCAAATGGCAAACACTGTAAAGCTGCTAAAAGAAAAAATTAACTCTATCCCAGGGAAGAAACAGTGTTATTATTCTCATAGCAAATCTAAACAAAAGACTGTAGTAGCTATGAAGGAGAGAGATTCAAAATGCATGAAGAAAATTAACTCAATCTCAGTAAAAACAGCACGTTTCCTCAGCCTCCACTTCACCAGGCTAAAGAAGTTTGGGTCTCTCAACATCTCCACACATGACCCAGACTCTCTCTGGCCACACGACAGCTCCTCCCCGTTCCTCCAGCGTGGGGAACCTCCCACTGGGACACCCCGCTCCAGATGTGACCACACCAGTGCGGAGTCAAGATGGACAATAACTGCCCTTGGCTGGGTGGCCACGCTCCTCCCAGTGCAGCCCAATGTGCTCATGGGCATATTCCTGTTTAGCACCACTGAGAACTGACTGAACATCCAGGCTCAGAGGGTTGTGACCAGCGGCACAAAGCCCAGCAGGAGGTACCATGAGGAGCACTGAAGGACACCATGTCCCTACCCAACATCTCCTCCCCACAGGTGTCTCTTGGGTCCCTGGAACCACCTCAGTGACAAGGGGGAGAGCACTGCCTGTATGGGGTGGAGGAGATGGGGTCTGGAATGAGGGTCCTGGGGCAGTTTCTCCTGGATGTTCGTGCAGCAACAAGCTGGGCTGGATATTTGAAGAGAGGAACTCTTCCGAAGGGCCTCCAATGGGCTTGGGGATGGTCTACAGTTTCCTGCATGCTGCCTTTTCTGGTGGAGATCAGAGGCTGCCGGCCCTTTAGAGGACCCAGGACAGGCCTTGTCCTTCCCCTGGTCACAGCTGGACCCCAGTTCTCCAGCTCGGCCCCAGCTCAGGAGCCTTGTCTAGGGGTGACTTTTGGGGTAAGGTTGACAAGAGTGGTGCATAAGTTTGTCTTAAGGACATGTGATGAGCACCAGGACTGAAGTACCAGAGCAAAATGATGTGGCTTCTGGGCGAATACTTTGTTCGGTGCAAATCCTGAAACAGAGTCCCAGACTTGCTTTCCATGCCACCCTTCACGAGCAATGATGCACTAAGAGATGGCAAGTGGGGGACACCAATCCTTCTCCAGCTACTTCCCGGGCCTGGTGAAGCACCAGGACAGCAAGGACTTCTGGCCCTGCACCCTGAACTCTGGGTATTATCTTGGGGCAGCTGAACACCAGCATTTTTCTCTCCAAGGCAATTTCCAGCCCTGGTCAGCTCCTGTCTGATCTCCCCCCATCCCTCCTCTGATCTGGTCTGGTGCTCCTGGCCCCTTCCCTGTGCTCCCCACAGGGCCCCAACCTGGCACTGATGCTCTATAGAGCTGGTTGGCTGCAGGACCATGGGGTGACTCCACACTGGTTGTGCTGCTCAGTGAGGGACACAGATGCAACTGCATGGGCTGCACTGTCACTGAGCTCTTTCCCGGGGGTCTAAAGCTCCAGAATGGGTTCAGAGCATTTCTTGGGACTCATTGGGTTTTCTGCTCATTTTGGTTCAGCAATCCCTTCCTTGTCCTTCAGGTGCCTGGAGATTGGTGCAGGAAGATGCGGCCTATCCCGTTCCCAGGGATGGAGGTAGGCTGACCAGCCCGTAATTCTTCAAATTGTCCTTCCTGCCCTTCTTGAAGATGGGTTTGACATCTTCCTTTCCCAAGGACCTCAGAACTCCTATGTTTCTGCTGTCACTTTTGAAAGCACAATCCAGAATCATGGGCAAGGGTGATGTAGCAGACAGGAGCACTTGCAATGAGCCTGTCCAAGGCAGCTGAGATGAATCTCACTCAGCCACTGAGGTTTGTTCCTGGAATCACACGCAGAAATGCCAGGGTTCCATCAGGCATCCACGTCTGAGCTGGTCTCAGGACTGCTTATGCACCCAGGGATGATCAGAGACAGAGTCTGTCCCTTTTACACACAGAGGCAGGAGTCACAGTGGGTCTCTGGCCTCCTGTTGCCACTCCAAAGGGACAGGAGGCACCTCAGCCCTGTGGTGTGTCACCCTGCTCTGCACTCATCTGAGATGTTCCATGTCATGAGGAATGGACACGGGGACCTCAGTTCAAGGAAGAAGATCGCAGTGCTGCATTCAGGTGATTTCCCATGGGGTGTTCCTCCCAACATCAAGTGACCTCAAGACCTTGTCTGTGCCACAGACCTTAATGGAAAAACAAGGAATAATTGATGGTGTTTGTGATCACTCGCGTGCGTGTCACCTCACGTACATGATGTGTGTGCCTACATCTGTACAAAGCCAACATGGACTGCTGAACAACTCATTCAGTGTCCCACCAAGGAGGGAAGAGCAACCTCTGTGAGCTGGGGAGAGAGGCCAGGGCTGGAAATGAAGGTTGTAAGGGGCCAGTCCATGATGATGTCCTGAGACTTCTTCTCAAGGGGTGTCCAGTGCACAGGGGCACAGCCCAGCCCCTGCTCTGCTGGTCCTGCAGGTCTCTGGCAGGAGGCCTGGCTGTGAGAGGACACTGCTGAGTGCCCAGCCCTGCACACACACACTGTGCAGCTGTACCCTGGTGTTTGCATCTGCATGTCGCTTCAGCATGTTCTACAGAGAAGCTTGGAAGAAGAGCTAAACCTTCAGGCCCTGTCCATAGGAGATGACCTTTCTTTCTGGAAAGGCTGTTGTGAGGCCAGCTCTGTCACAGCAGTGCCCATGGCCTGTCCCTGCCTGCGCTCACAGGACTGACACACAGCAGGACGGTGACCAGGCTGCCAGAGCACTCAGGCCTTGCACCAACACAAGGGATGAGAAGGAGAGTGTGGGAGTGGAACGAGAACAGCTCTGGAAGGCCAAGCGCTGGTGCTCCCTGGCAGGGCTGCCAGGCTGGACTCTTTTCCCCTCCTCCCATGCACACAGGAACTGTCCCTGCAGCTCCAAACAGGCCTTGCAGGAAGGATATAGTGAAAATGAAGTCACTACAGGATGCTTTATTTTGTTTAAATACACACAGATCATGGCTCCTCATTTACACAGCCAGGGGTTATAAAAGAAAAGCAGACAGTGAATTAGAAAGGGGATGAAAATGTTATCACAATTAAAAAAAAAGGCTAATAACAACAGAAAACACAGATGAGAGACTGGACCTGTAACTAGTTACATTAAAACTGCTATGTAGAAGCAGATGGGCAGTTTATTGCTTCAGAAAACACTAAGATATGAATTTCCACAGGGCATCCTTGAGCTCCTGGTTCCTCATGCTGTAGATGAGGGGGTTCACTGCTGGAGGCACCACTGAGTACAGAACAGACACCACCAGGTCCAGGGATGGGGAGGAGATGGAGGGGGGCTTCAGGTAGGCAAACATGGCAGTGCTGAGGAACAGGGAGACCACGGCCAGGTGAGGGAGGCACGTGGAAAAGTCTTTGTGCTGTCCCTGCTCAGAGGGGATCCTCAGCACGGCCCTCAAGATCTGCACATAGGATACCAAAATGAACACAAAACACCCAAATCCTAAACAGACACTAACCACAAGGAGCCCAGCTTCCCTGGAGTAGGACTGTGAGCAGGAGAGCTTGAGGATCTGGGGGATTTCACAGAAGAACTGGTCCAGGGCATTGCCCTTGCACAGCGGCAGTGAAAATGTATTGGCCGTGTGCAGCAGAGCATTGAGAAATCCAGTGGCCCAGGCAACTGCTGCCATGTGGACACAAGCTCTGCTGCCCAGGAGGGTCCCGTAGTGCAGGGGTTTGCAGATGGCAACGTAGCGGTCATAGGACATGATGGTGAGAAGTGAATATTCTGCTGTAGCACAGAAAAAGAAAAAAAAGAGTTGGGCAGCACATCCCGAGTATGAGATGGCCCTGGTGTCCCAGAGGGAATTGGCCATGGATTTGGGGACAGTTGTGGAGATGGAGCCGAGGTCGAGGAGGGCGAGGTTGAGCAGGAAGAAGTACATGGGGGTGTGGAGGTGCTGGTCACAGGCTATGGTGGTGATGATGAGGCCGTTGCCCAGGAGGGCAGCCAGGTAGATGCCCAGGAAGAGCCAGAAGTGCAAGAGCTGCAGCTCCCGTGTGTCTGTGAACGCCAGGAGGAGGAACTGGGTGATGGAGCTGCTGTTGCACATTTGCTGATGAGCATGGGGCACTGTCACAGGAGCAAAAGATAGTGATAAGTTAGGGGAGACTTCTCTGAGGAAAATCAAAGCCATTTCTCACACACCCTCCCCTGCTCCACACCCCTTGTCCTTTTCCAGACCTCCCTTCGGGTCCGTGGCTGAGCCCTGGGTGCTGCTGGCTGGAGGTGCCGTGAGGAGCAGGGCCTGTGCCCGCTGGCTGCCCAGGAGTCAGCCCTGCTCTGCAGCAGGGGTCATGGAACGGGGGGCAGGCGACACACCTGGGGTTCAAAGTTGTCATCTGAAACTGCTGCTGGTGCAGAAGGGCCTGTCAGCATCTGCACTGTCACAGAGAATGGAACAGGATGGTAAAATGAAGTTTGAAATGATTGGGGTTTTGACAGCTTTGCAGAATCACAGAACATTAGGGATTGGAAGGGACCCTGAAAGATCATGTAGTCCAATCATTCAACTCCCCTGGAGAGTGTTGTTGGGTGTCAGAAACCCTCAGCATTTCTGCTGCACTCAGAGAGAACAGAGCGAGTCCTGCGAGACCAGAGGATGCCTGTGGGTCAGTGCAGAGTGAGGGCAGCTGCTCTGTCCCTCTGTCTTGCTCCAGCTGCCCTGGGCTGGCACCTTTCTGAGATGGTGATCACACTCACATGTTACCCTGAAAAGCCACCAGGCACTGCTGAGAACAGAGGGATCCACCGCGGACCATGACATGTCTCACCCTTTCGTCAGGTCTCAGCACCCCACTTCTGTCCCAGGACACACACGGCTCATTTCACAAACCAAACAGCATTTCTTCCATCATAGCATCTCTGCACTTCTGCATGAGTAATTCAGATAATGCTAATGTGCTATAGGACAGGTTTGCATCCTGGAGGGAAGCTCGCAGCTTGGAAGAAAAACACTCAATGAGACAGCCAAGGGTCCTAATGATGGCATTTGATTCAGGGAGATTCAGCTCTTTCCCCAGCCCCACAGACTGCATTGCCCACAGCCCCACAGGGCAGAGCAAAGCTGGGACACGTGTTCCCATGGACATAGCTGCAGGAAAGGACCCACAAGATCAGGCTGTGACTCCGCAGCTGAAACTCCCATCCCCAGAGAGCGTGACAGCAAGAACCAGATCACAACAGCAGTGACCCAGAGCAGTGGAGCAAGAAGGAAACTGCGGTGAGGGTGGGTGTGAGAGAGGCCAGGGCAGAGGCAGCCGGGCACTCAGACAGCGTCACCCTTCCCCAGCTGTGCAGCCACCTCCCACACACCAGCATTGCCGGGCAGCTGCTCTCAGCCCCTGTGCTCTGCAGAGGGAACTGGAGCTCTGGCTGCACAGGAGCTGCTTCATGCCTTGGAGCCCCCGGCCCTGAGGGCAGAGGCTTTGCTGGGTGGGAGAGGAGGCGAGGCGGCTGCTCACAGGAGGGATCTGCACTGCAGAGGATCAAAGGGAGTTTTCTGTGTTCCCCCTCCCATAACAATGCCAGTTTTATTTTCCTGTCATTTCTGATCATTTCCCTGCTTCCTGGAGATTTTCCCCCTGGGAGGTGTTTCCCTGTCCATGTCTCTTCCCTGTCAATGCTCACAGACCCCATCCCACCCTCTGTGCCCTCACCCTGGCCCTACAGATCCTGCCTGTTCACAGGGCACTGCCTGGGGGCATCTTCCTGTTTGCAGACTGGGGAAAAGGGCAGGTCAGAGTAAGACTGACGGGTATAGCCAATGTGATGCTGGTGCTGTGCACAGGCAGAGCAGCAGCTGGAGGGATGTTACGAGGCTTCTGGCAGATGTGATGATTAATCGGAGTTGCAGTTCAGGAGTCACAGTGACTTGTTTAAGCAGGAGATCTCATTTTCATTTTATACTTTCCTGCACCCCCCACCCCTTGGAATAAGCACCTGAAAAGACAGGCTCAGGAAAGCTCTTTATCTGTCTGGTAATCCTTGCATTGGTCTTCTCCTTGAGGCATCCACTTGCAAAAAATCCTGTGGGTGATCTGGAGCTGTGAGCAGCCCTGACCCACACAGCAGCCTCTCCACAGCACAAGCACCTTTCCTGCCCTGATAGGGGTCACTCCTTCCCCCTACAGCTTCTCCCCACAGCACCGTGGGGATCTCCCTGGGCGGTGCTGACCCTGGCAGGCGGCAGAATCCCTGTCCCAGTACAGCCCTGGGGTGCAGGGACCCTGCTCTGCAGGACAGCCCTGGGCACCCCTGGGTGCTCACCCAGCTTCACAGCTGTTCAACATTGCCTGCCAAGAGCCTCCTCCTCACACATCCCTCAAGCTGTGCCTGTGCTAACTTGAGGAGATGCCTCCAGGAGCTACAGCTGCATTGCCCTGCACCCAGAGACTTACCGTGTCAAGGGTTGCTGAGATTTCTCCTCCAGTGAGCTCTCAGTCATCCTCCCCATCCTGACCACCTTTCATCTCTCTCTGCCTTGCTCGTCTCCCTGAGACCCCCAGGCAGAGCCCTCAGCCCTGCTGCGCTTTGCAGAGGAGCTGCTCCTGGGCAGAGCTGTCTCTCTGCAGCGCTGCCGCTTGCCATGAGCTCCCTCTGTCCCAGGAGCCCAGCCCAGCTCAGCAGCACAGGAGCAGCCCATGATGTCCCTTCCTCTGTCCCCTCTGGTCTCCCTCCCTCTGTCCCTGGGGCTCCAGGGGCACATCCTTTGAAACAACCTCAAGTAATCAGTGATGTTGATTCTCTCTCCTCTGCACAGACACTTCTTACCAGCATTGTATTCTTTCTATTAGAAAATAAATTGGTATGAGAATCATCTTTTCTTGTCCCATCATTAGACAGGACACCAGGAATATTACAGCAAAGGATCTAAATTCTCCAAGCTAGGGGAGGAATCTCTTCATCTGAATGAATTTAGGCATTATATTCTGGTTTTATAGACTCAGGTCTAGAGAGACGTTCATCAATCTTTTGACCATGTCATGTCTGTGCTCTGAAGCAAAGCCTTTGCACCCATGGGCTCTTGGACACTTGGTACCAGGTTTCCATGGGGCGACTCAGAGGTTTCCTGGTGCCACAGCTGGGGTGGTTCAGCCCAGATGTGAGGCAATGGCCTCAGCCAGGGACCTGACTGGGGGAGCTGGAGCTGTCAGTGTTGCAGACAGAGCTGTGACACGGATGGAATAAACTGCCAAGGCAGGGTGGCAGAAGTTAGTTCATCTGGTCTGCAAGGACAGCAGCCTCCAAGCACAGCAACAGTCCAGATCAAAACTCAGTCTAGACCTGTAAGGCAATTCAAGGGCCCCATAATGAGCTGTTCCTAGTTCAGGAAAGGAGAAACAAAGACACCTTGTGGCCACTCATTGATTTAATAATGGATAGAAGTGATATTCTCTGTGTCTCTGGTCCTCCATCTTCACCAGCAAGGTCTCCCAGGCCTCTGTCACTGGAGGCAGAACAACCAGCAGTGGATGGCGATCAAGTCAGGGGTCCCTGGAACTAACACAATCCTTTCCAGTCTATGGGACAGTGGTGGCAGCATCCCAGGAGCTGAGACAGCAGGACCATGTCACAGTGAGGCCACTCTCCACCTTCTTGGAAAGCTCATGGAGACTGGGGGGACTCCCTGACCACTGGCAGCTCTCACACAGTGTGTGCACTTTTCAAAAATGGCCAATGGGTGAGCAGGGGAACTAAGGGCTGTGCCCCAGAACATGTTCACTGGGACCCCATTTCTGAGTGTCTGAAAGAGAAGGTGACGGGGTTTACCCAGGGCAGGTTGTGTCTGTCCATCCTCTTTGCTTTCTGTGAGGAAAGGACAGGGTTGCTGGACGTGGGGAGAGCAGTGGTGGTCTGTTACCTGGAAGTCAGCAAGGCATTCAGCATCATCCCCCACAATATTCTTGTGTCCAAGGAAGGATAATAGGGTCTGCATCGGTGTGCAAGTAGATGGGTAAAAAACAATCTGAATGCTTGGACTTAGAAAGGCTCTAGATAAAGGGAGAAACTTTCCAATCCTGAGGACAGTCAAGCCCTGGAAGCTGTTTCCCGGGAGTGTGCACTTACAGTGTCCCAGAAAGTGTCCAAGATGTGTTTGGATAGAGCCCTGAGTAATCTGGTCTGACCCTGCTTTGAGCAGGAGGTTGGTCAAGACACGTACCAAGGTCCTTTCCAGCCTGAATGATGCTGTCCTTCCTTACCCTTCAGTTTTCAAAATAGACTAAACTCTCAGGTTTTCCCTGACAAGAGAAATAATTCACATGAGCTGCAGGGCTGCTTTACAAGTAACCGTAAACAGCCCTGACCACAACTTTTGCATCCCTTTTCATTTGCCCCAACCCAAGTTCTTCTTTTTGGCTGTTATAACACCCTTCCAGAAAGAACAGGCCACCTCGTTCATCCTTTCAGAGCAGGTTGCTCAACAAGTGTCAGCATCCATGTACAGAGTCTGCACTTCAGCCAGGCAGCAAAGCCATCGTTACAGAAATGGAGACGAGGCTCTTGACCAGCTCCTTGCACCCAGCAATTGGCATTCCTGAGATTCCTTGGAACACCTGAACTCTAAGTGCAGAGCATGTGATTCCTTGTTGGGTATCCTGGCTTGTCTCCTGACCCATGTGGGCCTTCAGGCTGTGAAGAGAATCAAACCCAACTTTTCATTTTACATGGTGTCAAACAGGGTGGATAAAGGGAGCTCAGAACTCCAGTCTCTGCTGCACTGTAAGGCTTGATACCCCATCCATAAGCACATAACTAAGTGGTTCAGACAAAGCGTGGTCTGGCAAAAGTCACCCTTTGTGTCCCCAGGTGCATGGACACTGCTCATGTGCCTCTCCAGAGAGTGGCAGAGGCTGGATCGCTTTCTCAGGAGAAACTCCTTGCTGGAAAAATACAGCTAATGGGGTGACTCAACAAGGTTTTGTTGCATTTCACTGGGCATCGGATTTGATATATTTGGTGCTTTCCTGTGATCACTCCTTCTGCACAGATGATCACAGAAAGACAACCGTTTTGTAAGAGTTGGTTACAAAGGTCCTGTCGTGAACAAGAGAGCTCACCATGAGCTCTGGAGGGAGTGAGGAAGTTTATAACAAGCACCAGGAAAAACCAAGAAGCTCAAGGCCTCTTCTTGATAGTGAGAGGCCCTGAGCAGCAGTGAGCGGCCATGTGTGGTGTGGGAGGGTCAGGGGATGTGAGGTAGAGAAGGGTGATGGCTGATGACTTCAGCAAATCCTTACGACCATGTTTAACCCTGCAAGTGGGATGTGGTTGATGTTTGTGGGTGGAGGAGGAATAGGAGGAAGTTTTTTTGGGAGTTTATGGAAAGAAGGCAGGCCTCTCTTGGGCTAATCATACATGGCAGTGACATTTGCATGCTGTGGGCATGGCTGTGCCTGGGAGATGGGAATGGCTGCTGCTGGGGTGGCTGTGCTCAGGCATGGCCCATGAGCTGACCTTGCTCTGCTCCTCTCTTACACTGCCCACACTTGGATGGTCCTCAGGAATCATCCATGAGCCCGGAGGAAGCACCAGCCTCCTGGAGTGTTGGCCCATTACTGGAGGACAAGAGTGAAAGGTTTGTGAGACACATGGGAGTGCAGGAAGACACGGGTCTATGCGTAGTAGTAAATGTGTTAAAGAAGAAGACCTAAAGACCATTGGCTGATCGTGCTAATGTGGAATAGATTGATTTTTCTTTTTTATTTTAGGGCAGCAGAAGAAGGAACGTGTGCTTTCAGTGCTGGGGCATGGATCCAAAGAGTGGATTCAAGCAAGTTTGGGACCGGCACAGCTCAGGTGATTGGTGACCATTGCAGGTCTATGAAAGAAGCTGCATGGGTTTGGGAGACCTCACAGGCATTGCCAAACCCTCAGAAAACCAGAGCCTTATAGTAAAAGTAACAGCACCAAACCCACACCCAAAACACACATACCCTCCCAGTGACCACAGGCAGAGCCTTGAGAAACATTTGACTGAAAGGGTCTCCTTTGCCAGGCCCTGGGGGTCAGGGCTTGGCCATTCTGATGCTAAACAACCATGAAGGGCTGACAGGGCACCAGAGCCACCTCCACATCGCCTTTACCACCTCTGACCATCGTCTCCAGGCTTTTCCTTCAGCAGCCTCCAGGGACAGGGACTGCTTGTGTCAGCGATGGCCCCTCGTGGGGTCCCAAACACCCTCAGAAACTTGGGGTTTGTTTCTGCCTTTCACTTCATTAGAGGTTTGTTAATTCTTTCACTAGCTGCAGCTCAGGACCATGGCAGCAGAGGGCTCATTAACAGCCAAAATGCTCTTACAAGGCTCTCTGCAGCACTTCGCTAAAGGCTTCTGGTCTGGTGTGGATGATTAGAGAGATTTCAGAACTGTAGCCAAACAGTGAGCATTTCCTTAATAAATAGTCATAAAGCCAATTTTCTTATATTTCTGTCCCCCTCCCAATGCCCTCATTGCCAGAACAACTGGTATCAATGTCCACTAAATATTGATCTAGAGAATCTCCTGATAAAGACTGAATGTGTCAGAAAAGTGGGTGCCTAAAGCACCACTTGAGTGAGGAGACAGGATAGGACTCCTCAGGAGGAATCACACAACTCTGGACCAAGAGGTGGGAGTTCCTGGGAATCTCAGGTGCAACAGCACAGCGATACTTGTGTTCAGGGAGATGGTCAAATGATCCATCTCCTTTTCTGTAATGGTGTCTGAGTTTGCTCAGGTAACTCCTGACTTGAGCCCCATCCACTCCTGGGTGTTCTCCAGACTCCTGCCTTCAGGAACAAAGTCCCAGGAGACCTTGCTGGTGAAGATGGAGGCAAAGAAGCCATGAAGTACCTCAGTCCTGTCTGATTCTACTCTTACGAAGTTCAGCAGCAGGCCCATGTTCGCCCTGTCTATTCTTTTACTGTAAAGAAGCAATATCAGCTCATCTTGCTGCCCTCAGCCTCCCCTGCAGGTATCAAGTCCAGGGCAGCTTTGGCATCATCCCCACATCCATGGACAAGGATTCTAAATTCCTCCTTTACAGCTTCCTCTGCTTCTGCCTTCTGTGTGCTGCCTTTTTGCCCTGGAGCTCTGTCAGTTCAGACAGGCAGCCTCATGATGTAAAGTCTTCTTTTCATGGGTACTCGGAGAGATCATTCTTGTGCTTGGAGCAGGCTGTCCTGTGAGGCTTCTCAGATTTCCTGAGCTCCTTCACCCTTCAGACCTACTTCCATGTCACCACCTTTATTGGCCGCCGTCTCCCAGTATGTCCGTGTCTTCTCCTCTGGAGCCCACCAGCCTGTGCTCTGCTGCTGGCCTTCCTCCCTCCCCTCTGGTGCCTGGAATCCCACTGTTGCCTGGTCACCACAGCCAAGGTGGACACTGATGTTCACATCCCTCACCAGCTCTTCTTTGTTTCCCAGTTCCAGATCCAGGTGAGCATCACCCTCGTTGTCCCAGCAGGCAGTCACGTTAAGAAGTTGGCCCAAGATCCTCTGGACCGTTGGCACCTGCCGCTTTGCCCGGCCAGTGAACATCAGGGCAATGACAGTTCCCCATAGGAACCTGCTCATTGACTGGAGACTTCCTCAGGTTGCTGCCAGAAGATCTTTTCCATTTCTTCCCCATGATCAAGTAGTTTGTAACACCCAACACGTTATCACCCTGTGTTGGGTTTACATGGCAAAGTCTTAGACCTGGGGGTGAGTGTGGGTGTGCTACGGTTGTCACCTCTCTGAGAAGACAACAGGAGTTTGATGTCGGACAGAGCCGATATGAGCTGGCTCCAAGATGGACCCACTCCTTGCCAAATCTGAGCCACTCAGGGATGCTGGCAGCACCTCTGTGATGTTGTATTTGAGAAAGGGTAAAAAACGCTGCACAACAGCAGGTGGGAGATAGCAGGGAGGAAATGTGAGAGAAAAATCACTGCAGACACCAAGGTCATATCCCATAGGACCCAAGCAGGTCCCTCAGCAGGCCAAAGCCTGCTCTCCTGAAATCCTGCTCTTTGCCTTGTTAGCATCTCCCAGGAGCCTCAACGCCACTTTCCCAGCCCTGACTGTTCCATCCCTGACCAACCCTTTCTGGTTTGTAAGTGTGAAGTCCCACAGGGCACCTCACCTCACTGACTCCTCAGCCACCCGTGTCAGGAAGATGTTGTCCATGAGCTCCAAACCCCTCCTGCATGGCTGGTACCTTGCAGATATTGGGATATCTTAGGTTTGCCATGAGGACACGGCCCTGGAAACATGAGGCTTCTTTCCTTTGTCTGAAGGAGGCCTCATCTAATTCCTCTTCCTCATCAGTGAGTCAGTAGCTGATGTCCACCCACCACAACATTGCCCATGTTGTTCTGCCCTCTCACGCTGAGTCCTCAACTTTCAGCTGATATTCTCTGTCCCCAGGCAGAGCTCCACACATTCCTGATGTTCTCCCACATGAAGGGAAACTTCCCCTCTAAGTCCAGACCTCTGGCATTACGAGCACTAGCCCCCCAAGACCGCAAAGTTTCTCCTGCAGGTGATATTCGTAGTGTCCTGTAACTCCTCATGATGTTATCTTGGGATAGACGCCCTCATCAGGATAAACCGTCTGCATGTAAACACTAACAGCTGGAGCTTCTTCTCACCCTGGCTATGGCTGTTGTCTCCAGCTCTGATGCCTGTGAGGAGACACCTTGTCCTTACAGCACAGGGGCCTCATGGCCTCCTTGTCCCCAACCAGGAACCTGGGAGGTGTGGGACCATAGTCCTGCCCTTGGCCTTGCACAGCCCCACATCACACTGTCCCAGGAAGGGCCCTGGGCAACGTGGGAGGGACAGGATCTGCCTTCCCAGGGCTGGGGGTCAGGGCTTGGCCCTTTGGTTAATGAAACACATCCAGGTTTACTGATCATCAGAGAGAACTTCACCTTGCTTGTCCTGACCTGTCGTCTCTGCCTCCAGTTTTCTTCTCTAACCAGATCCTGGGGTCGGATCATCAGTAGTGTTCCTCAGTGGGACCCATTAACATTACAAGAAACTTTGGAGTTTGAATCTGACTTGGGCTTCTTGAGAGGTTTCTTCAGCTTCCTCCAGGGTCTGAGGTTCATGGACTCAGCACCAAACCCACCAGAGGGGTCATTAAAGTGCCTGGGGCTGCTCCTGTGCTGCTGAGCTGGGCTGGGCTCCTGGCACACAGGGAGCTCATGGCAAGCGGCAGCGCTGCAGAGAGACAGCTCTGCCCAGGAGCAGCTCCTCTGCAAAGCGCAGCAGGGCTGAGGGCTCTGCCTGGGGATCTCAGGGAGACGAGCAAGGCAGAGGGAGATGAAAGGTGGTCAGGATGGGGAGGATGACTGAGAGCTCACTGGAGGAGAAATCTTTGCAGCCCTTGCCATGGTAAGTCTCTGGGTGCAGGGCAATGCAGCTGTAGCTCCTGGAGGCATCTCCTAATGGTATCACAGGCACAGCCTGTGGGATCTGTAGGGACGCTAATCTCGTTCAGCAGTTTGGGAAATTTGAGAAGTCGGTTGTGCAGCCAAGGGTGCCCAGGGCTGTGCTGCAGAGCAGGGTCCCTGCACCCCAGGGCTGTGCTGGGGCAGGGACTCTGCCGCCTGCCAGGGTCAGCGCTCAGCCTGCCCGGGGAGATCCCCACGGTGCTGTGGGGAGAAGCTGTGGGGGGAAGGAGCGACCCCTATCAGGGCAGGAAAGGTGCTTCTGCTGTTGAGGGGGTGCTGTGTGGGTCAGGGCTGGACACAGCTCCAGATCATCCCCAGGATTTTTTGCAAGTTGATGCCTCAAGGAGAAGACCAATGCAAGGATTAGCAGACAGATAAAGAGCTTTCCTGAGCCTGTCTTTTCAGTTGCTTTTTCCAAGGGGTGGGGGGTGCAGGAAAGTATAAAAAGAAAACGAGCTCTCATGCTTAAACAAGTCACTGATACTGCTGAACTGCAACTCTGAGTGATCAGTATGTCTGCCAGAAGCCTCAGAACATCCCTTCAGCTGCTGCTCTGCCTGTGGACAGCACCTGCATCACCTTTGCTGGACCCGTCAGCCTTAGACTGACCTGTCCTGTTTTCAAACCTGCAAACAGGAAGATGCCCCCAGGCAGTGCCCTGTGAACAGGCAGGATCTGTAGGGCCAGGGTGAAGGAACAGAGGGTGGGATGGTCTGTGAGCACTGACAGGGAAAAGACATGGACAGGGAAACTGTTCCCAGGGGCAGAATCTCCAGACAGCAGGGAAATGATCAGAAATGAGAGGAAACTAAACCTGGAATTGTTCTGGGAGGGAGAACACAGAAAACTCCGTATGATGCCCGCAGTGCAGATCCCTCCTGTGAGCAGCCCCCTCGCCTCCTCTCCCACCCAGCAAAGCCTCTGCCCTCAGGGCCGGGGGCTCCAAGGCATGAAGCAGCTCCTGTGCAGCCAGAGCTCCAGTTCCCTCTGCAGAGCACAGGGGCTGAGAGCAGCTGCCCGGCAATGCTGGTGTGTGGGAGGTGGCTGCACAGCTGGGGAAGGGTGACGCTGTCTGAGTGCCCGGCTGCCTCTGCCCTGGCCTCTCTCACACCCACCCTCACCGCAGTTTCCTTCTTGCTCCACTGCTCTGGGTCACTGTTGGTGTGATCTGGTTCTTGCTGTCAGGCTCTCTGGGGATGGGAGTTTCAGCTGCAGAGTCACAGCCTGACCTTGTGGGTCCTTTCCTGCAGCTGTGTCCATGGGAACACGTGTCCAGCTTTCCTCTGACCTGTGGGGCTGTGGGCAATGCAGTGTGTGGGGCTGGGGAATGAGCTGAGTCTCCCTGAATCAAATGCCATCATTAGGACCCTTGGCTGTCTCCTTGAGGTTTGCTTCCAAGCTGTGAGCTTCCCTCCAGGATGCAAACCTGTCCTGTAGCACGTTAGCATTATCTGAATTCCCCATGCGGAAGTGCAGAGATGCTATGATGGAAGAAATGCTGTTTGGTTTGTGAAATGAGCCGTGTGTGTCCTGGGATATAAGTGGGGTGCTGAGACCTGAGGAAAGGGTGAGACATGTCGAGGTCTGAGGTGGGTCTCTCTGCTCTCAGCAGTGCCTGGTGGCTTTTCAGGGTAACATGGCAGTGTGATCAGCCTCCATCTCAGAAAGGTGCCAGCCCAGGGCAGCTGGAGCAAGACAGAGGGACACAGCAGCTGCCCTCACTCTGCACTGACCCACAGGCATCCTCTGGTCTCACAGGACTCGCTCTGTTCTCCCTGAGTGCAGCAGAAATGCTGAGGGTTTCTGACACCCAAGAACACTCCCCAGGCTGTGAGAGGAAAAGGAGCTGTAGAAACGCCAAACCTGTCAAACTCAGTTTCTCAGCCCTGCGGGTACAGATGCTGACAGTCCCTTCTGCAGCAGGAGCGGTTCCATCTGACAAAGCTGAACCCCAGGACTGGCCCCTGCCCCACCCATCACACAGGGTCAGGCTGACTCCTCAAGAGCCCCTGGGCAGAGACCCTGCTCTTCATTGCACACTCATCAAGCACTGACGAGGGCTGCAGCCGGGACGTTCTCCTGGAAAAAGAAAAGGGTCTCTTTGTGGGAGGGTCTGTGGGAAATGGCTTGGGTTTTTCCCAGACAAGTCTCATCTAAACCGTCACTGTCTTTTCCTCCTTAGCACAGGTCCTCATGCCCACAGGCAGCAAATGTCCAACAGCAGCTCCATCACCCAGTTCCTCCTCCTGGCGTTCACAGACACACGGGAGCTGCAGCTCTTGCACTTCTGGCTCTTCCTGGGCATCTACCTGGCTGCCCTCCTGGGCAACGGCCTCATCATCACCACCATAGCCTGTGACCAGCACCTCCACACCCCCATGTACTTCTTCCTGCTCAACCTCGCCCTCCTCGACCTGGGCTCCATCTCCACCATTGTCCCCAAGTCCATGGCCAATTCCCTCTGGGACACAAGGGCCATCTCCTATCCAGGATGTGCTGCCCAGGTCTTTTTTTATTTTTTCTCTGCTACAGCAGAGTTTTCTCTCCTCACCGTCATGTCCTACGACCGCTACGTTGCCATCTGCAAACCCCTGCACTATGGGACCCTCCTGGGCAGCAGAGCTTGTGTCCACATGGCAGCAGCTGCCTGGGCCAGTGGGTTACTCAATGCTCTGCTGCACACGGCCAATACATTTTCACTGCCACTGTGCAAGGGCAATGCCCTGGAGCAGTTCTTCTGCGAAATCCCCCAGATCCTCAAGCTCTCCTGCTCAAACTTTTACCTCAGGGAACTTGGTCTTCTTCTGGTTAGTCTCTTATTAGTATTTGGGTGTTTTGCATTCGTTGTGCTGTCCTATGTGCAGATCTTGAGGGCCGTGCTGAGGATCCCCTCTGAGCAGGGACAGCACAAAGCCTTTGCCACGTGCCTCCCTCACCTGGCCGTGGTCTCCCTGTTTGTAAGCAC
The DNA here is from genome assembly GCF_036013445.1 of Caloenas nicobarica. Lineage (NCBI taxonomy): Eukaryota > Metazoa > Chordata > Aves > Columbiformes > Columbidae > Caloenas > Caloenas nicobarica. Next base: position 4,835,528 of record NC_088272.1, read on the forward strand.
TGCCATGTTTGCCCACCTGAAGCCCCCCTCCATCTCCTCCCCATCCCTGGACCTGATGGTGTCTGTTCTGTACTCGGTGGTGCCTCCAGCAGTGAACCCCCTCATCTACAGCATGAGGAACCAGGAGCTCAAGGATGCCCTGTGGAAACTCATATCTTACTGTTTTCTGAAGCAATAAACTGCTCTTCTGCTTCTACTTTGCAGTTTTAATGTAACTAGTTACAGGTCCAGCCTCTCATCTGTATTTTCTGTTGTTATTGATGATTTCTTTTTTGTGATAACATTGTCATCCCCTTTCTAATCACTGTCTGCTTTTCTTTTATAACCACTGGCTGTGTAAATGAGGAGCCATGATCTGTGTGTTTTTAAACAAAATAAAGGGTCCCATAGTGATGTGTTTTTCACTATATCCTTCCTGCAAGGCTTCTTGGAGCTGCAGGGACACCTCCTGTGTGCATGGGAGGAGGGGAAAAGAGTCCAGCCTGGCAGCCCTGCCAGGGAGCATCAGCGCTTGGCCTTCCAGAGCTGTTCTCGTTCCACTCCCACACTCTCCTTCTCATCCCTTGTGTTGGTGCAAGGCCTGAGTGCTCTGGCAACCTGGTCACCGTCCTGCTGTGTGTCAGTCCTGTGAGCGCAGGCAGGGACAGGCCATGGGCACTGCTGTGACAGAGCTGGCCTCCGTAACACTACTTCTATAAAGGAAAGTGATGTTCATAGGGCAGTGCCTGAAGGCTTAGGTCTTCTTCAAGTTCATCTTCAGGACATGCACAAGAAAGCAGCCTGCAGGTTGAAACAGCAGTGTAGAGATAAACAGTGTGTGTGTGCAGGGCTGGGCACACAGCAGTGTCCTCTCACAGCCAGGCCTCCTGCCAGAGACCTGCAGGACCAGCAGAGCAGGGGCTGGGCTGTGCCCCTGTGCACTGGACACTCCACGGAAGCTGCCCCAGGGCATCGTCATGGACTGGCCCCTCACAACCAACATTTCCTCTCTCCCCAGCTCAGAGAGGTTCTTTGTCCCTCCATGGAGGGACACCGAATGAGTATTTCAGCTGTTCATGTTGCATCATACGGATGAGATGTGAGCATGCACATCATGCATGAGAGGTGAGATGAACCCGAGTCAGCAGAAACGCCACGAGCTATTCCTGTGCGTTCCATTTTGGCCTGTAGGACAGACAGGGTCTTGAGGTCATTTCTCGTTGCGAGTAACATCCCATGGAAACTGCCTAAATGCAGCACTGGGATGTGCTTCCTTTAACCAATGTCCCTGTGTCCATTCCTCATGATGTGGGACATCTCAGATGAGTGCAGAGCAGGGTGACACACCACAGGGCTGAGGTGTCTCCCGTCCCTCGGGAGTGGCAACAGGAGGCCAGATGGACACTGTGACTCCTGCCTCTGTGTGTAAAAGGGACAGACTCTGTCTCTGAACATCCCTGGGTGCATAAGGAGCCCACGAGGCCGCCTCAGACGTGGATGCCTGATGGAACCCTGGCATTTCTGTGTGTGACTCCAGGAACAAACGCCACTGGCCCAGGCAGATCAATCTCACGTGCTCCTGTCTGCTATGTCATCCTTACCTGTGAGTCTGAATTGTGGTCTGAAACCTGCCAGAGCAATCAGAGGGGTTCTGAGGTCCTTGGAAAAGGCAGTTGTCAAACCTGTCTTCAAGAAGGGCAGCAATGAGAACTGTGAGAATTACAGGCTGGTCAGCCTGTGTCCTTCCATGGGAAGGGAATGGGACAAGTCCTCCTGCAGCCATGTCCAGGCACTTGGAAAACAAGAAAGGGATTGCTGAACCCAAATGGGCAGTGAAAGAAAGGCATGTTTAATACATGGAATTTCACAGGGTGTCAGACATGGTTTCCCATGGTGTCCTTAAAGTGGGATTGGTGCTCTCTGGGCTCAAGAAGTGAATGCTGGGTGGGAAGCTGGCTGGATGATGAAGGCCAAATGTCACCAGTGGTACAAAGCCCCCCCTGCAGTCAGTTACCAGTGGAATCCCTCAGGGACCAGCACTTGGGCCAGCACTGGTGAATGTCTTTATTCTCCCCCTGAATGAGGTGACGGAGTGAACCTTCAGCTCCTTTGTGGATGGTGCAAAGCTGGGCAGAGGCCTTGGACAACCTCACCTGGTTCACCCTGCCCTGAGCAGGACAGTGAGACAAGAGGATGTTCAAACCTGAGTTACTCTGTGATTCAAGGAATCTTCCCCTTGGAAAGGTTTTGGAAGACAGAATAGGTGGAGGAACAAGACAAAAAAAAAGGAAAAAAGAGGCAGAGAAGGAGACCTAAAAGGCGACAACAGAAACAGAGCAGTTCCTGTGAAGAATGTTTCTCTACTCAAATTGTTAGCAGGAAATCTCTAATCAGCTCCCCAAACTCCCTGTTTTGCTCATTGGCCCTCTGGGATTTACATCACATTTCTTTACATCAGATTCTGCACGGAAGTTTGCACCTGATTGTTGCAGCTTGTTTGCAGGAATTAGTTCATGTTTCCTTAGAGAACCGGATTAAACAGGCACCGCGGGAATTTTTAATTAGAGGAAACAAAGAAAGGAGAAAAAAAAGAAAACACAATAGAACTTAATGTTGTTTCTCAGTTCTATGGTTAAATTAAGTAGTTTCCAGTGAGGTCTGAATGAGCAAAGAGTGAGAGGAGGAAGAACCGCTGGGGAGCAATGGAAAGTGCAAATGTCCAGACAGGCTTCTGAAGAGATGACTTCAGACATGCTGAGATGATTAAGGACAGGTAGAAACTCCTGGATGTTCAGGGGGATTAAATACACAGCATGATAGACAGAATTCTGGCAATGCAAGCATAGGGAAAGGTCAATGTTTCAACTCCCACAGTACATACGCATTCTGAAAATTCATATTTTAGCAGTATAGAAATTCCACAGACATTTTATTGGAAATATTGAATCATTTCATCTGAGAAAAAAAGAGTGTGGGGTTTTTGTTCTTGTTGTTGTTTTTGGTTTGATTTGGTTTTGAGGGGAGTTCTCAGGTTTTTGGGCTGAGCTCCATGGTCTCACTATAAGCATCCAATGCAAACCTTGAGAGGCCCCAGTATACCTGAGGTGTTTGCCTGGACTGGCAGGTATCAGACAAGACTGATAAAGACATGTCGCTTCCATCATTTACATCTAGTATTCAAGACTTCTGTGCTTAGTTAGAAAAGTTTCAGCACTGTAGGCAAAGAGGCAGGTACATGAAGAGCACTGAGAAGAAGTGATAGAAGAATTATCCAGTTGATATCACGGAATCATAGAATCGTTTCAGTGGAAAGAGACCCTCAGGATCATTGAGTCCAATCATAATCTGACTCAAGCACTAAACCATCTCCATTAAGAACCTCATCTAAACTCCTTTTAAACACCTACAGGGATGGTGACCCCGTGACTTCCCTGGGCAGCCTGTTCCAATGCCCGACAACCGTTTCCAAGAAGAATTTTTTCCTAATATCCAATCTAAAGCTCCCCTGGCACAACTTGAGGCCATTTCCTCTTGTCCTATCACTTGCTACTCAGGAGAAGACACAAACACCCTCCCTGCTCCAACCTCCTGTCAGGCCGTTATAGACAGTGACAAGGTCTCCCCTCAGCCTCCTTTTCTCCAGGCTAAACAGCCCCAGTTCTCTCAGCCGCTCCTCCTAAGACTTCTTCTCCAGCTTCTTCACCAGCTCCATTGCCCTTCTCTGAACTTGCTCCAGAACGTAAAGGTCTTTCCTATAGTGAGGGGCCCAAAACTGAACACAGGATTCCAGGTGGGGCCTCACCAGCACTGAGGACAAGGGGATGAGCACTGCCCTGGTACTGCTGGCTGTGCTATTCTTGGTGCATGTCAGGATGCTGGTGGCCTTTTTGGCCACCTGGGCACACGCTGGCTCCTGTTCAGCTGCTGTCAGTCAACACCCACAGATCCCTTTCTGTTGATCAGCTTTCCAGCCACTCTTCCCTGAGCCTGGAGCCTTCATGGGGTTGTTGTGACCCAAGTGCAGGACCCGGGACTTGGCCTTGTTGAGCCTCAGACAACTGGCCTCAGCCCATCAATCCAGCTCGTCCAGATCCCTCTGTATGGCCTTCCTACCCTCCAGCAGATCAACACTCCTTCCCCTGCTGTGCTGTGTTTTACTTGGTGGCCAAAACAGCTTTGAGAACATGCTGACATTTTTGTTGTTGCTGAGCAGTGCTGGCACAGCCTCAAGGCCTTCTGTGTTTCTCAGTCTGCCCCAAAAACAAGAGGGCTGGATGTGGCTAAAGGCTGGGAGGGGACCAAGCCAGGACAGCTGACCCCAACTGACCAAAGAGATATTCCACACCATATGGCATCATGCTCAGCAACCTCATACAATTGTTCTCAGTCCATCATTTCATCCGGTCCAGATCCCTCTGTGTGGCCTTCCCACCCTCCAGCAGATCAACACTCCCACCCAATTTGGTGTCACCTGCAAACTTACTGAGGGTGCACTCGATCCCCTCGTCCAGATCATTGACAAAGAGATTAAACAGAACTGGCCCCAATACTGAGCCCTGGGGACACCACTCATGACCGGCTGCCAACTGGGTTTGGCTCCGTTCACCATAACTCTTTGGGCCCGGCCCTCCAGCCAGTTCTTTATCCATCGCAGATACACCATCCAGGCCATGAGCTGCAGCTTCTCCAGGAGATGCTGTGGGATACGGTGTCAAAGGCTTTACTGAAGTCTAAGTGCACAACACGCACAGCTTGTGTGGCAGATTCACTCCCCCACGACAGACTTTCCCTCATCTGCTAAGCCGGTCACCTTGTCACAGGAGGAGATCAGGTTGGTCAAGCAGGACCTGCCTTTCATAAAGCCATGCTGATTGGGCCCGATTGCTCGTCTCGTATGTGTGACCGCACAGTCCCTTTCCCAGCCCTGTTCCTGCTCTTCCTGGGTAGGGGCTGTGGGTACTTTGGCAGAGGTTCTTTCCCAGCCACGTTCGTTCTGCTGGGCTGTCACCTCCAGAGACAGAACTGACCCCACAGTCCCCTTCACAGCCACACGCTGCTTACTGGATTAGGAGTTACCGAGACACAACTGACCTCATAATACCACACCCATCCATCCCCCTCTGTAGCACGCAGGACCCAACCAAGACTGAAGTGTGTTCTACATGGTCCTACACCTGCCTCTCTTTCCCACAGGCCCTAGACACCCATCTCGCTTCCTCACAATTTTTCAAATTTGTCAAATATATTTCCTACTAACAATGTGAGTGAAAAGCACTCCTCGCTGGAACTGCTATATTTATGTTAACACTTCTATATCTCCACTTCTGCCTTTTTGTTTTTACTATTCTTCTACGTATTTTCTTCCAGAAACCTCTCCAAGGCAAAAAGTATTTCAAATCACAGAATACCTCAGGTTTGAAGAGAGCCCTTGTCTCACTCATCTTACTCTCCTGCTCAGGGCAGGGTGAACCAGGGGAGGTTGCTCGAGGCCTCCTCCCAAGTTTGCACCATCCACAAAGGCACTGAAAGTGCACTCTGTTACATCATGGAAGGGGAGAATAAAGACATTCAACTGTGTTGGCCCAAGTGCTGGTCACTGAGAGGTGACACTGGTAACTGTCTGCTCGGAGGACTTTGTACCACTCATGATATTTGGGCTTGATGGTTCAGCCAACTTCCCACCCGGCATCCACTTCTTGAGCCCCATCAGCACCACTCTGCCCAGAAGCACACCATGGCTGAGGCCTTGCAAACGCCCTGCACGCAACATGGCTTTCTTTCCCCTGTCCATTGGGGTTCAGCAATCTTTTCCTTGTCCTTTACATTCCTGGAAATGGCTGCAGGACGACATGTCCCATCCCCTTCCCAGGGAGGGAGGTAGGGTGGCCAGCCTGTTATTCTCCCAGTTCCTGTTTGTGCTCTTCTTGAAGATGGGTTTGAGGTCTGCATTTTCTAAGGACCCCAGATCCATTCTGGTTTCTACGGCACTTTTGAGAGCACAATATGGAATCACGGGCAAAGGTGACATAGCAGTCTGCAGCACTTGCAATGATCCTATCTGGGGAAGCTGAGATGAATCTCACTGGGCCACTGGGGTTTGTTCCTGGAGTCACACACAGAAATGTCAGGGTTCTGTGAGGTGTTCACATCTGAGCCGGCCTCATGGACTCCTTCTGCACCCAGGGATGTTCAGAGACAGAGCCTGTCCCTTTCACACACAGAGGCAGGAGTCACAGTGTCTCTATGGGCTCCTGTTGCCACTCCCAAAGGACAGGAGACACCTCAGCCCTGTGGTGTGTCACCCTGCTCTGCACTCATCTGAGATGTCCCACGTCATGAGGAATGGACACGGGACCTCAGTTCAAGGAAGAAGATCCCAGTGGGTTGTTTCCCATGGGCTGTTACTTCCAATGTGAGTGACCTCGATGTTTGTCCCACAGGCCTTCCTGGCACTCCCAGGAATAGCTGATGGCATTTCTGCTCACTCGTGTTCATCTCACCTCATGTACATGATGTGCATGCCCATATCTCATCTGAACAATGCAAACATGGACTTCTGACCTACTCATTCAGGAACAAATTCTCCAAGCTGGTGTGACAGCCCGGTGCTGGAAATGGAGGTTGTGAGGGGCCAGTCCATGACGATGCCCTGGGGCAGCTTCCATGGGGTGTCCAGTGCACAGGGGCACAGCCCAGCCCCTGCTCTGCTGGTCCTGCAGGTCTCTGGCAGGAGGCCTGGCTGTGCGAGGACACTGCTGTGTGCCCAGCCCTGCACACACACACTGTGCAGCTGTACACTGGTGTTTCATCTGTGGGCCAGTTTCTTGGGCATGTTCTTGAGCAAACCTTTTGAAGAATCACAGAATCACAGAATCACAGAATTCTAGGGATTGGAAGGGACCTCAAAAGCTCATCCCCCCACCAGAGCAGGAACACCCAGGTGAGGTTACACGGGAAGGCATCCAGGCGGGTTTTGAATGTCTCCAGAGAAGAAGACTCCACAACCCCCCTGGGCAGCCTGTTCCAGTGTTCCGTCACCCTCACTGAGAGAAGTTTCTTCTCAAATTTAAGTGGAACTTCCTGTGTTCCAGCTTGAACCCATCACCCCTTGTCTTACTGTTGGTTGTCACCGAGAAGAGCCTGGCTCCATCCTCATGACACTCACCCTTATAAACATTGATGAGGTCACCCCTCAGTCTCCCCTTCTCCAAGCTCAAGAGCCCCAGTTCCCTCAGCCTTTCCTCATAAGGGAGATGCTCCACTCCCTTCATCATCTTTGTGGCCCTGCGCTGGACTCTCTCCAGCAGTTCCCTGTCCTTCTGGAACTGAGGGGCCCAGAACTGGACACAATATTCCAGAGGAGGTCTCACCAGGGCAGAGTAGAGGGAGAATAAAAACAATAAAACAATAAAAACCCAACCAATAACAACATATAATACAGATGACAGGCTGGACCTGTAATTAATTACAACTCCTATGCAGAAGCAGATGGGCAGTTTATTGCTTCAGAAAACAGTAAGATATGAGTTTCCACAGGGCATCCTTGAGCTCCTGGTTCCTCATGCTGTAGATGAGGGGGTTCACTGCTGGAGGCACCACTGAGTACAGAACAGACACAACTAGGTCCAGGGAAGGAGAGGAGATGGAGGGGGGCTTCAGGTAGGAAAACAAGGCAGTGGTGACGTAGAGGGAGACCACGGCCAGGTGAGGGAGGCACGTGGCAAAGGCTTTGTGCCGTCCCTGCTCAGAGGGGATCCTCAGCACAGCCCTGAAGATCTGCACGTAGGAGAGCACAATGAACACAAAACAAATAAAAACTAAACAGGCACTAACCACAATAAGCCCAACTTCCCTGAGGGAGCTGTCTGAGCAGGAGAGCTTGAGGATCTGGGGGATTTCACAGAAGAACTGGTCCACAGCATTGCCCTTGCACAGTGGCAGTGAAAATGTATTGGCCGTGTGCAGCAGAGCATGGAGAAACCCAGTGGCCCAGGCAGCTGCTGCCATGTGGACACAAGCTCTGCTGCCCAGGAGGGTCCCGTAGTGCAGGGGTTTGCAAATGGCAACGTAGCGGTCGTAGGACATGATGGTGAGAAGAGAATACTCTGCACCTAACAAGAAGGCAAACGAAAAGAGCTGTGCAGCACATCCCGAGTATGAGATGACCCTGCTGTCCCATAAAGAATTTGCCATGGATTTGGGGACAGTGATGGAGATGGAGCCCAGGTCGAGGAGGGCGAGGTTGAGCAGGAAGAAGTACATGGGGGTGTGGAGGTGCTGGTCACAGGCTATGGTGGTGATGATGAGGCCGTTGCCCAGGAGGGCAGCCAGGTAGATGCCCAGGAAGAGCCAGAAGTGCAAGAGCTGCAGCTCCCGTGTGTCTGCGAACGCCAGGAGGAGGAACTGGGTGATGGAGCTGCTGTTGGACATTTGCTGCCTGTGGGCATGAGGACCTGTGCAAGGAGGAAAAGACAGTGACAGTTTAGATGAGACTTCTCTGGGAAAAACCAAAGCCATTTCACATATGCCTTCCCCCTGCTCCACACCCCTTGTCCTTTTCCAGACCTTCCTTCAGCTCCGTGGCTGAGCCCTGGGTGGTGCTGGCTGGAGGTGCCGTGAGGAGCAGGGCCTGTGCCCGCTGGCTGCCCAGGAGTCAGCCCTGCTCTGCAGCAGGGGTCATGGAACGGGGGCAGGGGACGGACCTGGGGTTCAAAGTTGTCATCTGAAACTGCTGCTGGTGAAGAAGGACCTGTCAGCATCTGCACTATCACAGAGAATGAAACGGGATGGTAAAATGAAATTTGAAAGGTTTGGTTTTTTTACAGCTTCACAGAACCATAGAATGTTAGGGATTGGATGGGACTTCGAAAGATCATCTAGTCCAATCCTGCGACTCCCCTGGAGAGTGTTGTTGGGTGTCAGAAAGTCTCATCATTTATGCTGCAGGGAGAAGAGAGCAAGCCCTGCGAGACCAGAGGATGCCTGTGGGTCAGTGCAGAGTGAGGGCAGCTGCTCTGTCCCTCTGTCTTCTCCAGCTGCCCTGGGCTGGCACCTTTCTGAGATGGAGGCTGATCACACTGCCATGTTACCCTGAAAAGCCACCAGGCACTGCTGAGAGCAGAGGTTTGCAGGCTGCAAAAAAGGACAGGTCAGCCTAAGGCTGATGGGTTCAGCAGATGTGATGCTGCTGCTGTCCGTGGGCAGAGGGGTGGCTGAAGGGATGTTACAAGGCCTCTGGCAGATCGGCTGATCACTCAGACTTGCACTTCAGGAGTCTCAGTGACATGTTAAAATTGGAGAGCTCCTTTTTCACTTATCCCTTCCTCCATCCCCCCACCCTCCAAGTCTTGGAATAGGAGACTGAAAGGACAGACTCGGGAAAGCTCCTTATCTTTATAGTAATACCTGTATAGATCTTCTCCTTGAAACCTCCAATTGGAAGCAGTCTGGAGTGATCTGGAGCTGTGAGCACCCCTGACCGACGGAGAACCCAGCAGCAGAATGACCCTGCCCTGCTGGGGGTCGCTCCTTCCCCCCACAGCTTCTCCCCTCAGTGTTGTTGGGATCTCCCCGGGCAGGCTGAGCGCTGACCCTGGCAGGCGGCAGAGTCCCTGCCCCGGCACAGCCCTGGGGTGCAGGGACCCTGCTCTGCAGGACAGCCCTGGGCACCCCTGCCTGCACATTTACATTTGCACCCCACAGCCATCCTTGGCAGAACACAGCATTCATGTCTTTTCATTCTGACGGTGCAGAAGGCAATCCCTGCTCTGCAGCACATCCTCTTCCTTTCTATCAGAGAATCTCTGAGAGTTTTACTTACATCTCTTGCAGGCTCTGCAATGTGACAGCTTTCTGAGATCCTACCATGATTTGCAGATGCAATGCCCTGCAGAAACAGGCATCATATCTGCGAAGATTTCTCCCATAGTGATCTCTCAGCATCCTCCCACTCCAGACTGCATTTCCACTCTCTGCCTGGCTCCTCTCCCCTCGGTGCTGCAGGCAGAGCCCTCAGCCCTGCTGCGCTTTGCAGAGGAGCTGCTCCTGGGCAGAGCTGTCTCTCTGCAGCGCTGCCGCTTGCCATGAGCTCCCTCTGTCCCAGGAGCCCAGCCCAGCTCAGCAGCACAGGAGCAGCCCATGATGTCCCTTCCTCTGTCCCCTCTGGGCTCCCTCCAGCTGTCCCTGGGGCTCCAGGGGCACATCCCTCGAAGCAAACTGAAGTAATGAGTGATGTTGATTCTCTCTCTTCAGCAGAGACACTTCTTGCCAGCATTGTGTTCTTTGTACTAAAAAATAAATTGGTATGAGAATCATCTTTTCTTGTCCCATCATTAGGCAGGACAAAAGGAAAGTTACAGGAAAGGATCTAATTTCTAAAAACTGGAGGAGGAATATGTTCACCTGAATGAATTTAGGCATTATATTTTGGTTTTATACTCATAGGTCTAGAGAGATATCCAGCAATCTTTTGGCCACGTCATGTCTGTGCTCTGAAGCAAAGCCTTTGCACACATGGGGTCTTGGACACTTGGTACCAGGTTTCCATGGAGCAGGTCAGTGGTTTCCTGGTGCCACAGCTGGGGTGGTTCAGCCCAGATGTGAGGCAATGTCCTCAGCCAGGGACCTGACTGGCTGAGCTGGAGCTGTCAGTGTTGCAGACAGAGCTGTGACACGGATGGAATAAACTGCCAAGGCAGGGTGGCAGAAGTTAGTTCATCTGGTCTGCAAGGACAGCAGCCTCCAAGCACAGCAATGGTCCAGATCAAAACAGTCTAGATCTGTAAGTCAATTCAAGAGCCCTATAATGAGCTGTTACTACAGCAGGAACAGTTAAAGGAGAAACAAACAACTTGTAGTTACTGATGAATTTAATAAGGGAAAGAAGTGATATTCTCTGTGTCTCTGGTCCTCCATCTTCACCAGCAAGGTCTCCCAGGCCTCTGTCACTGGAGGCAGAACAACCAGCAGTGGATGGGGATCAAGTCAGGGGTCCCTGGAACTAACACAATCCTTTCCAGTCTATGGGACAGGAGGGGCAGCATCCCAGGAGCTGAGACAGCAGGACCATGTCACAGGGAGGCCACTCTCCAGCACCTTGGAAAGCTCATGGAGACTGGGGGGACTCCCTGACCACTGGCAGCTCTCACACATTGTGTGCACTTTTCAAAAATGGCCAGTGGGTGAGCAGGGGAACTAAGGGCTGTGCCCCAGAACATATCCAGTGGGACCTCATTTCTGGGTGTGTGAAAGAGAAGGTGACGGGGTTTACCCAGGGCAGGTTGTGCCTGTCCATCCTCTTTGCTTTCTGTGAGGAAAGGACAGGATTGCAGGATATGGGGACAGCAGTGGTGGTCTGTTACCTGGAAGTCAGCAAGGCATTCAGCATCATCCCCCACAATATTCTTGTGTCCAAGGTAGGATATTATGGTTTGTGTCAGTGTGTAAGTAGACGGGTAAAAAATAATCTGGATGGTTGGGCCTGGAAAGGTGCTATAGAAAGGGAGAAACTTTCCAATCCTGAGGACAGTCAAGCACTGGAAGCTGTTTCCCAGGGGTGCGCATCCACTCTACCCCAGAAAGTGTCCAAGATGTGTTTGGATAAAGCCCTGAGTAATCTGGTCTGACCCTGATTTGAGCAGGAGGTTGGTCAAGACACCTCCCGAGGTCCCATCCAGCCTGAATGATGCTGTCCTTTCATTCCCTTCACGTTTTCAATTTAGGGACAGCTTTCAAGTTCTCCCTGGCCACAGGAATAATTCACATGAGGTGCAGGGCTGCTTTACAAGTGCCCCCAAACAGCCCTGACCACATCTTGTGCATCCCTTTTCCTTTGCCCTCACCCAAGTTCTTCTTTTTTGCTGTCCTCATGCCCACCTTGTTGATCCTTTCAGAGCAGGTTGCTCAACAGGTGTCAGCATCCGTGTACAAGTCTGCACATCAGCCAGGCAGCAAAGCCATCGTTACAGAAATGGAGACGAGGCTCTTGACCAGCTCATTGCACCCAGCAATTGGCACAACTTGCCAGCTGAGATTCCCATGAACACCTGAACTTGAAGTGCAGAGCATGCGAGTCCTCGTTGGGTATCCTGGCTTGTCTCCTGACCCATGTGGTGCTTCAGGCTGTGAAGAGAATCAAAACCAACTTTTGGCTGGGGTAGTTTCATTTTACATGTGTTACAATGGGCAGATGAAGGGAGCTCAGAACTCCAGTCTCTGCTGCACTGTTGGGACTTGAGAGACTGGAAATGCACGTGACGGTGTGTGTCAGTGCACACCACATAAACATTCTGGATGCCTTTCTGCCTTTGCACTGACCTGAGATCTGTTCCTTGGCCTTCTTTGCCTAAAAAAGAAGTAATCTGCCCTGTGTCACCTCCACTCACACCAGAAAAAAAGGGGGAAAAGTATGAAAGGGGTGATTTCAGGGCAATTCTGTCCAAAGAAATACTTTCTAAATGATAAAAATAGTAGAAGTGAGAGAAAAAGCTCTTAGAAAGAACTCCATGCAAGAGGTCAGCTACTGAGACATAGCAGCTGTTTTGAGAAGCAAGAATGACTGTTGGGAATGAAATTAAAAAACTTTACTTCATCATCATCAAGAATAAGGAATTCCCTGTTATTCTTATTAGTGATAGTACCACTTTTCAAAAACATCCTTGAGATTGTCTCTATTTTTCAATGGCTCCAAAACTGAGCCTGCTAAGACTTTGAAAGGAAGAGTTCAGACCTCTGCCACCCAAATCTCTACAACCATCTCTCATCGAAGGTCTTTTACCCCAGGAAGGGAAAATTGCCAGTGCAGGCACAAAACCGGTGTCCAACCTGCTTGGAGAGCCAGGAGAGTGGTGTCACACAACAGCTGCCCTGGAGGGAAGCTGGAGGTGATGGGAATTGAAGTGGTTTATCTCAGATCATAATTTAGGTTGGAAAGGACCCTTAAGGTCATAAAGTTCAATTGTAAATACGACACTATCAAGTCCACCCATTACACCATATCCCTAAGCACCATGTCTACACATCTTTTCAATACCTTCAGGGATGGAAGCTCCAATCCTGAGCTGGCAGGACAACACTGTCTGCAGTTACACATAAGATACCTGTCATGACTGTGACTTCAGAGCTCATTGGCAGAGTTTCTCACACCATTCACTGGGCAGGGTGGGTGTTGGGAGATGGTCCCACACTTCAGTTTCCAGATCCCAGGACAGAGCCCAAGCCATCCTTCCCTTGGCCTCTGGCATCCCATTTCTTGAGATGCAAAGCTGCTGAGGCTTCTGTGGATAATCATGTTAAAATGCATCAATAATCATTCAAGTGTTTGTGTAATTTCTCTAATAGTGTCAGTATTAAAAATAATAAATATCTGTAACACAGCAGTCTGCATCTGTGGTAGCCCCACTGGCAGTGCCAATCCAATAGGTATTTGCAGTATAAGGCATGACACCCCATCCATAAGTACATATCTAAGTGGTTCAGATGAAGGGTGGTCTGGCAAAAATCACCCTGTTCCTCCCCAGGTGCACAGACACTGCTCATGTGGCTCTCCAGAGAGTGGCAGAAGCTGGATGCCCTTCTTGGGACAGACTCCTTCCAGGAAAGACACAGCAATGGGAGTAACTCCTCAGGTCTTCTTGGCATTTCACTCGGCATCAGTTTTTATATATTTGTTTTTTTCCTGAGACTACTCTTTCTGCACAAATGCTCACAAAAAGACACCCATTTAGTAAAACATGGTCATAAAGGTGCTGTTATGGACAAGAAACCTCACCATGAGCTCTGGAGGGAGGGACGAAGATGATAATAAGCACCAGGAAGAACCAAGAAGCTCAAGGCCTCTTCTGAAGAGTGAGAGGCCCTGAGCAGCAGTGAGCGGCCATGTGTGGTGTGGGAGGGTCAGGGGATGTGAGGTAGAGAAGGGTGGTGGTTGATGACTTCAGCAAATCCTTATAACCATGTCTGAGCCTGCAAGTGGGATGTGGCTGATGTCTGCAGGTGGAGGGGGATTAGGAGGAAGATTTTTAGGGGGTTATGGAAAGAAGGCAGCCTTCTCTTGGACTAATCATATATGGCAGCGACATTTGCATGCTGTGGGCATGGCTGTGCCTGGGAGATGGGGAATGGCTGCTGCTGGATGGGCTGTGCTCAGGCATGGCCCATGAGCTGACCTTGCTCTCCTCCTCTCTTGCACTGCCCATGCTTGGATGGTCCTCAGGAAGCTCCCATGAACTGGCGGATGCATGAACCTCCTGCAGTGATGGGGTACATTTACAAATAGAGGATTCAAGCAAGTTTGGGACTGGGACATTGAGGTGATTGGCGACCGTTGCCAGGGGTATGAAAGAAGCTGGAGGAGTCGTGAGGAACTCACAGGCATTTCCAGCTCCACAGAAAACCAGAGCCTTGCAGCTAAAGCAACAGCACTTGACACAAAACCCACCCCCAAAACACCAAACGCTCACACTGACCAGAGAAAAAGCCTTGAAAAACACTTGAGAAAAATCTACCAGGTCGCAGGGGTCAGGGCTCAGCCATTATGGTGATAAACAAGCACCAAGGGCTGACAGGGCATCAGAGCCACCTCCACATTGCCCTCACCACCTGTAACCAGTGTCTTCAAGTCTTTCCTTCACCAGCCTCCAGGGACAGGGACCTCGACTGGTTGTTTCCTTTGCAGCTTTGTCAGTGATGGCCCTTCATGGGGTCCGGAGCACGCTCAGAACCTTGAGTTTTGCTTCGGCCTTTCACTTCATTAGAGCCTTGTTCATCCTTTCAGTAGCTGCACTTCAGGATCATGGCAGCAGAGGGCTCATTAACAGCTAAAATGCCCTTACATGGCAAGGCTTTGTGCATCATTTTCCTAAATGCTTGAAGTCTGGTGTGGTTGATTAGAGAGATTTCAGGAATAGCCAAACAGAGAGCATTTCCATAATAAAGAGCAATAAAACAGTATTTCTTCTATTTCCTTTCCTGCTCATCCTTCCCTCCTTTTCCAGAACAGCTGTTATCAGCAGTCTCCTCTTCATATTGATGTGGAGCATCTCCTGATAAAGACTGGATATGACAGAAATGTGGGTGCCTAAATCACCAGAGCACCTCCAGAGGAATCACCCTCCTCTGGACCAAAAGGTGGGAGTTCCTGGGAATCTCAGGTGCCACAGCACAGCGATACTTGTGTTCAGGGAGATGGTCAAATGATCCATCTCCTTTTCTGTAATGGTGTCTGAGTTTGCTCAGGTAACTCCTGACTTGAGCCCCATCCACTCCTGGCTGTTCTCCAGACTCCTGCCTTCAGGAACAAAGTCCCAGGAGACCTTGCTGGTGGAGATGGAGGCAAAGAAGCCATGAAGTACATCAGTCCTGTCTGATTCTACTCTTACAAAGTTCAGCAGCAGGCTCACGTTCACCCTGTCTATTCTTTTACTGTAAGGAAGCAATATCAGCTCATCTTGCTGCCCTCAGCCTCCCCTGCAAGTATCAAGTCCAGGGCAGCTTTGGCATCATCCCCACATCCATGGACAAGGATTCTAAATTCCTCCTTTACAGCTTCCCCTGCTTCTACCTTCTGTGTGCTGCCTTTTTGCCCTGGAGCTCTGTCAGTTCAGACAAGCAGCCTCATGACATAAAGTCTTCTTTTCATGGGTACTTGGAGAGATCATTCTTGTGCTTGGAGCAGGCTGTCCTGTAAGGCTTCTCAGATTTCCTGAGCTCCTTCACCCTTCAGACCTATTTCCATGTCACCACCTTTATTGGCCACCATCCCCCAGTATGTCCGTGTCTTCTCCTCTGG
The DNA here is from genome assembly GCF_036013445.1 of Caloenas nicobarica. Classification (NCBI taxonomy): domain Eukaryota; kingdom Metazoa; phylum Chordata; class Aves; order Columbiformes; family Columbidae; genus Caloenas; species Caloenas nicobarica. The sequence goes on from NC_088272.1 coordinate 4,851,294, forward strand.
AGCCCACCAGCCTGTGCTCTGCTGCTGGCCTTCCTCCCTCCCCTCTGGTGCCTGGAATCCCACTGTTGCCTGGTCACCACAGCCAAGGTGGACACTGATGTTCACATCCCTCACCAGCTCTTCTTTGTCTCCCAGTTCCAGATCCAGGTGAGCATCACCCTTGTTGGCCCAGCAGGCAGCCACGTCAAGAAGTTGTCCCAAGATCCTCTGGACCATTGGCACCTGCTGCTTTGCTGGCCAGTGAATGCCAGGGCAATTACAGTTCCCCATAGGAACCTACTCATTGACTTGTGACTTCCTCAGGTTACTAACAGAAGATCTTTTCCATTTCTTCCCCATGATCAAGAAGTTTGTAACATACAACACGTTATCACCCTGTACTGGGTTTACATGGCAAAGTCTTGGAACTGGAGTGAGTGTGGGTGTGCTACAGTTGTCACCTCTCTGAGAAGACAACAGGAGTTTGATGTCAGACAGAGCCGATATGAGCTGGCTCCAAGATGGACCCACTCCTTGCCAAATCTGAGCCACTCAGGGATGCTGGCAGCACCTCTGTGATATTGTATTTGAGAAAGGGTAAAAACCGCTGCACAACAGCAGGTAGGAGAGAGGAGGGAGGAAATGTGAGAGAAAAAACACTGCAGACACCAAGGTCATATCCCATAGGACCCAAGCAGATCCCTCAGCTGGCCAAAGCCTGCCCTCCTGAAATCCTGCTCTTTGCCTCATTATCATCTCCAAGGAGCCTCAACGCAACTTCCCCATCCCTGACTGATCCACCCCTGACCAACCCTTTCTGGTTTGTAAGTGTGAAGTCCCACAGGGCACCTCACCTCACTGACTCCTCAGTCACCCGTGTCAGGAAGATGTTGTCAATGAGCTCCAAAACCCTCCTGCATGGCTGGTACCTTGCAGATATTGGGATATCTTAGGTTTGCTACGAGGACACGGCCCTGGAAACACGAGGCTTCTTTCATTTGTCTGAAGGAGGCCTCACCTAATTCCTCTTCCTCATCAGTGAGTCAGTAGCTGATGTCCACCCACCACAACATTGCCCATGTGGTTCTGCCCTCTCATGCTGACTCCTCAACTTTCAGCTGATATTCTCTGTCCCCAGGCAGAGCTCCACACATTCCTGATGTTCTCCCACATGAAGGGAAACTTCCCCCCTAAGTCCAGACCTCTGGCATTACGAGCACTAGCCCCCCAAGACCGCAAAGTTTCTCCTGCAGGTGATATTCGTAGTGTCCTGTAACTCCTCATGATGTTATCTTGGGATAGACGCTCTCATCAGGATAAAACGTCTGTATGTAAACACCACCAGCTGGAACTTCTTCTCCCCTTGGCTGTGGCTGTTGTCTCCACCTCTGGTGCCTGTGAGGAGACACCTTGTCCTTACAGCACAGGGGCCTCATGGCCTCCTTGTCCCCAGCCAGGAACCTGGGAGGTGTGGGACCATAGTCCTGCCCTTGGCCTTGCACAGCCCCACATCACACTGTCCCAGGAAGGGCCCTGGGCAACGTGGGAGGGACAGGATCTGCCTTCCCAGGGCTGGGGGTCAGGGCTTGGCCCTTTGGTTAATGAAACACATCCAGGTTTACTGATCATCAGAGAGACCTTCACCTTGCTTTTCCTGACCTGTCATCTCTGCCTCCAGTTTTCTTCTCTAACCAGACCCTGTAGTCATTTCCTCAATAGTGTTCCTCAGTGGGACCCATTAACATTACAAGAAACTTTGGAGTTTGAATCTGACTTTTGACTTCTTGAGAGGTTTCCTCAATTGCCTCTAAGGGTCTGAGGTTCATGGACTCAGCACCAAACCCACCAGAGGGGTCATTAAAGTGCCTTGGGCTGCTCCTGTGCTGCTGAGCTGGGCTGGGCTCCTGGGACAGAGGGAGCTCATGGCAAGCGGCAGCGCTGCAGAGAGACAGCTCTGCCCAGGAGCAGCTCCTCTGCAAAGCGCAGCAGGGCTGAGGGTTCTGCCTGCAGGACCGAGGGGAGAGGAGACAGGCATAGAGAGGGGAAACACAGTCTGGGGTAGTGAGACGGCTGAGAGAGCACTGGAGGAGAAATCTTTGCAGCCTTGCCATGGTAAGTCTCTGGGTGCAGGGCAATGCAACTGCAGCTCCTGGAGGCATCTCCTCAAGTTAGCACAGGCACAGCTTGAGGGATCAGTAAGGAGGGGGCTCTTGTCAGGCAATTTTGAACAGCTGTGAAGCTGGGTGAGCACCCAGGGGTGCCCAGGGCTGTCCTGCAGAGCAGGGTCCCTGCACCCCAGGGCTGTGCCGGGGCAGGGACTCTGCCGCCTGCCAGGGTCAGCGCTCAGCCTGCCCGGGGAGATCCCCACGGTGCTGTGGGGAGAAGCTGTGGGGGGAAGGAGCGACCCGTGTCAAGGCAGGAAAGGTGCTTCTGCTGTTAAGGGGGTGCTGTGTGGATCAGAGCGGCTCACAGCTCCAGATCACCCCCAGGATTTTTCCAAGTGGATGCCTCAAGCAGAAGATCAATGCAAGGATTACCAGACAGATAGGGAGCTTTCCTGAGCCTGTCTTTTCAGTTTCCTATCCCAAAGGTTGGGGGGTGCAGGAAAGGATAAAATGAAAATGAGTTCACATGCTTAAACAAGTCGATACTCCTGAACTGCAACTCCTGTGCACAACACCAGCATCATATCTGCTGAACCCATCAGCCTTACTCTGACCTGTCCTTTTCCCCAGTCTGCAAACAGGAAGATGCCCCAAGGCAGTGCCCTGTGAACAGGCAGGATCTGTAGGGCCAGGGTGAGGGCACAGAGGGTGGGATGGTCTGTGAGCACTGACAGGGAAAAGACATGGACAGGGAAACTGTTCCCACGGGGAGAATGTCCAGGCAGCAGGGAAATGATCAGAAATGAGAGGAAACTAAACTCAGAATTGTTCTGGGAGGAAGAACACAGAAAACTCCGTATGATGCCCGCAGTGCAGATCCCTCCTGTGAGCAGCCCCCTCGCCTCCTCTCCCACCCAGCAAAGCCTCTGCCCTCAGGGCCGGGGGCTCCAAGGCATGAAGCAGCTCCTGTGCAGCCAGAGCTGCAGTTCCCTCTGCAGAGCACAGGGGCTGAGAGCAGCTGCCCGGCAATGCTGGTGTGTGGGAGGTGGCTGCACAGCTGGGGAAGGGTGACGCTGTCTGAGTGCCCGGCTGCCTCTGCCCTGGCCTCTCTCACACCCACCCTCACCGCAGTTTCCTTCTTGCTCCACTGCTCTGGGTCACTGTTGGTGTGATCTGGTTCTTGCTGTCAGGCTCTCTGGGGATGGGAGTTTCAGCTGCAGAGTCACAGCCTGATCTTGTGGGTCCTTTCCTGCAGCTGTGTCCATGGGAACACGTGTCCAGCTTTCCTCTGACCTGTGGGGCTGTGGGCAATGCAGTGTGTGGGGCTGGGGAATGAGCTGAGTCTCCCTGAATCAAATGCCATCATTAGGACCCTTGGCTGTCTCATTGAGTTTTTCTTCCAAGATGTGAGCTTCCCTCCAGGATGCAAACCTGTCCTATAGCACGTTAGCATTATCTGAATTAGTCATGCAGAAGTGCAGAGATGCTATGATGGAAGAAATGCTGTTTGGTTTGTGAAATGAGCCGTGTGTGTCCTGGGATAGAAGTGAGGTGCTGAGACCTGACGAAAGCGTGAGACATGTCATGGTCTGAGGTGGATCCCTCTGCTCTCAGCAGTGCCTGGTGGCTTTTCAGGGTAACATGAAAGCAGTGTGATCAGCCTCCATCTCAGAAAGGTGCCAGCCCAGGGCAGCTGGAGCAAGACAGAGGGACAGAGCAGCTGCCCTCACTCTGCACTGACCCACAGGCATCCTCTGGTCTCGCAGGACTCGCTCTGTTCTCCCTGAGTGCAGCAGAAATGCTGAGGGTTTCTGACACCCAGCAACACTTACCAGAGTGGGAGGGGAGAAGGAGCTGTAGAAACGCCAAACCTCTCAAACACAGTTTCTCAGCCCTGCGGGTACAGATGCTGACAGTCCCTTCTGCAGCAGGAGCGGTTCCATGTGACAAAGCTGAACCCCAGGGCTGGCCCCTGCCCCACCCATCACACAGGCTCAGGCTGACTCCATAAGAGCCCCTGGGCAGAGACCCTGCTCTTCATTGCACACTCATCAAGCACCGATGAGGGCTCCAGCCCGGACGTTCTCCTGGAAAAAGAAAACGGTCTCTTTGTGGGAGGTTCTGTGGGAAATGGCTTTGGTTTTGCTCAGAGGAGCCTCATCTAAACCTTCTACATAGTAGTTTTAATGTAACTAGTTACAGGTCCAGCCTCTCACTTGTATTTTCTGTTTTTATTGAAGTTGGTTTTTATTGTGATAACATTGTCATTCCCTTTCTAAATCTCTGTCTGCTTTTCTTTTTTAACCACTGGCTGTGTAAATGAGGAGCCGTGCTCTCCTTTTCTCTTAAACAAAATAAAGCATCCTGTAGTGACTTGTTTTTCAATATATATCCTTCCTGCAAGGCCTGTTTGGAGCTGCAGGGACAGTTCCTGTGTGCATGGGAGGAGGGGAAAAGAGTCCAGCCTGGCAGCCCTGCCAGGGAGCACCAGTGCTTGGCCTTCCAGAGCTGTTCTCGTTCCACTCCCACACTCTCCTTCTCATCCCTTGTGTTGGTGCAAGGCCTGAGTGCTCTGGCAGCCTGGTCACCGTCCTGCTGTGTGTCAGTCCTGTGAGCGCAGGCAGGGACAGGCAATGGGCACTGCTGTGACAGAGCTGCCCTCACAACAGCCTTTCCATAATGAAGGTGATCTCCTATGGGCAGGGCCTGAAGGTTTAGCTCTTCTTCCAAGCTTCTCTGTAGAACATGCTGAAGTGACATGCAGATGCAAACATCAGTGTACAGCTGCACAGTGTGTGTGTGCAGGGCTGGGCACACAGCAGTGTCCTCTCACAGCCAGGCCTCCTGCCAGAGACCTGCAGGACCAGCAGAGCAGGGGCTGGGCTGTGCCCCTGTGCACTGGACCCCCCGCGGAAGCTGCCCCAGGGCATCGTCATGGACTGGCCCCTCACAACCTCCCTTTCCAGCACTGGGCTGTCACACCAGATGGAGAATTTTTTCCTGAATGGGTAGGTCAGAAGTCCATGTTTGCATTGTTCAGATGAGATATGGGCATGCACATCATGTACATGAGGTGAGATGAACACGAGTGAGCAGAAATGCCATCAGCTATTCCTGGGAGTGCCAGGAAGGCCTGTGGGACAAACATCGAGGTCACTCACATTGGGAGTAACAGCCCATGGAAAACAACCCACTGGGATCTTCTTCCTTGGACTGAGGTCCCGTGTCCATTCCTCATGACGTGGGACATCTCCGATGAGTGCAGAGCAGGGTGACACACCACAGGGCTGAGGTGTCTCCTGTCCTTTGGGAGTGGCAACAGGAGGCCAGATGGACACTGTGACTCCTGCCTCTGTGTGTGAAAGGGACAGACTCTGTCTCTGAACATCCCTGGGTGCAGAAGGAGCCCACGAGGCCGCCTCAGATGTGGACACCTGACAGAACCTGACATTTCTGTGTGCGACTCCAGGAACAAACCCCACTGGCCCAGGCAGATCAATCTCACGTGCTCCTGTCTGCTATGTCATCCTTACCTGTGAGTCTGAATTGTGGTCTGAAACCTGCCAGAGCAATCAGAGGGGTTCTGAGGTCCTTGGAAAAGGCAGTTGTCAAACCTGTCTTCAAGAAGGGCAGGAATGAGAACTGTGAGAATTACCGGCTGGTCAGCCTGTCTCCTTCCATGGGAAGGGAATGGGACAAGTCCTTCTGCAGCCATGTCCAGGCACTTGGAAAACAAGAAAGGGATTGCTGAACCCAAATGGGCAGTGAAAGAAAGGCATGTTCTATACATGGAATTTCACAGGGTGTCAGACGTGGTTTCCCATGGTGTCCTTAAAGTGGGATTGGTGCTCTCTGGGCTCAAGAAGTGAATGCTGGGTGGGAAGCTGGCTGGATGATGAAGGCCAAATGTCACCAGTGGTACAAAGCCCCCCCTGCAGTCAGTTACCAGTGGAATCCCTCAGGGACCAGCACTTGGGCCAGCACTGGTGAATGTCTTTATTCTCCCCCTGAATGAGGTGACGGAGTGAACCTTCAGCTCCTTTGTGGATGGTGCAAAGCTGGGCAGAGGCCTTGGACAACCTCACCTGGTTCACCCTGCCCTGAGCAGGACAGTGAGACAAGAGGATGTTCAAACCTGAGTTACTCTGTGATTCAAGGAATCTTCCCCTTGGAAAGGTTTTGGAAGACAGAATAGGTGGAGGAACAAGACAAAAAAAAAGGAAAAAAGAGGCAGAGAAGGAGACCTAAAAGGCGACAACAGAAACAGAGCAGTTCCTGTGAAGAATGTTTCTCTACTCAAATTGTTAGCAGGAAATCTCTAATCAGCTCCCCAAACTCCCTGTTTTGCTCATTGGCCCTCTGGGATTTACATCACATTTCTTTACATCAGATTCTGCACGGAAGTTTGCACCTGATTGTTGCAGCTTGTTTGCAGGAATTAGTTCATGTTTCCTTAGAGAACCGGATTAAACAGGCACCGCGGGAATTTTTAATTAGAGGAAACAAAGAAAGGAGAAAAAAAAGAAAACACAATAGAACTTAATGTTGTTTCTCAGTTCTATGGTTAAATTAAGTAGTTTCCAGTGAGGTCTGAATGAGCAAAGAGTGAGAGGAGGAAGAACCGCTGGGGAGCAATGGAAAGTGCAAATGTCCAGACAGGCTTCTGAAGAGATGACTTCAGACATGCTGAGATGATTAAGGACAGGTAGAAACTCCTGGATGTTCAGGGGGATTAAATACACAGCATGATAGACAGAATTCTGGCAATGCAAGCATAGGGAAAGGTCAATGTTTCAACTCCCACAGTACATACGCATTCTGAAAATTCATATTTTAGCAGTATAGAAATTCCACAGACATTTTATTGGAAATATTGAATCATTTCATCTGAGAAAAAAAGAGTGTGGGGTTTTTGTTCTTGTTGTTGTTTTTGGTTTGATTTGGTTTTGAGGGGAGTTCTCAGGTTTTTGGGCTGAGCTCCATGGTCTCACTATAAGCATCCAATGCAAACCTTGAGAGGCCCCAGTATACCTGAGGTGTTTGCCTGGACTGGCAGGTATCAGACAAGACTGATAAAGACATGTCGCTTCCATCATTTACATCTAGTATTCAAGACTTCTGTGCTTAGTTAGAAAAGTTTCAGCACTGTAGGCAAAGAGGCAGGTACATGAAGAGCACTGAGAAGAAGTGATAGAAGAATTATCCAGTTGATATCACGGAATCATAGAATCGTTTCAGTGGAAAGAGACCCTCAGGATCATTGAGTCCAATCATAATCTGACTCAAGCACTAAACCATCTCCATTAAGAACCTCATCTAAACTCCTTTTAAACACCTACAGGGATGGTGACCCCGTGACTTCCCTGGGCAGCCTGTTCCAATGCCCGACAACCGTTTCCAAGAAGAATTTTTTCCTAATATCCAATCTAAAGCTCCCCTGGCACAACTTGAGGCCATTTCCTCTTGTCCTATCACTTGCTACTCAGGAGAAGACACAAACACCCTCCCTGCTCCAACCTCCTATCAGGCCGTTATAGACAGTGACAAGGTCTCCCCTCAGCCTCCTTTTCTCCAGGCTAAACAGCCCCAGTTCTCTCAGCCGCTCCTCCTAAGACTTCTTCTCCAGCTTCTTCACCAGCTCCATTGCCCTTCTCTGAACTTGCTCCAGAACGTAAAGGTCTTTCCTATAGTGAGGGGCCCAAAACTGAACACAGGATTCCAGGTGGGGCCTCACCAGCACTGAGGACAAGGGGATGAGCACTGCCCTGGTACTGCTGGCTGTGCTATTCTTGGTGCATGTCAGGATGCTGGTGGCCTTTTTGGCCACCTGGGCACACGCTGGCTCCTGTTCAGCTGCTGTCAGTCAACACCCACAGATCCCTTTCTGTTGATCAGCTTTCCAGCCACTCTTCCCTGAGCCTGGAGCCTTCATGGGGTTGTTGTGACCCAAGTGCAGGACCCGGGACTTGGCCTTGTTGAGCCTCAGACAACTGGCCTCAGCCCATCAATCCAGCTCGTCCAGATCCCTCTGTATGGCCTTCCTACCCTCCAGCAGATCAACACTCCTTCCCCTGCTGTGCTGTGCTTTACTTGGTGGCCAAAACAGCTTTGAGAACATGCTGACATTTTTGTTGTTGCTGAGCAGTGCTGGCACAGCCTCAAGGCCTTCTGTGTTTCTCAGTCTGCCCCAAAAACAAGAGGGCTGGATGTGGCTAAAGGCTGGGAGGGGACCAAGCCAGGACAGCTGACCCCAACTGACCAAAGAGATATTCCACACCATATGGCATCATGCTCAGCAACCTCATACAATTGTTCTCAGTCCATCATTTCATCCGGTCCAGATCCCTCTGTGTGGCCTTCCCACCCTCCAGCAGATCAACACTCCCACCCAATTTGGTGTCACCTGCAAACTTACTGAGGGTGCACTCGATCCCCTCGTCCAGATCATTGACAAAGAGATTAAACAGAACTGGCCCCAATACTGAGCCCTGGGGACACCACTCATGACCGGCTGCCAACTGGGTTTGGCTCCGTTCACCATAACTCTTTGGGCCCGGCCCTCCAGCCAGTTCTTTATCCATCGCAGATACACCATCCAGGCCATGAGCTGCAGCTTCTCCAGGAGATGCTGTGGGATACGGTGTCAAAGGCTTTACTGAAGTCTAAGTGCACAACACGCACAGCTTGTGTGGCAGATTCACTCCCCCACGACAGACTTTCCCTCATCTGCTAAGCCGGTCACCTTGTCACAGGAGGAGATCAGGTTGGTCAAGCAGGACCTGCCTTTCATAAAGCCATGCTGATTGGGCCCGATTGCTCGTCTCGTATGTGTGACCGCACAGTCCCTTTCCCAGCCCTGTTCCTGCTCTTCCTGGGTAGGGGCTGTGGGTACTTTGGCAGAGGTTCTTTCCCAGCCACGTTCGTTCTGCTGGGCTGTCACCTCCAGAGACAGAACTGACCCCACAGTCCCCTTCACAGCCACACGCTGCTTACTGGATTAGGAGTTACCGAGACACAACTGACCTCATAATACCACACCCATCCATCCCCCTCTGTAGCACGCAGGACCCAACCAAGACTGAAGTGTGTTCTACATGGTCCTACACCTGCCTCTCTTTCCCACAGGCCCTAGACACCCATCTCGCTTCCTCACAATTTTTCAAATTTGTCAAATATATTTCCTACTAACAATGTGAGTGAAAAGCACTCCTCGCTGGAACTGCTATATTTATGTTAACACTTCTATATCTCCACTTCTGCCTTTTTGTTTTTACTATTCTTCTACGTATTTTCTTCCAGAAACCTCTCCAAGGCAAAAAGTATTTCAAATCACAGAATACCTCAGGTTTGAAGAGAGCCCTTGTCTCACTCATCTTACTCTCCTGCTCAGGGCAGGGTGAACCAGGGGAGGTTGCTCGAGGCCTCCTCCCAAGTTTGCACCATCCACAAAGGCACTGAAAGTGCACTCTGTTACATCATGGAAGGGGAGAATAAAGACATTCAACTGTGTTGGCCCAAGTGCTGGTCACTGAGAGGTGACACTGGTAACTGTCTGCTCGGAGGACTTTGTACCACTCATGATATTTGGGCTTGATGGTTCAGCCAACTTCCCACCCGGCATCCACTTCTTGAGCCCCATCAGCACCACTCTGCCCAGAAGCACACCATGGCTGAGGCCTTGCAAACGCCCTGCACGCAACATGGCTTTCTTTCCCCTGTCCATTGGGGTTCAGCAATCTTTTCCTTGTCCTTTACATTCCTGGAAATGGCTGCAGGACGACATGTCCCATCCCCTTCCCAGGGAGGGAGGTAGGGTGGCCAGCCTGTTATTCTCCCAGTTCCTGTTTGTGCTCTTCTTGAAGATGGGTTTGAGGTCTGCATTTTCTAAGGACCCCAGATCCATTCTGGTTTCTACGGCACTTTTGAGAGCACAATATGGAATCACGGGCAAAGGTGACATAGCAGTCTGCAGCACTTGCAATGATCCTATCTGGGGAAGCTGAGATGAATCTCACTGGGCCACTGGGGTTTGTTCCTGGAGTCACACACAGAAATGTCAGGGTTCTGTGAGGTGTTCACATCTGAGCCGGCCTCATGGACTCCTTCTGCACCCAGGGATGTTCAGAGACAGAGCCTGTCCCTTTCACACACAGAGGCAGGAGTCACAGTGTCTCTATGGGCTCCTGTTGCCACTCCCAAAGGACAGGAGACACCTCAGCCCTGTGGTGTGTCACCCTGCTCTGCACTCATCGGAGATGTCCCACGTCATGAGGAATGGACACGGGACCTCAGTTCAAGGAAGAAGATCCCAGTGGGTTGTTTCCCATGGGCTGTTACTCCCAATGTGAGTGACCTCGATGTTTGTCCCACAGGCCTTCCTGGCACTCCCAGGAATAGCTGATGGCATTTCTGCTCACTCGTGTTCATCTCACCTCATGTACATGATGTGCATGCCCATATCTCATCTGAACAATGCAAACATGGACTTCTGACCTACTCATTCAGGAACAAATTCTCCAAGCTGGTGTGACAGCCCGGTGCTGGAAATGGAGGTTGTGAGGGGCCAGTCCATGACGATGCCCTGGGGCAGCTTCCATGGGGTGTCCAGTGCACAGGGGCACAGCCCAGCCCCTGCTCTGCTGGTCCTGCAGGTCTCTGGCAGGAGGCCTGGCTGTGCGAGGACACTGCTGTGTGCCCAGCCCTGCACACACACACTGTGCAGCTGTACACTGGTGTTTCATCTGTGGGCCAGTTTCTTGGGCATGTTCTTGAGCAAACCTTTTGAAGAATCACAGAATCACAGAATCACAGAATTCTAGGGATTGGAAGGGACCTCAAAAGCTCATCCCCCCACCAGAGCAGGAACACCCAGGTGAGGTTACACGGGAAGGCATCCAGGCGGGTTTTGAATGTCTCCAGAGAAGAAGACTCCACAACCCCCCTGGGCAGCCTGTTCCAGTGTTCCGTCACCCTCACTGAGAGAAGTTTCTTCTCAAATTTAAGTGGAACTTCCTGTGTTCCAGCTTGAACCCATCACCCCTTGTCTTACTGTTGGTTGTCACCGAGAAGAGCCTGGCTCCATCCTCATGACACTCACCCTTATAAACATTGATGAGGTCACCCCTCAGTCTCCCCTTCTCCAAGCTCAAGAGCCCCAGTTCCCTCAGCCTTTCCTCATAAGGGAGATGCTCCACTCCCTTCATCATCTTTGTGGCCCTGCGCTGGACTCTCTCCAGCAGTTCCCTGTCCTTCTGGAACTGAGGGGCCCAGAACTGGACACAATATTCCAGAGGAGGTCTCACCAGGGCAGAGTAGAGGGAGAATAAAAACAATAAAACAATAAAAACCCAACCAATAACAACATATAATACAGATGACAGGCTGGACCTGTAATTAATTACAACTCCTATGCAGAAGCAGATGGGCAGTTTATTGCTTCAGAAAACAGTAAGATATGAGTTTCCACAGGGCATCCTTGAGCTCCTGGTTCCTCATGCTGTAGATGAGGGGGTTCACTGCTGGAGGCACCACTGAGTACAGAACAGACACAACTAGGTCCAGGGAAGGAGAGGAGATGGAGGGGGGCTTCAGGTAGGAAAACAAGGCAGTGGTGACGTAGAGGGAGACCACGGCCAGGTGAGGGAGGCACGTGGCAAAGGCTTTGTGCCGTCCCTGCTCAGAGGGGATCCTCAGCACAGCCCTGAAGATCTGCACGTAGGAGAGCACAATGAACACAAAACAAATAAAAACTAAACAGGCACTAACCACAATAAGCCCAACTTCCCTGAGGGAGCTGTCTGAGCAGGAGAGCTTGAGGATCTGGGGGATTTCACAGAAGAACTGGTCCACAGCATTGCCCTTGCACAGTGGCAGTGAAAATGTATTGGCCGTGTGCAGCAGAGCATGGAGAAACCCAGTGGCCCAGGCAGCTGCTGCCATGTGGACACAAGCTCTGCTGCCCAGGAGGGTCCCGTAGTGCAGGGGTTTGCAAATGGCAACGTAGCGGTCGTAGGACATGATGGTGAGAAGAGAATACTCTGCACCTAACAAGAAGGCAAACGAAAAGAGCTGTGCAGCACATCCCGAGTATGAGATGACCCTGCTGTCCCATAAAGAATTTGCCATGGATTTGGGGACAGTGATGGAGATGGAGCCCAGGTCGAGGAGGGCGAGGTTGAGCAGGAAGAAGTACATGGGGGTGTGGAGGTGCTGGTCACAGGCTATGGTGGTGATGATGAGGCCGTTGCCCAGGAGGGCAGCCAGGTAGATGCCCAGGAAGAGCCAGAAGTGCAAGAGCTGCAGCTCCCGTGTGTCTGCGAACGCCAGGAGGAGGAACTGGGTGATGGAGCTGCTGTTGGACATTTGCTGCCTGTGGGCATGAGGACCTGTGCAAGGAGGAAAAGACAGTGACAGTTTAGATGAGACTTCTCTGGGAAAAACCAAAGCCATTTCACATATGCCTTCCCCCTGCTCCACACCCCTTGTCCTTTTCCAGACCTTCCTTCAGCTCCGTGGCTGAGCCCTGGGTGGTGCTGGCTGGAGGTGCCGTGAGGAGCAGGGCCTGTGCCCGCTGGCTGCCCAGGAGTCAGCCCTGCTCTGCAGCAGGGGTCATGGAACGGGGGCAGGGGACGGACCTGGGGTTCAAAGTTGTCATCTGAAACTGCTGCTGGTGAAGAAGGACCTGTCAGCATCTGCACTATCACAGAGAATGAAACGGGATGGTAAAATGAAATTTGAAAGGTTTGGTTTTTTTACAGCTTCACAGAACCATAGAATGTTAGGGATTGGATGGGACTTCGAAAGATCATCTAGTCCAATCCTGCGACTCCCTTGGAGAGTGTTGTTGGGTGTCAGAAAGTCTCATCATTTATGCTGCAGGGAGAAGAGAGCAAGCCCTGCGAGACCAGAGGATGCCTGTGGGTCAGTGCAGAGTGAGGGCAGCTGCTCTGTCCCTCTGTCTTCTCCAGCTGCCCTGGGCTGGCACCTTTCTGAGATGGAGGCTGATCACACTGCCATGTTACCCTGAAAAGCCACCAGGCACTGCTGAGAGCAGAGGTTTGCAGGCTGCAAAAAAGGACAGGTCAGCCTAAGGCTGATGGGTTCAGCAGATGTGATGCTGCTGCTGTCCGTGGGCAGAGGGGTGGCTGAAGGGATGTTACAAGGCCTCTGGCAGATCGGCTGATCACTCAGACTTGCACTTCAGGAGTCTCAGTGACATGTTAAAATTGGAGAGCTCCTTTTTCACTTATCCCTTCCTCCATCCCCCCACCCTCCAAGTCTTGGAATAGGAGACTGAAAGGACAGACTCGGGAAAGCTCCTTATCTTTATAGTAATACCTGTATAGATCTTCTCCTTGAAACCTCCAATTGGAAGCAGTCTGGAGTGATCTGGAGCTGTGAGCACCCCTGACCGACGGAGAACCCAGCAGCAGAATGACCCTGCCCTGCTGGGGGTCGCTCCTTCCCCCCACAGCTTCTCCCCTCAGTGTTGTTGGGATCTCCCCGGGCAGGCTGAGCGCTGACCCCGGCAGGCGGCAGAGTCCCTGCCCCGGCACAGCCCTGGGGTGCAGGGACCCTGCTCTGCAGGACAGCCCTGGGCACCCCTGCCTGCACATTTACATTTGCACCCCACAGCCATCCTTGGCAGAACACAGCATTCATGTCTTTTCATTCTGACGGTGCAGAAGGCAATCCCTGCTCTGCAGCACATCCTCTTCCTTTCTATCAGAGAATCTCTGAGAGTTTTACTTACATCTCTTGCAGGCTCTGCAATGTGACAGCTTTCTGAGATCCTACCATGATTTGCAGATGCAATGCCCTGCAGAAACAGGCATCATATCTGCGAAGATTTCTCCCATAGTGATCTCTCAGCATCCTCCCACTCCAGACTGCATTTCCACTCTCTGCCTGGCTCCTCTCCCCTCGGTGCTGCAGGCAGAGCCCTCAGCCCTGCTGCGCTTTGCAGAGGAGCTGCTCCTGGGCAGAGCTGTCTCTCTGCAGCGCTGCCGCTTGCCATGAGCTCCCTCTGTCCCAGGAGCCCAGCCCAGCTCAGCAGCACAGGAGCAGCCCATGATGTCCCTTCCTCTGTCCCCTCTGGGCTCCCTCCAGCTGTCCCTGGGGCTCCAGGGGCACATCCCTCGAAGCAAACTGAAGTAATGAGTGATGTTGATTCTCTCTCTTCAGCAGAGACACTTCTTGCCAGCATTGTGTTCTTTGTACTAAAAAATAAATTGGTATGAGAATCATCTTTTCTTGTCCCATCATTAGGCAGGACAAAAGGAAAGTTACAGGAAAGGATCTAATTTCTAAAAACTGGAGGAGGAATATGTTCACCTGAATGAATTTAGGCATTATATTTTGGTTTTATACTCATAGGTCTAGAGAGATATCCAGCAATCTTTTGGCCACGTCATGTCTGTGCTCTGAAGCAAAGCCTTTGCACACATGGGATCTTGGACACTTGGTACCAGGTTTCCATGGAGCAGGTCAGTGGTTTCCTGGTGCCACAGCTGGGGTGGTTCAGCCCAGATGTGAGGCAATGTCCTCAGCCAGGGACCTGACTGGCTGAGCTGGAGCTGTCAGTGTTGCAGACAGAGCTGTGACACGGATGGAATAAACTGCCAAGGCAGGGTGGCAGAAGTTAGTTCATCTGGTCTGCAAGGACAGCAGCCTCCAAGCACAGCAATGGTCCAGATCAAAACAGTCTAGATCTGTAAGTCAATTCAAGAGCCCTATAATGAGCTGTTACTACAGCAGGAACAGTTAAAGGAGAAACAAACAACTTGTAGTTACTGATGAATTTAATAAGGGAAAGAAGTGATATTCTCTGTGTCTCTGGTCCTCCATCTTCACCAGCAAGGTCTCCCAGGCCTCTGTCACTGGAGGCAGAACAACCAGCAGTGGATGGGGATCAAGTCAGGGGTCCCTGGAACTAACACAATCCTTTCCAGTCTATGGGACAGGAGGGGCAGCATCCCAGGAGCTGAGACAGCAGGACCATGTCACAGGGAGGCCACTCTCCAGCACCTTGGAAAGCTCATGGAGACTGGGGGGACTCCCTGACCACTGGCAGCTCTCACACATTGTGTGCACTTTTCAAAAATGGCCAGTGGGTGAGCAGGGGAACTAAGGGCTGTGCCCCAGAACATATCCAGTGGGACCTCATTTCTGGGTGTGTGAAAGAGAAGGTGACGGGGTTTACCCAGGGCAGGTTGTGCCTGTCCATCCTCTTTGCTTTCTGTGAGGAAAGGACAGGATTGCAGGATATGGGGACAGCAGTGGTGGTCTGTTACCTGGAAGTCAGCAAGGCATTCAGCATCATCCCCCACAATATTCTTGTGTCCAAGGTAGGATATTATGGTTTGTGTCAGTGTGTAAGTAGACGGGTAAAAAATAATCTGGATGGTTGGGCCTGGAAAGGTGCTATAGAAAGGGAGAAACTTTCCAATCCTGAGGACAGTCAAGCACTGGAAGCTGTTTCCCAGGGGTGCGCATCCACTCTACCCCAGAAAGTGTCCAAGATGTGTTTGGATAAAGCCCTGAGTAATCTGGTCTGACCCTGATTTGAGCAGGAGGTTGGTCAAGACACCTCCCGAGGTCCCATCCAGCCTGAATGATGCTGTCCTTTCATTCCCTTCACGTTTTCAATTTAGGGACAGCTTTCAAGTTCTCCCTGGCCACAGGAATAATTCACATGAGGTGCAGGGCTGCTTTACAAGTGCCCCCAAACAGCCCTGACCACATCTTGTGCATCCCTTTTCCTTTGCCCTCACCCAAGTTCTTCTTTTTTGCTGTCCTCATGCCCACCTTGTTGATCCTTTCAGAGCAGGTTGCTCAACAGGTGTCAGCATCCGTGTACAAGTCTGCACATCAGCCAGGCAGCAAAGCCATCGTTACAGAAATGGAGACGAGGCTCTTGACCAGCTCATTGCACCCAGCAATTGGCACAACTTGCCAGCTGAGATTCCCATGAACACCTGAACTTGAAGTGCAGAGCATGCGAGTCCTCGTTGGGTATCCTGGCTTGTCTCCTGACCCATGTGGTGCTTCAGGCTGTGAAGAGAATCAAAACCAACTTTTGGCTGGGGTAGTTTCATTTTACATGTGTTACAATGGGCAGATGAAGGGAGCTCAGAACTCCAGTCTCTGCTGCACTGTTGGGACTTGAGAGACTGGAAATGCACGTGACGGTGTGTGTCAGTGCACACCACATAAACATTCTGGCTTCCTTTCTGCTTTTGCACTGACCTGGGATCTGTTCCTTGGCCTTCTTTGGCTAAAAAAGAAGTAATCTGCCCTGTGTCACCTCCACTCACACCAGAAAAAAAGGGGGAAAAGTATGAAAGGGGTGATTTCAGGGCAATTCTGTCCAAAGAAATACTTTCTAAATGATAAAAATAGTAGAAGTGAGAGAAAAAGCTCTTAGAAAGAACTCCATGCAAGAGGTCAGCTACTGAGACATAGCAGCTGTTTTGAGAAGCAAGAATGACTGTTGGGAATGAAATTAAAAAACTTTACTTCATCATCATCAAGAATAAGGAATTCCCTGTTATTCTTATTAGTGATAGTACCACTTTTCAAAAACATCCTTGAGATTGTCTCTATTTTTCAATGGCTCCAAAACTGAGCCTGCTAAGACTTTGAAAGGAAGAGTTCAGACCTCTGCCACCCAAATCTCTACAACCATCTCTCATCGAAGGTCTTTTACCCCAGGAAGGGAAAATTGCCAGTGCAGGCACAAAACCGGTGTCCAACCTGCTTGGAGAGCCAGGAGAGTGGTGTCACACAACAGCTGCCCTGGAGGGAAGCTGGAGGTGATGGGAATTGAAGTGGTTTATCTCAGATCATAATTTAGGTTGGAAAGGACCCTTAAGGTCATAAAGTTCAATTGTAAATACGACACTATCAAGTCCACCCATTACACCATATCCCTAAGTGCCATGTCTACACATCTTTTCAATACCTTCAGGGATGGAAGCTCCAATCCTGAGCTGGCAGGACAACACTGTCTGCAGTTACACATAAGATACCTGTCATGACTGTGACTTCAGAGCTCATTGGCAGAGTTTCTCACACCATTCACTGGGCAGGGTGGGTGTTGGGAGATGGTCCCACACTTCAGTTTCCAGATCCCAGGACAGAGCCCAAGCCATCCTTCCCTTGGCCTCTGGCATCCCATTTCTTGAGATGCAAAGCTGCTGAGGCTTCTGTGGATAATCATGTTAAAATGCATCAATAATCATTCAAGTGTTTGTGTAATTTCTCTAATAGTGTCAGTATTAAAAATAATAAATATCTGTAACACAGCAGTCTGCATCTGTGGTAGCCCCACTGGCAGTGCCAATCCAATAGGTATTTGCAGTATAAGGCATGACACCCCATCCATAAGTACATATCTAAGTGGTTCAGATGAAGGGTGGTCTGGCAAAAATCACCCTGTTCCTCCCCAGGTGCACAGACACTGCTCATGTGGCTCTCCAGAGAGTGGCAGAAGCTGGATGCCCTTCTTGGGACAGACTCCTTCCAGGAAAGACACAGCAATGGGAGTAACTCCTCAGGTCTTCTTGGCATTTCACTCGGCATCAGTTTTTATATATTTGTTTTTTTCCTGAGACTACTCTTTCTGCACAAATGCTCACAAAAAGACACCCATTTAGTAAAACATGGTCATAAAGGTGCTGTTATGGACAAGAAACCTCACCATGAGCTCTGGAGGGAGGGACGAAGATGATAATAAGCACCAG